>NC_071516.1:14230514-14533544 GCF_027887155.1 Malaclemys terrapin pileata | reverse complement strand
GTCCATATACATTGTGTATCTGAACACAATATAATTATTTATACTCTGGTTCAAGTTTTCATTCATTAAAGCGGGGCTATGGTCAGGGGAGTGATTATTTAAAATATGCTCAACATTTCTACTCCCTTCTGTACCTCTGACTGATTTTAGTGGCAACAGGTTATTATTTCTGCTGTCTTACAGCAGTAGATACATGGGATCTTTAGGGTGATGTAAAACAGACTAGAGCTGGTCAGCCAAGTTCATCCCTAGCATAGTGCATTCTGTTATGGCAGGGATGAATTTGGCCCTGTCTGATTAAAAAGTGGCCTTACCTTGGCTATGACTAAAGTATAGACCTACTCTGTGAGTCATTAAAACCTCCCGTCACTTTGTCAGCAGGCATGTGTGTAAGCACAATCCAGAGGGTCAGTGCCTGTTTGGAAAGTGGATGCTTGGGTTAGTCTCTGACTGTTCTCTATACTCTCTAATCGATCCAGGCGAGGGCTCTCCTTTTTTGCATTGTCTGATGGAGGGGGGAGGGGTTTAATTCCTGCTAGCAGAGGCTATGTCTACCCTACAGCTTATGTCAGCATAATTTATGTCCCTGAGGCGGATGAATAAATCACCCACCTGAGCAACACTCCTGCTGATGTAGCTATTGCCGCTTGCAGGGGCTGGAGTAGCTAAGCCGATGGGAGACCTCTCTCCTGTCAGCTTAGAGCAACTACGTTAGAGAGCTGTGGCCTTAGACTTTGTTCAACACTCCCCATTCTCTGCCACCTCCTCCTTGCTGCGACCATGACCTATGTACACGAACTGCACTGGCAGAAGTGCTGCTTGAGTGGAAACGTGACAGGATTGCCCGAGCCGTTTACACTTTATTATCTATTATGATATGTGAGTCCGTTAGGCAGTTAGCTACTGATACAGCTTTGGAGTCTAACCAAACTTCTCAAGGCTTAAAAATGAAAGTATAAGCACAGAGGCCCAGCACCAGGTTTACTTTCTTTTTCTATTTCACATAAATCCCTGTTCACACCCTGATTATTCCACCCACCCCTGCCAGCCATGTGAGTAAAAATCGAGGGAGTACTCTCATTTCTCTAGTCAACAGGCCTGTATTGATACATCTATCAGTATCACCCTAGAGCCCCCAGCATACTGTATTCTACCAGATCAGGGCCAGCATCCTGAAATACTCACCAAACCAACAAAACTTTGAACTTGAACAGTGGATCCCACCTGTGGCGTTCAGCAATCATTCTGAACCCAAAACACTCAGAAGAGATAATCCTTAATTTAGTGGTGACTGCCTCTGCATAATGGAACATGGGCTTCTGCAGCAGATACCTCTGTCTCTGAAGCTAAAGTATGGTTCCCAATCCCACACGGCCCATCCAAGCTTTCAAACTGGATCCAGGACTTTGTCTCTCTCTGAAGTGACCTAACCAGAAGACTGAATCTGCACATCTGGAATTTTGGAGAGTGACATGAATAGGGGCCCAGACTCTTACAGATAGCTCTAAGACCCATCTTTATTTAGAAGTATAATAGTCATGCAAGTGCTTGGGCATTTGCCTTTCATGAGTAAGGGTTGATTGAGAAATGTTTGGGTTTATTATACATAAATAAGCTCCTCCTCCTTCTCAATTAAGTATTTGCATTACCATAGTGCCTATGAGTCTGTCATAGAGCTGTACCCCATTGTGATAGGTGCTGTCCAAACACAGAATAAAAAGACAGTCCCCATCCCAAACAGCTTACAGTTGAAGTATGAAGATAAATATTTCTTTATGACAAAGGGATTCCACTGGTAAAAAAAAAAAAAAAAACATTTTCTACATTGGTTGTCCCAGATGTGTTTTTTAAACCCAAATGCATTTGCAGAATAATACAGAAAACATTGGCATGCTGAGGCACATTTGGCACTTCTTGCTTGAGCAAGGGCTGAGTATGCTCTGGGAAAGTATGGATGTCAGAGCAGGTAAAACACCTGTTTTCTGTCAAGACTACTGCTTTCACTGTTGCTACAACCCAGGGAACTACATGGATGGTAAATCATGGATCGTTAGCGTTCCTGGTGTAGACAAGGCCTTCTTTTCACTAGTAATTGAAGTACTGGCTAAGGTCTGATTGTTGTAACATGCAGGCAAACGTGTACAATTGTGTTCCTAATTTACACATGCAATCGCTACAATTGCACCTGGAAATTGGTTAGCCATGCATGCAAATAGCTAGTTATACATCTCACTAGCCATCTACACACTTACCTGATTTACACATACAATCACAAATAACTGCAAACACAAACTGGTCATGCAATTGTGTGTACCTCTGACATGTAGTTCTGAAAAATCACAGTGTGTAAGTCTTTGCTTAACTGCTTACAATCTTTAGCGTCGCCAACCCTATTCATTTTGCACCAAGCATGCATTAATAGTGTCAATTAGTTATAGCTAATAGAATTGCTTTCTCCTTTAGAAGCCATTGGTGGGTAGAAAAGTTTTTTCAGTAACAGCTATTTCTCAGGTTTTATACAGAAGAATGTGAGTTGTTTTCCAGGAAGGATATGATAAGTGTATGTCGCAATTTTTCAAAGCAATGTGGTGAAGCACACAGGTAAGTAAATGAGCTCACTGCAGCTGAGTTTCCTGCTCACTGCAAACAGCAGTCGATCTCTCACCCCATCTCTTGTTTTGAGTGCAACCTTTGCCTATTTTTTATTATTAAAATTTTGTTTATTTAAACGTTACATATTCACAAATGGGCCAGCAAGACAAGAAGAGGGGGAGAAAAAAGTTAAACACAAACCTGTTTCCATGCAGCATAATATAGTATCACTAGTTCTTTAGACCCACTTTTTTTTTTTTTGGGGGGGGGGGGGTAATGCAACAAGAGAAGCCAGGGGGTTGAAAAAGCTTAACTGGCTTTTTTGAAGTGGGGGGGAGACATTTTCCTTGTTTCATATAGTTCCAGTCATTTCTGTACTGCTCCCTTTAGCTGAAGTCCCTTTTGTGCCTACACAAACTTTGAAATGAATATTGTAGTAATTTTTGAACGATTTCACAACTGTACAGATTGTGGAAGTGATATTTAGAGAATGGGAGGGACAGCTGTCGTACTCTTTTGTCCCCTTCTGTAGTGTCTTCCCCTGCCCCTCGTTGTCAATGTCACCATTTATCTGTCCACCCCTCTCCAACTTCGTAGGCCCTGGTTCAGAAAAGCATTCCTATTCAGGGGAGCACTTGCTTAACTTTAAGTCAATGGGATTTAAGCACATGTTCAGAATTAAGCATGTGCTTAAGGGCTCACCTGAATATGTACATACTCAAGTGCTTTGCTGAACAGGGATCACTCTGAGGAGAAAATATCCATATTTATCTAATATAAATACTATCCCCCTTCACACGAGGGAAGTGGCCACAGCCATCAACAAATTCATGGTGCAGTCATTACCAGGGACAAGAGAGAGGTTGAACTGTACCTTCTACCAAAGGAAAGCAAATGACAAAGAGAAGGATAAATAGGAGTGGAGATATGCTACTGCTCCATATCATCCACACTTCTTAGGATGTGCCACCATTTTGTTGTGGCTGTGGAAGTGTTCTTGTACAGAACCTGTGTGAAATAATACAGGGGCTAGTCTTGCTCGTCATGGAAATGTGTGAGGATCTGAATGCATTTGTGCAGCAGCCCCTCATCCTTCCCTCTCTGTGAGCAGAAGATTCTTAGAGAGAAACTAGAAAGCACAGAGTTTACCAAAATGGTGTCTTCCATTGTCTTCTCATGCAGTGATATCACAGACACATCTGATGCTGAGGAACCTGAAGCCATCTTCTCTCTCTTCTGCTGATCTAGATATAAATCTTTTATTTATTCTCCTTGGTTCACCCACTTTCTGAGCCTCAGTTTCTACAAGAAAGAACCACCAGGAAAAGAGACTGCAGTGCAACTGTCTGAATAGTTTTAGTGACTCCAGCTCCTAAGAAACTAAATCCAAGTGCCCTCTACTGGCCACTGGGGGAAGACATTTGGAATGATAGCGTGGGTGGGGGAAAGGCAGTAAGAACAAGAGGGAAGTGAAATTAAGCAACAGTAGAAGGAAACTGTGTTAATAAAATGGGCCTGGCCCGAAAACTGCTCAGATAGCAGGATGAACAACAAAGTCTGCCAACAATTAATAATGTACAGTACATGCTGAGTACTGTATTGTTGGTATGAACCCAATAACAAGCCAGGACGTTGAAACAACTTCTGTCTCGGGGAAAAATAGAATTGAAACCTGTTTTAAGTCATTATTTTTCCTGTCTCGGAAGACATTTAACACAGGAGCTTTGTGGCTTTGTTTTAATCATTTCTTTTTGGAAGAGAGAAAGAATTGGGATTGGGATTATTCAGTATTTAATGTCTGTATTTACAGCTAAGAAAAGCAGTTGTGCACAACCGTACCACAGGAAGACAGGCCTGGAAACAATGAGATCATGTGTACTTTAGAGAACTTAATCCATGAGACCCTAGAAACTGTGGGTTTGTGTGGATGAGAGTATGCATACACACATGCACTGACAAAAGCAGTTCATGGAAAATCTGTTTCAAAAAGACAGGTCTCTCTGGATAGTACAGTTTGCCCTAGCCCTGTTAGAACAGCAGATACCTTTGTGAGGTTTTATTGCTCAAAGTGGTGACACTGTGCTGATGGTTTACTAAACTTGGGAGATCATCTATACTCCGTAATATAAAGGTACGAGAACACACAGACTGTATAGACTGCAATACCCTGCAGGGTCTTCACAACCTCAGTAAAAGTTAGAAACAAACTGTACTAATACTGCGGAACAACTCCAATAATTTACTGGGGCAAAAAGTAGAAAAAACGAGATGTATCAGTGGTGAAAATAATTTTTTTTTTTTAAATCTGGGGAAATTTTCTTAAGTTCTATAATAGATGGTGTTTTTTCTTCTGCTTTAGTTTAGAGACCATGTCTAAGGCTTAAGGCATTTATAGGGAGGCAAAGACATTGGGGAAGTTAGCAGTAAAGTGGGAGAACTTCAAATCATCATCTAATGACTAAGAATGGAGTTCAACTGCAGCATGAGGAAGCTACTCAGGAAAGTTGTAGTCTTGCCTTGGGGGGGTGAGGGGGAGGAAGATACTATGATCTCTGATACAACCTTTATGAAGCTGGATGGTTTTGCAATTAGTCACGTGAAAATAAGCAGACAGACTGTACATTTCTGCAGTTGTCATTTCATCTTTCTGCTTTACCACTTGGAGTGACTCAGGCACAGAACTGCATTTCTGACACGGGTTCTGGATAATTACCATGTAGTGATATTGCAGGAGCCGTATGTGAGGCCTGATTCCAATCTCACATACATCTATTTTATGCAGCTGTAACGCCATTAATGTCAATTTAACTGAGATCAGAACCAATCCATACCTTCTAAATAATTATAACGTGTTTGAAAGAATAGCATCAAAACGTTGTGCAGAGTCAAAGATTCTTGAATTGTGTTTTGGCTAGTACTTATTACATGTATTTAGTCATTTATATTACAGTAGCACTCTAAGGCCTGGATCAAGGAACATGGCCCCATTATGCTAGGCACCTATACAAATATGTAGTTAAGAGACCATTCTTGCCTTAAAGAGCTTAAAATGTTGATCTGCTTTTTGACCCTAAAGAGACTGCCTCTTTCTGAATAAAATGTAAATGTATGTTCCACTCTGTATGCATCCGAAGAAGTGGGCTGTAGTCCACGAAAGCTTATGCTCTAATAAATTTGTTAGTCTCTAAGGTGCCACAAGTACTCCTGTTCTTTTTGCGGATACAGACTAACACGGCTGCTACTCTGAAACCTGTTTCTATCTAGATTTCCCCCCGGCCATTCATAAAAAGGATTGTGGTTTTAATATAAACACACCCAATAACATTATTTTCAATATCAGTGATGCTTTTATCAGCTCCATCTTTAATAATTTACTGCTGGGAGTAGTCAGCCCTCTGCAGTGGTTTGTTTGCAGTCCATCTCTCTCCATCAGCACCTCCCTTTAACTACCAGCCTTGCCTGAGCTACGAGAGCTCGCTTAGTGCTGAAATCATTTATACAGAACACAACAATCCTAGACTTCAAATCAGATTCATTATTAAGCTCATGCCTAAGCCTCTCACACGCCGGATATTAAACCATAAACTTCTCAAGATTAGTTTTAATATTGAAAAGCTGAATTTCTATAAAATGCAATAGGGGAAAAATTGAGATTGGAAAAAAAGCTATTTTGACTAAGCTGTGGCTAACTGGATGCATGTAACCAGAACACCCACTTCATTTGAATCATAACTTGGATGTGCCTGAAATATTGTTCCTGGGAGTCCGTTGTTATCGGAACTGTCCTTTGGAAATAGGGCAGGATTACGATATAAGCCAAGAGAGTCTGCTTGGGGCTGGCTCCAGGCACCAGCGAACGAATCAGGTGCTTGGGGCGGCCAATGGGAAGGGGTGGCACGTCTGGATCTTCGGCAGCAATTTGGCGACGGGTCCCTCAGTCCCTCTCGGAGCGAAGGACCCACCACCGAATTGCCACCAAGTTGAGCTGCTGCCGATAGCGGCTTTTTTTTTTTTCCCCCTTCGACGCTTGAGGCGACAAAAAAGCCTGAGCCGGCCCTGATTCTGCTTATACATACAAAGATGAAACATGTATAGAAATCATTTTATATGTTCCTGGCAGGTCATTCTGAACAGCACCAAGGACTTGATTTGACATTGAACAGTGTTTCACTAAAGTAAATGGAGTTGAGAGATCATAGGATTAGGGTGCAAATTATGGACAAGGTCCTCATATCTGCTCTGGCCCCTTTGTGACAGGTAAAAGCCAGTGGAGTAATACAAGAAGTCTCTTAAAACCTAACACCGGAGTGAGGAAGGATTTCCTGGTGCAGGTACTCTGGAGGACCCCATCACAAGCCTGGGTGTAGTGTTTATCAGGGCCATGGCTGCAGCACATAGGGCAGGCCTGGGAGGCTGTTGTAATTTAGATAGAATCCCAGGACTGTCTAAATTATGCCAGGGGCCTCCTGAGCAGCCCAGGATTAGCAGGGCACAAGGATATCTTAAAGCTGCGTTAGTTTCCCCCTCTAGCTTGGCTGGGGGTTTTGCACTAAGAAGTGCATTATGAAATCTCACCCCATGAATATAAACATGCTACAATCTGACTGGACCACAAATTCCCCTCTTTCAGTGGGTTCCAGAGGGTTTTTTTTTTTTAATAAACCAGCCAACCAATCAATTTCCAAATCACAATGTTTTGACTTCAGTTAAAAGAAACTGTACTATTTCTATCACTTGCTTCAGTTATTTGCACTGAATGGAATAGTCTCATATTATCTAAATGGGGAAATCATTTTTGGAAGCAGATATTACCCTACCTTGCCAAATTTGATCTTTCATTGTAGCCCAGTAGAGGATTGTCTTGCTGGCTACACAGTAATATCTAAAAAACTGATTTAGAAGATCTGGAGTGGTCTGATGTGTATGTTAATAATGAATTAATGCCATTGGTTACAAGAATTAATTTAAGGCTGTACAGTGAGACTTTCAGAATTGTCTAAGAGATTTACGTCCCCAGGTCCCACAGACTTTTAATGAGAGTTGGATGCTTAACTTCCTTAGGCACTCCTGAAAAATCCCACTCATTAATATTAGTTTATGTGCTTGTATTTCTCCCCCCAAACAAGTAAGCATGATGAGTGTAATGGGAGGAGCAAAACAACTGAAATTGTGGGGTGGAAGGAAGCATCAATACACCAGCTCTGATAATATAGGGCTAGACTTTGATCTTAGTTACACCCGTATACATCTGGAATAACTCCATCAGAGCTATACTAGGTTAAAACGTCACTGGAATTACTGCAGTGTAATTAAGACAAATATTGGGTCCATAGTGTATTTTTCCAAAACATATAGGACCCTATCCTGCATCCTGCTAATCTGGCAAAATGAGTGCTGAGCTGGGATTGGGTCCACAGTGGGTAAGATAGTTGCAAGTGACTATTGATTTTGGATATCCCAGTTCTTGAATGCTCAATTTAAGGAACTTTAAAGGTGCCTGATTTTCAAAGGGTGGGTGCTCAAGATTTTCTGAAAACTGGCTCCCTTTTAAGGTTCCTTAAATTAGACACCCCAAAATTGACGCACCCAAAATCAGAGTCAGCTCGGCAAATCTTGGTAGATGTGTGCATGTAAAGAGACATCTGTGAACAAAAAAACTTAAGGAATATTGTATGCAAAACTTTAAGAACTATTTCTATCCTAGAATAGATATTTACAAGTAGTTCTGTCAGTGATCTTTTGTAATTGTAGTGGTGCTCATTTCCAAGCAGTAAAAGCAACTACCCTGTGTAATTGACTAGAAATGGTAAATGCCAATGCTTGTCCTGCCTACAGTGGTTAAGATTTTTTTTTTCTAAAGATGGAAAAACAAAGCACAAATTTGATGGAAATGGAGTAAAGTGTATTCACTTCTTCCATTGGTAGCTGAAACAGATCCATAGTCTAAACTAACACACCGCCCATTGCAGGAGACATGAGGATGAACACTTAATTCAGGCTAAAATAAAATAAACTCTCTTACCATATGGCACCTTGACAAAAGCTTTAAGTGCTTCAGTGTCCATTTTATATCCCCTCACTTTGAGTCAGCCATAATGATTGTCACATGTCAGTGTCGGTGAAAGAATGAAGACTTTTGAATCCATTGAGACTTTCCTTAACCCTTTCCACACCACTCTGAATGACATGCTTCAAACAGACAGGCCCAGCATCTCTTTCTCAGACCCCTTTTGTCACTCCCTTTAAAGCCATTCGCATTAGGAATGCCATACATTTAAAAGGAAGTGTGCAGCATCTAATGTGTTTGTTGTTAAAGGAGAACCGCAGTGCTAATATAAACAATGAGGCAAGGGTGGAAATCTGTGCTAAAAGGCGCCACTTAAAAAAAAAATAGATTGAAGAGCACACTCACCATCGAAAGCTCAACTTCCTCTTTAAAAAAAACGTTACCCCTTTGGAAATTCTCTGCAACTTTCTGACAAAGACAGAGAATTTATCGCTCTAACTTCAAAGATGTCAATATGTCCAATGCAACCCTGTGTGTTAATGCCATCAGTGTGATTCCACAGAGTAGTTCTGGAATGTCTTTTGAGCATTTACAGGGAGGAGCGATATGTGTTGTATGCTCTCGTGTATTCCTGAGTCAAGTTACGTTTTAGCATTGTTGTTTACCTTTAAATAAATATTGACTGAGATAAAAGTTATTCCAACATAAGAGCCTAAAATTAGGCTCCTAAATCCATATTTAAGCACCTAAATAAAAGTGGCCTGCTTTTCAGAGGCAATGAGAACCTGCCACTTCTTTTGACTCTATGGGGAACTGCAGGTGCTCAGCCCTTCTGAAAAATCAGCCCCCCCTCCTCTTTTAGTGCCTAAATACAGATTTAGGAGAAGCTAAGGCCTGGTGTACACTTGAAAGTTTTACTGGTATAACTGTTTCAGTGAGGGATGTGGTTTTTAAGTTTAAAAACTTCTGTGTGTACGTCGTTATACCAGCATGAAAGTGCCTTATACTGCTATGGTTATTTCCTAGTCCCCTACAAGAATAGTTTACTAATATGAAGCACCTCAATACTCATGTAACTGCATCCACATTAGCTGACAATAATGATACAGTTAAAGTGCTATAACTTTCTAGTTTAGATAAGGCCTAATTTTAGGCACCCAACTTTGAGCTATCAATATTGAGCTCAATTTCAAATCAGTCTGTAGAACTATGCCTGTATCTCTATCTCCATACCAGTGAACCGTCTCAGTGAAAGCTGCCATTGTACGGATATTTCACAGCAGGAGATTGTCTGATGATTTTAAAGCAGGACTTGAAGATTCCAGGTACAATTAAATGTAAAAGAAAGAAGGGACTTTCAAAATAGTCACCGGGGTCTGTTATTTCTGTAAAGTGCTAACACATGAGCACTTGGTTATCTGCGTTTGCATCCTATCCCTCAGCCTTAAATTGTATGCTAGGATGTCTGCAAAGAACCTTACATACCTTTGATGTTCAATGTCTTATGTTTTTTCTATGCCTACACAATGCCAATTTAAATTGAAAACCCTTTTAAGTCAGGGACCTTGTATTTTCGGTGTCTATTCAATCTCTAGCATATTTAGGTCAATAAATAAATACATAAAAAGAGTGAGTACATTTCTTGTAAGGCCTAAATTACCCAATTAAATCACTTTAAATCTTGCTCAGATAGATTTAACTTAGGGGTCTACTCTAGGGATTTGCACTGGTTTGCCTAGATCAATTTTAAATCTAGTTTAGTTAAACCGATGCAACTACCTAGTGTAGACAAGGTCTTTGTTCTGTTGTTTGTATGTGTGTAGTTAAACGCGGCTTAAGTATAGCTAGGGTCTTTTTGTTAGCTGGTGTATCCTGAGGAAATCATTTTGTTTGACTAGCTGTATTTATTCTAAGCTATCTATTCATTTACCTAGATATTTGCATGGGGTCCTTCCGCGCGCCCGGTCTTCGGGGCACTTTGGTGGCGGGTCCCCGAGCGCGGAAGGACCACCCGCCGCAGAATTGCCGCCGAAGACCTAGAGTGCGGAAGGACCCCAGCCGCAGAATTGCCGCCCCCCCAAATCCTGCCGCCCTAGGCGACCGGCCCTGCACTGATCTGCTGGCAAAATCCCCACCACTCCTCCAGACTGCTCTCAATACCATTCCTCATGCTCTTGGAGAGAGCTCCTGCAATGTCCCACCTATGTGAACACCCCAACTGCATGAGGTCCAGTAGAACCAGGGCAAGTCTGGTTTGAACTGGGCCTTCCAGAGCCAAGGTGAGGTGGGAGGATTTCACCTTCAGTGAGCAGACGTGTGTGTTTCTAGCTATCTTCCACACAGAGTTATGTAACTACAGCGGGTGGAGGCAGGTGATGTGGTAACCACACATTTTTTCCAACAGTGGAAATAGGTGTGTTTAAAAATTTGCTTCTGAGACAGGTTTCATTTTACATGCAAATTTTCCTATTTGCAATTCCTCTCTTCTTCCTTATTAGCCCAAATAAAGTTAATAGCGAAAACTGCAGAGAGAGAGGTTCCTATGAATTCCATGTCTGAACACAGCAGGACAGATGCCGATCTCATTACTGTGGTGTAAATCTGAAGTAACGTAGGTGAAATCTTTGGGGTTTCTCTAGACTTACACCGGTGTTAAAAAGCAGAATTTGGCTGGGTGTGTCAACATTCAGAAGAGATGCCACAGATGTTACTCACTGCTATCTTATATTTTTATTCACCGTGTAGACTTCTGCATGGTCAAATGGACACAGATGGCCAAGCAACAGAGCATTATTGATGTGTCCAATGATCTAATCAACTATGTGTAGGAGTCAAGAGCATAGGATTTGGCCCCAGAGATATTGCCTGATAGTTAAAAGACAATTTAGTCTAAATAAGGTTGCAGCATAAGCCTATGGGCAACTATGATTTCTAGGCAGCACAGGTATCATTACAGTATTTTAATTCTTTCTGTTCGGTATGCATTTCCAAAAGGAAGCTTCTGTATATTATTAGTGTGTCCTATGGACTGTCTGTTGGGGTTTCTTCAGCCAATGGCGTCCCCCGACGTGGTTCAGGATGTTAGGACAAGCCTGCCTCAGTTTCCCCTTTGTTGGCCGAATCTTCATTTAGACCCATGTCTGGTAGTACCTCACTATGACTCCAGCCAGATGTTTAATAGTCTACTCCCTCTCAGGGCAGTAAAGAGTCTTGTGGGTCAGGAGACCAGTAATGAAGGGTCAGTAGTGTCTGGCTTTTTGGGGTTCAGATCCCTTTGTTCTTCAGGCTTTACTGCCCTGCGAGGGGGGAGACTAGGGCTGGTAGAGGAACCCAGGGTTCCAGTCCAGGGATCCTGTGTGAAGCAGTTGGAATCAGTTTGCCCCCTCCCTTATTGCTTCCTACTATGTGTCTCTTGTAGGCTGTTTCCGATACTCACATTCTGTGATCCTCTTCTTTTGGAGGTCCAACTATCTGGGCAGCTTCCCACTTGTCCACTGATGAAGACCCCTGCTCTCAGTGGTTTCCTCAGCCTCTTTGGTAGCCATCTCTCCCTTCTGCCCTGCAGCCTTTTTATCTCTCCAGCTTTTGCAGGGCTACCAATCAGCCCCAGCTGAGGAGCTGTTAATCCTTTCATGTCTGTGACAGCATGGGCGCTGTGCACTCTATAACATAGATCCAAAGAAGGGCCAATTCATACAGTAACTTTGCATTGCAAGCAGAACCCGCCATGTTAAGTAGCCAGCAGAGCTTTCCTTCTGGCACTCTCAAGACATAATTCCCCTTTTTTATAACTGTCAGTTGTTTAGACTGGAAATACTATATCATCGATACAGAAAGCATCATTCCACTACACACAGGAATCGTCCACCGTTACTGTCACTTAATTATGATTTTCTGTTTGTTCTTCATCCCAAGTTTGGACTGAGACCTATAACTACTAGGGGCCAAATCATAAGCTGGTATAAATCGATGTGCTTCTGTTGAAGTCAGTGAGGTTAACTTACACCAGCTGATGATCTGTCCCTATAGCTGGTTGGAAAAAATTGACAAAAATAAACTTTCTGTGAGGAAAAAATTAAATTAAATGTTGTAAGAATTTTGCAAATTCATCCCCTTGCCCCTATTTGTAATGAATTTATTAGGGTTAAAATTTATTTAAAAATTCTCTAAGTGCTTTAATTGGGGTGGAGCTACAATGTTCTGAACTTGTCAAAGGTTTGGGGTTTGTTTATATCATTGTTCTGCTTCCTGCCCTGTTCTACTAAAGACACATGCAGCCAACAGAGTGCAATAATCAGAAAGTGCTTTTCTCTCCTTTCAGGAAATTCTGCATGTTAAAAAAAATTCCTTAGATAAGAGTGGGTAATCTCTAATACCTCCAGTGCTGCGTTACCTATGCACAGTGCGGTGAGATAAGGAAGAAGTTTGGACTCTGTTCTTTACTGGTTTAAACACAAATGGTTAATGCTTCCTTTCAAGTAGCTTGGATTTTTTTTAATGGTTTACTAAACAACAAACTTAATAGGAAATGATTAAGTAAAACTAAGGAGTCTTGATAAGGGACTTATGGTCTAAGGCTTCTCATTGGTGTGGTTTTATTATTTTTTTAAACAAATAATGCATGCTTTATGCTGAGGGATTTACACACATCTTCAGCCTTAGTCAGGGCTGGTGCAGAATTTCCTGTTTTTGTGCTGTCAGAACTGCTAAACTGTTCAAACTGCCAGTAAAGACCTAGGATGTTTATCCAGAAGAGGTGGAGTCTGTAGCCATTCCAGGCTCTTCACTGATATTCTCAAGTGCACATAAGGAAGTTAGAGCAGTTCCACATGTAACCCCCCAAATGGGGCCAAATCCCTCTGCAGATGCTAGTAGCACTTTCTGCTTATCGCTTCACAAAGGATGTACTGTTTTTGTTGTATTAAACAATGGATTTTGTCGCGTAAATCAGCTGAAATGAATCTTGTGAACTCCTACAGGCTCAACAGACAGCGGCTTAGCCATAAAAACCGGTGTTCTTACCCACATTGCAATTTGAAATTCAAATGCACACGTGGGCTGGTGCTTTGTTACCCACTTGCAGAGCTAGATTGGGATCTCAGATTTGAATCTGGCTCCTAATCTCTTAAAGCAAAGAAGCCATTGCACACAATGGGTAAGATGCTGCTCTGATAGGATTCGGATCTGACTCACATAAGGATGTTTTTGATTAAGTGCAATGTAAGGCTATGTTTATACTAGCACTTTCGTTGGTAGAACTTTTGTCAGGCTATGTCTACACTACAGCCAGGATCACGCTCTGAGATCGATCCACCGGCAGTCGATTTAGCAGGTCTAGTGAAGACCCACCAAATCGACAGCAGATCGTACTCCAGTCGACCCCTGTACTCTACCCCTACGAGTAAGGTAAGTCAACGGGAGAGTTTCTCCCATTGACCCCCCCGCAGTGTAGACCCCGTGGTAACTCAATCTAAGGTATGTCAACTCCAGCTACATTGTTCACGTACCTGGAGTTGCGTAGCATAGGTCGACTTACCGCGGAGGTGTAGACATACAGGGCTGACCAACATAAGTTTCACTGACAGAAGCGCCAGTGTGAACAGTGCTATAGCTACCGCCGCTCGTTGGGGGTGGTTTAATTATGCCGACGGGAGAGCTCTCTCCTGTTGGCAGAGTGGCTACATGGGAGATCCTACAGCTGCAGAGGTACAGCTGTAAGGTCTGTAGTGTAGACATAGTCTTAAGTGAGACCAGAACCAGGCCCTATGTGGTCACTAAGGGCTTGTTTACACTGGCACTTTACAGCGCTGCAACTTTCTCACTCAGGGGCGTGAAAAAACACCCCCCTGAGCCCTGCAAGTTTCAGCGCTGTAAAGCACCAGTATAGACGGTGCTCCCAGCGCTGATAGCTACGCTCCTTGTGAAGGTGGTTTTTTTATAGTGCTGGGAGAGCTCTCTTCCAGTGCTGGTGCTGCGACTACACAGCCATGTTCAAGCACTTCTGCGGCAGCACTTTCATGTTGCTAGTGAAGACATGCCCTAATATGAAAATGTTAAATCTACAGTAAGGTGTAAATCTTCAACAGAGCCGCCACCTGTATAGGCACACACCATGAGCAATTCTACGTTTGCATACAGTTCAGTTTGGTTGTTTATTAAAGCTTTTTTTCCTATCAGATAAGAATGTTATAGGAATAATATCTATGCCACAATGCTTCCATAATTAATCTACTTTATTCATCTACTGAATAGTTTTTATTTCTTTTTGATTTCACTTCAGTAGCATCCTGGACAACATGCATTTTTTTAAAATATAAGCATCAACAGAACTTTATCTGGATCTCTAGTCACAAATAAGTCTTCCTCTTCTTGACCCACATGTAGGGAAAGCCAGAGAAAAAAATGAGTTATTAATGCTACTGGCATTACAATCAGAGAAGGAACTTGCAGGAAGGCACTGAACTAGAACCCATTTAAACCAAGTTCAGTTCCTAGCTGCAGACTCCCTGAGGGACCCTGGGCAAGTCACTTAGGGTCAGATTTTCAAAAGCCCTCAGTCTGAATTTTGTTGTGCCTCAGTTTCCCATCCATAAAAGAGGGATAATGACACTTCCTTTTCCCCACCCTTTGCCTGTTTAAATTGTATGGCCCAGATCTACAAAAGTATTTTAATGGAAGTTAAGAGCCATTTGTGGATCTGGGCTTAAGGTCTTTGGCAAGGAACTCTTCTGTGTCTGTACAGTGCTTAGCACAATTGTTGATTTGTATTCCTGTAGCACTTACGAGCTCCAGTCATGGACCAGGACCCCATTGTGCTAGGTGCTGTACAAACACAGAGCAAAAAGATGCTTTCTGTCCCAAAGTCTTGTTGTCTATATATAAGGCAAAAGACAACCATTAGACGCAGCCAGACAGAGGGGGGAAAAGAATGGGGCTCTGTTTTTGTACAGGTCTCTAGGCAATACTTAGTACAGAAATAAAACACTAAAATCAAATTCCATATTTTGGCTGTTTTAAAAATTCCGCTTCTATTTCTGCATAAAATCCACATCAGACTGTTTGACACTGGAAATTACATTGTTTTACTTAAGTTGTGCTACTGAGTCAGCTCAGGACAGTTCCAGGCTTGAAAATATCAACTATTTGCCTCTTCTAGTTTAACAAAGTTGGGCACCTGGCCAGTTTCCAAAGAGAGAATTTGTTTGCAGGTTGAAAAATCTGCAGCATGAAACTTCACAAGAATCTAATTGTTTTTCTGCATTTCCAGTGCATAGCCTGGCTGAAAGAAAACTAATCCTGTAACGAGCAGAACACATGGCTGTGGAGCGCAAAACAACTTAACTGTTGAATGAGCTCTTTTATGGAGGGCAGTCCATAAATCACTGTCAGTTGGAGGGAGGCATTTCTTATGCGAATGGCAGCTATTTATTTAAACTCATTTCCTAGGAAGTTTACTTATTCCCTAGACAGCAGTTTTGGCTTTAAAATTTTATTTCTTTAAAAATTCTACTTTAAGATCACTGGATATTTTGCAATATTCTGATGTAATGTGGTTTGCTATTCAAAAGCTTAAATATAAAGATAGAGCTGATTCAGTAAAGTTCTTCATGTGATTTCTTGACAACTGGGGCTCAGTGCAGTATTTTGGTCTGGGAACTAAGAAACATTAGCAACCTTTCCCTTTGTCTTTGGCTGTGGCTTTAACAAAGCCCTGCCTCCCATATAAGCTCTCAATCTTTACTTTATGTGAACATCTACCATCTAAAACATATTTAAATTTAGTAATATGGCACTGGGATCGAGGAAGCTCAACTGAATGGTGGATTCGTCCCCTACGACCTTTTTTCCCTCTTAGCGTGTCGTGCTGCTTTATGAGAAGGCTGACGCTGCTTCTTCAAAGCTTGTAATCTTCCTGTTATCAGAGAGGAATCAAATGAAAGGGGTAGTTCCTGTGTAACGGGGCCCTGCCGAAACTAACCACTATTTCATCAGTATTAGCCACTCAGTGGCATGAAGTCATCTGCAATCGCTCTCGCCTTTTTTGAACTTCAAAAAGGTTGAGATGGAAATAAAATGTTTAGATTTGGTTGAAATAAAAATGTTCAATTTTTTTTTTACATTTTTGATTTGCGCCACCTCTCTCCCCCCAAAAAGACCTGAAATGATACTTCCCCCCTAAAAATACCAGTGAACCTAAAAAATCCATTATTCATACTGCTCTGTGTGGCAGTCACTTCCCTGATTCCATTGTAGAGATAAATTTCTCTTCTAAGGAAGGTCTGGCCTTCACACAGACTTTTTATAACAAGTCAGCTTAGGGGAGTGACCTTTTGTTTTGTTTTGTTTTTTTGTAACTGAAATAATTATTCTGGTACAACCTCTATTGTGGCTGCAGCTATACTGTGATCAGCTATACTGATCAACAGGTCTTGCACCAGTGTAACTATTAGGCTTATTGCTGGTTTCGTGCCACATTAAACTTTCCTATGTGAAGTGGAACAGTGAGAAAATGGGACGTTAACTTAAATCTGATCAACCTGGATATAACAGGACTGATTCTCCTGTCACTTACACCTGTGTAAATGAGAATTAACTCGTTGCAGTCAATGGAATAACACAGATGTAAAACCAATAAGCTGTGGATCAGGCCCAAGATGCATATAGTGGTTTTCTACAATTACTCTTGATTTATATCACTATATATGACATCAGGCCCATTGTGGTTGGGAGAAGAATAGACAGGGCTGAAATTATTAAAAGACCAATGTAGCTTTCTGATGCTGGCGCTAGTTTTGGTCATCGGTTGCAAGACTATGGGTTTGAGAGGTCCACTGAAGCATTATTTTCTACCTACAAAAGATCCTAATGAGAAAGACAGATCTCTTCACCTCTTCTTTCATAATACTAATCAGGAATATAGTTCTGCAGATGCTACAGAATCCATCTACCTACAGTGATGATATCTGGAAAGGACTGAAGTTTGAAATCTGAATTCAGTTCTAATCGATTCTTGCACTGAGGGAGTATGACATATTTATTCCACAGCCAAGCATGGTGTGGATGTGTAATTTATCCTTGTTCCATATCAATGATCAAAGAACAGGGACAACCTGAGTCCCTGTATAAGGCTCTTCAGTCAAGGACTAAAAATTCAAATGATTATTTTTTTAAAAGGAAACACATTTGCTTGTATATTGATTATATGTATGATTTAATAATCTATCATTCAGATGCTACTATGCATTAAAATGTCAGTCCCACAGTTCCCTGTTTGAGTTAATATAAGGGTTTAATAAACCACAGAAATCTGAAATCATTTGTAAAATTTATTAACCCTGATTATTACAAGAGTTTAGTAAAGCAGGGAGAATTCTGGTCAGTCTTAGGGTTGCTTTTTATTAGGATTAATTACAGATATGAATGGAGATGAGTAACTGACAAAACAACTAAGGTTTTTATTTTTTCTAAATCTGAAAAACATTAACAACATAAGATTGTAGATACATCCTCTGAATTAGTATAGTGGAGATACTAGCGCCCCCTTGTGCTTATGAATAGTTTAAGTATTTGTATTTGTTATTCTACCTCACCAAGTCAAGGAAGAAACTGTGCTTTAAATCATTTCAAGCCTTTGCATTTTAGCCTTTTAATTTACATTAATAATATGCAGGCCAATCTGAAGCATAATCTTAAACCACTGATTCTATTATATGCCAGACCTTGCTAATTACAGCATAATGACAAACTACATAAGGGTTGGTTGGTTGGTATTTACTTTTAAATATAAATTTTATCAAAATATGATTTTTTTTCATGACTGCTTTAAAGCTCTGTAGCTGAGAATTCTTTGTTCACTGCTTTGCCACAAAAATTGCATTCCTTTCATCACATGCACTTTCTCTGCTATTCATCTTTTTCACTGCCACTTGCTGACCTCACCTATACTTCCTCTCACCCACATAGACTTAAAAATCATTCACATGACCTCCCTTTAATTATAATATTACAGATTGTTTCTCAATGACCTTTACAGTTACTTACTAACATCTAATGAACAAATTCTGTAAATGATACACCTCAAATGTACACAAACATTGCCTTTAGCCTTCAGCATGGCCCTCTTTTGATGACGGCCATATAAAGGAAAATAATGAGACATCTTTACTGCAAGGGAGCTCATAGAGAGTGGCTGATTCTTCAGCAGCCAAGCATATTCATTACTTGGATTTTCCAGCAGGTAAAATAGACACTGGATCTGTTTGCACTTCAGCATCAGACATCCGTTTCGGCCCCTGGGGAAGAATATATAGAAACGTAAAAATAATTGAACAATGCTGAAGAACAATTACATCTGCAATTATGTTTTAGTTCTTTGCAAACAGACATTTCCATTGATGTTACTTCTCTTCTCCCCTCAGTTCTCCTCCTTTAATCAATTTTTAATACTATTGAGAGCTGGAGCCACATCCGCACACTCACCACAATAGGAGAAAAATGGTGCAAGCCACAACTATACCTAAACATGGTTGTTGCTCATTCTCTCTGGTTATTGTTTTCAGAGAACTGCACTAACCAACCATGCTATGTTATTGTGGTTCCAGAATAGTTCTCAATAATATATCATTGTCCAAACTGGTTACTGCACCCATACTAGAGCCCTTCAAATGGGCTTAGTAGTTCTGCTCCCAGTTTAAAGGAACATTAAATGCCTTTACATATATAGGTATTTGAATGTCATAATGATCTTGCATTTGTAATGCCCTGTCTACACTACAAACCCAACTGTTCCGGTAACCGTTCATGACACTCCTCTGTCCCGATTATAAGAAACATGGTTGAGTTGCAACAGGTCTAGTCACAACACAGACATGGCTCTGTCTTACATTAGGTGAAATTTTCCAAGCAGTTAAAGCCATTTTGTGAACCCAGTTTTAGGTGATTTGGGGTGTCCTGACCCATTTTTAGTCATCTTGAAACCAGCACAATAAATAGAAATATGCAAAAATCAGTTGAATAATTCTGAAGGACAGGCGTCTTAAACAGTCTAAATCCAAACCCATGTCTAAACTACACAGCTAAACCGTTTTAAAATTTCGTTTAGCTGAACCAGATTTAAAACAAGATTTCCTGCAGTAGACCAGTGCCATGTGTTAGCTAGGCTTACGCAGCCATACCTACCATTCTGTCTAATTGTGTGTATTTAGTACATTATTGGAAAATCTAGACCTCTATCACTCACAACTTCAGCAGTGGGTCTATTGCCTGGAGAGGATGTGCACACAGGGTGGCACCAATAATGCATGGAGAATGGCACTCTGGGACATACAATTTCACAGAGAAGTGGGAGAAAGGAGGACTAGCCAAACTAGTCTCACAAGCATGGTTAGGGAATCCTCCCCCTTGCTCGTGAAGCAACAGCAGATACTTTGACATTAATCCACGTGGCCATGGTAATGACCTGTTGGCTGCTGGCCATTTTATTTTTCTTGTTCTAAAAAATTGCAGCATAACACCCTTCCACCCTTAAAAGTCACCACCACCACATCAGTTGGCCAAAGAGGGCACTGTTTTATCCTGTGCAATCTATGTTGCCCCAGATGCTGGCAGGTGCGACTCCAGTGATTGGAACTGAGTTGAATTTGAACCACTGTGTCTAGAACTAGATGGCTTCTAACTGGTTATGCCCTGCAGGCAGCACAAGCTGTCTTTTTAAATGCATCGACATTGGTAGTTGACCATAATTATAAATCAACAACACAAAACAAGCTAGTCATTCCAAATTGAGCCAGTGAAAAGAGTCTGAACATCAATTAAAAGATTTCCCAATGTTAGATGATTAGCTTGAAGTCTGTCAACTGCAACTGTGTCTGTGCAATGCATGACTACATTGACTTGAGAAATAAGATACTATTGTTTGCCCCATTTCCTATAAAAACTGCAAGCGGGAAGTGAACTCATTTTGACTAACTTAGCACACTTGCCAAATAGCATCATTTATTAATGTTCACCTATAGTGCATTCTGATCGCTGTGCCCATTTTCAAAGTGCCTTGCTAAATAAAACTGGAAGCTGGAAAGGATGCTGGCCTGTGATTCTTATTATCTAGAATTTTCGAGGCTCTTGTGTCTATGAAACAAAGTGTTGATACCTCTGTTTTAATAAGCAAGTTCCAGATCTGCCCTCAGATATATGGGTAGGCATGGTTCCCATTGGTCCAAACTCTGCTCTCAGTTATTCCTGTGCAACCCCTTTGAGGGCTAACCTGGAACACATTTAATTTGGATTGTATCTGTTCTAAGTGCAGGATAGGAATGTAGTGATAGAACGGCAGTTCTGATTCAGAGCGCACTCAACAAAAGCATTGCCTCCATGCACACTGTACCGAAGATCCCGATTCAGATAGTTCCCGAGAATGTTTTCATGTGTGGAATACCCACAGTTTCCATTTATTTCATTTTGAGTTGTCCTATTTCTGAAAATCAGCCATTAATCTCGAGCTTTAGTAAATGTACATTTTCCTGATTCTCACTCTACCCTAAATTCCTTTGCATTTTATTACGTTGTGAATTCCTCTTTTGCTTATGTAACAGACACAGAATTGTGTAGCTTCTTTCAATGAAGTTCAGATAGTCAATGACCCTTGTTCTCTGACAGACCAATGCTATTGGTGCTGTAATTTTGTCTAATAGCATAATCTGTTCCACTAGTAGCTAGGAACAGATGCCTGATCTCAACATTCTAATCTAGTGCATCCCTGCACATTCCGTTCCCTTTATACTACTCTGTGAGCTGAGGGGTGAAAACATTATCTACTATCCTTTTCCAGAAGAATCAATGGTTTCAGGGCAGAGTGTTTTTTAAAACAGCTGGCCAGAATTAAAGGGACAATCCAGTGGACTTTGCCGATGAAAATGCACAATGGAGTATGGAGACAAGTAAGGTCTAGAGAACCTCCGTATCTGCTAAAATATCTTCTATCCCCATTTTATCAGTCCAGAGCTCAGCACTTTATCAGAGAAGCTGTTACCAGATTTCTGGACTGATACTTTGAATGGAGGATACTATGATTGGCTTATGTATAGTCTAATACTCTGAGTTTAACTGTTACAATTTGTGGTGTGGACTTTGCCACTTATTTTGGTTTGGTCTCCTCAGAACTATCATTGTTGTTTTGTAAAGTGTTGGTCTCTGGAAGGATTGAGGATTGACTTCCTTAGACATGGATAAAAAGTTGAGACATAAATGTATGAAGGAGTGGTAATATGCTGTCAAATATTTCAATCTGGGGAACACTTCTGTTTTAAATGCTGAATATTCTTCCTGATTGGAGAGGTCAAAACATCCATCTCCTCTGTGCAGCAAGATCTGGTAGTGGATTGGCTTTCCCAGTTGGAGAGCTAGCCAACTGGCCAGATAAACTATAAATCTAAAATCTTTCCACTATATATATACATATAAAAAGGAGTTATTCTGCTCATGAAAAAGGAAAGATACCAGAGTATGTTAGGGCTTTGTTAATGCAACAGAAAATGATGCCCTGCATGGCCAAATTCATATCAGGCATGAGAAATACAAAGTAGCAAAGAAAAATATCTGAGAATCTCTATTTCTATTCTGCCTTCACTTTACTTGCTTGTAGCAATATCCACCTCTCTTTCTCTGCACACAATCTCATCTCTCTTGGTGCAAAAGCCTTCTCTGCTCTGTGTCTGAGACATCCTCCTGCCTCACTGACTCTTATATAAAAACATATTCTCTTGTTTGCCTCCTAATCTCTTTGCAATTATTGTAATGCTGTAGCTATTTAAGGCCATGTGTACACTTACAAGCTTACAACAGCACAACTGTACCAATACAGCTGTGCCATTGGAAGAGCGCTCATGTAGCCACGTTATGCCAATGGGAGAGAGCTCTCCCGTTAACATAATAAAACCAGCTCACCGAGAGGTGCTAGTGCAAGTGCTAGTGTAGACATGGCCTAGCTGTATGAAAAGTTTCTGGTGCAGCTTGTATGAATGACACAATACAAAATAAAGAACTATTGTCTACAAATACAGAACCCCTTTCTCACTCATTGACTTCACTGAGAATTTTGACTAAGGCTACATCTTCACTACAGGGGGGGGTCGATTTAAGATACACAAATTCAGCTACGCGAATAGCGTAGCTGAATTCGACGTATCACAGCCGACTTACCCCACTGTAGGGATGGCGGCAAAATCGACCTCTGCGGCTTCCCGTCGACGGTGCTTACTCCCACCTCCGCTGGTGGAGTAAGAGCGTCGATTCGGGGATCGATTGTCGCGTCCCGTCAGGACGCGATAAATCGATCCCCGAGAGGTCCATTTCTACCCGCCGATTCAGGCGGGTAGTGTAGACATAGCCTAAGAAAAGACATTGGTATTTGGCCCACAGTATTTAATTTCTGCAGAATTCAAACCAAGCAATTCTCCATTATCTCTAGAAACAATAGAGGTAGTAAATATTTGCCTGGTCAACTTGTAACCCATGTAAGAAGGCCCTCTACTCAGTTCACATAAGAGGTTAACAAATCTACTACAGCTACCAGCTAAATCGTTTAGATCAAGCAATAGAAGCTCATGGTTTTACACCAGAAGATCCCAGGTTCAAACCCTGCTGTTGGTCAAAGTGGGATTGGTTACAAATATACATAATATGAGTCGAGTTTTCCAGACACCGTATGCTTGTCAGTCATGTGGTGCATACACACACATTTACATACTTGTGCATATTGGGGACTTGCACACAGATTTGGGAAAGTACACACGCACTCAGGAGCATGTGTCTAATAACTGGGACCAGTTTGTACAAGATACAAACAGTAGGTATAAACAAGGTCCTGCTTCTCCCAGAGGATGCTGAGCAACAGGACCTACCCTTGACTTCAGTGGGAGCTGCAGACAGTGCTTAATTTGTAATGAAAGAGGTACTGGAGCTCAAGCAATTTTTTACTTTAATAACTGATGCGGCAAGCACAGTGGTGCTGGGGCTATGAACTGCCAAGCCTAGAGGTGTTGGGGCTCAACCCTGGCAAGCCCCAGCACAAATTAAGCACTGGCTGCAGATGAATGGAAATCAATGGAAATTATTAGTACTTAGCATCCCTGAACATCTGGGGTGAAATTTTGGCTCCACTGATTTCAATGGCAAAATCATCCCAGATTTTAAGAAGGCCAGGATTTCACTCAAGGCCTCTAAATGATACATATATGTTAAACTGGAAAAAAAAATTGTAAGTGGCTTCATTATTATGAAGAGATCATGCAGAAAGAGTTAAGTTTCTTTCCTTCTCCTTCTCCAGCCAATATACAAATTTTTTGTAATGCAAATAGCACGGTGTAGGATAGATCACAATTCTGAGAAATGAATGTAAATCAAACACTCCTTATGATGTGGAAAAACATCTGCCACAAAATGAGTCATATTGTTCTGAACAACAGCTTAACTTTATAACCTAATGTTCTAAAAGGGCTAGTTTTCAAATCAGTGTCAATTTAAATTCTGTTCTACTTGCTTTTTCCTCTTCTGGGCAGTGGTGGTTGGCTCTGTTTTATTTTCTTTCCTAGTCACTTTATGAGCAGAGCCGGGGGGAAAAAAAGTTTTAAATAACCTCGCACAACCAGATTCATTACAGATAAGGTGGCCTCATCGTTTTGTGTTCTTCCCACCACTGGGTATTCTTGGCGATGTCCATTTGGGATGTAAAAAGATGTGGCTAGCCTTGGATGAGGGTTTGAAGTCAGGAGTGATCCCATAGCATGTTGTACTCAGTCTCTCTGTTGTGGTAGGGAGAGCGGAACAAGTTGTTTCCTGCCAATTGATTTTATGAAAAGCTACTAGAAAATGCTTGACTCCTCTGTTCCTGACATTGGTTGTTTAGAGAGAAGGCATCTTAACAGAGGCAAGTGGCTATCTGTGAACTAGCTTTTGCATTGCTCACCATGAGAGAGACAATGTCAGTGAGGTAATATCTTTTATTGGGCCAACTTCTGCTGCTGAAAGAGATGTTTTTGAGCTACAGAGAGCTCTTCTTCAGGTCTGGGAAATGTAATCAGAGTCTCCTAGCTAAATACAAGGTGGGACAGATTGTTAAACATAAGGAGTTAACACATGTTGCAAGAGACTATTCACAATGAAGTGGGCAATGAACACCTCTGCAGTCATAGGACAAAGGAGGATTAGTAGACTGCAGATTGTTGTAATGAGACATAAAATCAGTGTCTCTGTTCATGACTTTTAATGTATAGCAAAGTTATAAATTTTAGCTCCCACACTAAAATTGCACAGGTGTGGTGCAGCTTTTCTTTGAGGATGAGGACTGAGAGGTCAGATATGGAGAGTGATGGTTTTGTAAAAAGCGTTTACCCGCAGGTGATAGGGTATTTCTGTCTGATCATTTTTTTCTGTGTCAGTTCATTTGAGAGCTTAGTGATTGTCTGGTTTTACCCACATTATCGTTCTTTGGGGGGACTTAATAAAAGATATTACCTCACCCACCTTGTCTCTCTCATATCCTGGGACCAACACAACTACAACAACCTTGCTCGCCAAGGGCTCACTAGATGGGTGAGAGAAGGGAAGCAGAAGGCGCCATACCCATTGTATACCCCGAACAAGCACTAGACTCGTTGGCATTCCCCAAGCTCATGAGAGTTCAGATGTTCAGTCAACAACATTTTCCCCAAAAATCTAAATTTCAGGGGTGTGAAATGCCACAAAATAAAGTGGCAAAGAAAAATCCACGCACGTGTTCCCAAGATATTTTCCACCTGCTCTAATGTTGATTGGCAGCTGTGTTCCCATTTTCCCCTGCCTCTGGCTGAAAATGTGCTGCCGTAAGGGCCTGATCCTGCAAGCTGCTCCATGTAAGTGAACTCCAGTGCCACCCCATTGAAGTTAATAGCATGTACCAGTGCAAGGGTCTGCTCACAGGAGGCAGCTTGCAGGGTCGTCATTTAAATCAGCGGAATCACGATTTAAAAGCAAAAGTTAATTTAACGTACTAAGCCCTTAAAAAAGCCTCCAAATGACTGTCTCTTCTCCATTTTCTTGAGGGGGGAGTCCTTTGCAGTGTCCCCTCCATTCTGGATTGAGTCGGTGGCTGTGGTTTGCTGTTCTCTGGAGTCTTGCTGATCTTGGGTTTCCTGTTTGCTCAGCTCTGTTGTAGACGTTTTGTCTTTTGAACTCTCCTTGCTCTTCTGGCCCACAGGTTCACTTTCCGTTGGGGCGACTGGCCTCTCTGTGGAGCCTGATGTCTAAAGCAGTTTCAAACAATGGTTATTTTTAGTGGAAAATATAAACATTTTGGCAGGAGGTTCATAAATATAGTAAAAATCAAAGGCCACCTCCAACATACAGAGCTTGGGCCTGATTCAGCAGCCTTTACTTAGGACAGTAGCCCCAGTGAGACTGAGATCACTTATGTGAGTAAAGACTGAGGATCAGACCCTTTCTGCATAGCCTTTATTTTTATATATTTCGACAGTGAAGCTTCTTCAGCAGGCAGCGGCACATGATTTAAAAAAAGAAAAGACCGTATATTTATAGATATAGAGAATTACATGCATGCTCTCACAGCTGCAAAGATATAACCGTCTCTGTATCCCAAGCTGCAAAGTCACCATAGAAGCTTGAAAGTGCAAGGGAAGGAGCGATAAAGACAGGTAGCAGGGCACATAAAGCAGAGGTAAAAATATCCCGTCTATAAAATTACAATACTCCACCAGGTGATTAACAAGCCATGATTTGGCCAAGGAAGTCCAGTGCCATAGAAAATGCTGCATGGAATTGCAAAAGGAGACACTGTGAATTCCTTAAAACACAAACAACATTACAGAGCAGACAAATACAGTGAAGGTAAGAACTCAAATTGAGAAAACAAGTAGACAGGGTCAAAGTTCACAAATCAAGATTCAGATTTGAAGAACAAATAAAATAACATGATGATTCTGTCAGTTTCTGTGGTTGTAGATTACTGGTTACATTTGTGCTAAAACATTTGCTTGCAAATGGGAATTTCTTTTTGCATCATATAAGACTTGTCAAAACTATATTGACTTATTTATTCAGTTAAAAAGAATCATGGTAGTGGAGCCTACAAATTACATATTTAGGCCATCTGCAAATTTGGCCCTTGCAGCCTGAAGATGCTCCCATGGTTTAACAAATTGCAGTGTTGCCAACTCTTCTGATTTTATTGTGAGTCTCATAGTAGTGGTTGATTTTCTTAAAGCTCCATATCCTGGAATCATGTGATTACAGGAGAATATCAGCTTTCATTAAAAACAAAGTAAGTCTTTAGCTATCATGGTTACAGAGAAACTTCGAAGTATAAACTCTAAAGCAGGGATAGGCAATCTATGGCACGAGCTGATTTTCAGTGGCACTCACACTGTCCGGGTCCTGGCCACCAGTCTGGGGGGCTCTGCATTTTAATTTAATTTTAAATGAAGCTTCTTAAACATTTTAAAAACCTTATTTACTTTACATTCAACAACAGTTTAGTTCTATATTATAGACTTATAGAAAGAGACCTTCTAAAAACATTAAAGTGTATTACTGGCACGCGAAACCTTAAATTAGACTGAATAAATGAAGACTCGGCACACCACTTCTGAAAGGTTGCCGACCCCTGCTCTAAAAACCAGGAGACAAAGAAAAAGAACTCCAAATCTATTATTAAAAAAAACAACCCTCATGATTTTTAAGCTCGTCACATAATTTTGGGGCCTGATTTATGATTTTTGAATTCCTGGGGTTGGCAATACTACAACTGGTCAATTTCACATAAGTCCCTCTTTCCTTTTCATTATAGAATCATAGGGTTCGAAGGGACCACAAGGCTCATTTAGTCTAACTCCCTGCCAAGACTGCAGAATTTGTTGTGCCTAAACTATCCAAGACAGATGGCTATCCAGCTTTCTTTTGAAAACCTCCAGTGAAGGAGCATCGACAACCTCGTTAGGCAGTCCATTTCATTGTCCTACTGTTTTTACAGTTAGGAAGTCTTTTCTGAGATTTAATCTAAGGCTATGTCTACACTAGCATGTTTGTCAATAAAACTTTTGACGGTCAGGGATGTGGAAAAAAAGACACCTCGCCCCCCCGACCGAAATAACTTTCACCGACAAAAGTGCCTGTATGGACAGCGCTGTCGGTGGGAGACGCTCTCCCACTGACATAGCTACCGTTGCTCATTGGGAGTGGTTTAATTAACCCGACAGGAGAGCTCTCTGCCGGCAGCATAGAGCAGCTACATGGGACACCTTACAACAGCACAGCTGCAGTGGTACAGCTGTGCCGCTGTAAGGTCTGTAGTGTAGACAGAGCCTAAATCTGCTATGGTGTAGTTTGAACCCATTGCCTCTTGTCCTGCCCTCTGTGACAAGAGAGAACTTTTCTCCATTTTTTAAGGCAGCCTTCCAAGTATTTGTCCTCCCTTAATCTCCAAACTAAACATACCCAGTTCCTTCAGCCTTTGCTTATATAGCTTGCAGTCCATCCCTTTGATCATCTTCGTGACTCGCCTCTGGATCTGTTCCAGTTTCTCTACATCCTTGCTATATATGTACTGCTCACACCAAAATCTTGCAGGTCAGAGAACCTTTGATTCTATATCCATGCCAATTCCCCTGCTGTTTAAGAATGAACAACTTAATTCCTTGACTACGGCTACGTCTACACTACAGCCTATGTCAGCATAACTTATGTCACACAGTGGTGTGAAATCCCCCCCACCCCCCCAGCAACATAAGGTATAAAGACATAAGCACTCGTGTGCACAGCGCTATGTCACAACACAGCTTCTGCTGCTGGCGGAGGTGGTTTTATGATGCTGACGGGAGAGGTCTCTCCTGTCAGCATAGAGAGTCGAGTCTTCACCAGACGTGCTGCAGCTGCACCTGTATTGGTACAGCTGCGCTGCTGCAGTGCTGTACATATAGACAGGGCCTCAGTTATAATATTGTCTTTATTTTCAACTGTGAACCCTTGTTCCTTTTCTTTTGGGGAGGTAGTATGTCTGTGTATTGCTTGCTTGTATATTGATTTCTCAACCTTTATATAAAATCAAACCTATATCATTTCTCTGGAATTCCCTCATTCTGCTGTGGCACATAAGATGACCCATCAAATTTGGAGTTATAATCGGGTTTATAATGCGGTTTTAGCAACGGCATTATACACCATACTGAGGCCAGCTGTGTCTCTTAGGAAAAAAGAATATTCTTAAGGCAAATTCAGAGCTATTCAGCAACTGCCGGATTTATCTACACCCACACTGTATCTTGTAAATAATTGCATATGGGGTAAAAGAGCTGATTTTTATGTGTTCTGTGGGCACCCAAAACTTACAAATCGGGTTTCTGGGGGTGCAAAGAATGCAAGGAAAAGTGCTGCATAAAACCAAATTTAATTCTGTCTATCCTTATTCTGACTAATTTCCATGTCAAACAAGAAGCACTCATTTGCTCGCCTCCTGCTTTGTTTGACAAGATACTTGTCCCTCTTATTTGCCATAGATTGCTTTTTGAAATGTCACTATTTAGTGGATTCGCAGACCTGCATGAACAACTAGAAATAATCAAAGTACAAAGATTCCTGCACTACAACATGGGATGTGTCTGAGGTCATGTCCACCCTACAGGTATATAATGGTATAATTGCTTCCATCATTGTAGGAATTCCACCTCCCCAAGTGATGGTAGATAGGTTAATAGAAGCATTTTTCCATCAACCGAGCTGCATCTATATCAGGATTAGGTCAGCATTGCTAGAACAGTCAATGGTGTGGATTTTTCCACGCACATGAGCACCACGGCTATGTTGACCTAAGTTTTAAGTGTAGACTAGGACTAAGTTCCAAGATGTGAGGACAGAGTCTAGCCCTGATAAACACCCTATGAAATCAATGGGATCATACAGGTTGTAAAGTTAGGGCAGATTCTGTCCTATCATGTTTATTCAATTGTGTGAGTTCCTGATAGTTATTGTAGTTTTTCAGGCCAAATCCAAACTGGCTTCAATGGGACTGTTCTGATAAATGTAGCAAGCAGATTTTGGCCTTTGATGTTACTCAGAAAAAACACTTTAAACAATATCGGTAATATTTTTTTCAGACAAAGCAGAAAACAATCAGATAATCTCTTTGAGATGTTTCATATTAATCTTGAAAGGCAGGAAATTGACACATTTAATATTGATGGGAGTGACATCAGGAAATACAAACTGAAACCTATGAATAATGAACCATGTTAATGTTTCTCATTTTAAAGGTTGATCTGCATCTGACAAACCGCATTACCTCTTTTGGAGTTAATTTACTCCCACGGAAAAAAGTAATAAAAAAGATTAACAGGATAGTATTTTTCCTGTCATGTTTTACTAAGGCTTGATCCAAAGATTTTGAAGTCAGTAGAAAGCTTCCTGCTGACTTCATCGAGCCCTGGATCTGTCCCCTAATGCAGTTATTTCACAAACAACATGTCAGTAATGAAGAGAGAAATGGAATCAGAGCATTCCAAGAAAAGCTACAAAAGATAAATTAAGGCAGTTGTTTGATACACTAGCATAACCAGTTAAAAACAGGCAAAACAATTAAAATAAAGTGAACAATGGACTGATTCTCCTCAGTGCAAGTGAGAGGAGAATCAGGCCCAATACATACAAGTTTTTTCTAGAAATATGGTAGGTAATTGATAGCAACTGACAATTTAAAAAAAAAAAAAGGAAAAGAAAAAGAAAAAAGTTTAGACTATGAGCCCAGGACGGTAGTCATCTGAGAAGTCTCATTGTAAGTAAAGAATTGTTAGATTATAAGAGTAAAGATTTCAGAATCAGACCTTGTATCTTCTGTGATCTCTATAAGAGAACCATCAGCTAAGATTAGCTTAAACTATCAGCGGATGTTACACAACAGAAAAACACTTTCCTGATGATAAAAATGAGAATGAAGAAAGAAGGTCTGATAGGTCAATTTTCATCACAGCTTTAATTTTGCTACTGAGTTACAGAAAACCATAACAGTCTATACATGGCCAGATCTTTAGCTAGTGTCAGTTGATTTAGCTCCAGTGACTTAAATGGAGGTCTGCTGATTTACACCAGCCGAGGATCTGGCTCATAGTAAAGATCACAGCTTTTGAATTTCTACTAGAAAAGTCAGTGATTTTATAAAGAAATCTTGGCACAATAAAGGAATATAAAGGGACACGATTGGGTAGTTTGGGCTCATGCTTTAGGTTTTGTTTAAAGAAAAACAAAACAAAGAAATGTTTTCCTGATTTTTGTTAAATTTCAGTGAAAGTTTTTACTTTAAATTTAACTCTTCTTCCATAGTGTTTGTTGGAAAATAATCTCTCTCCAATAGTGCATGTGATGCTCTAGAAAATAACCGACTCAAAAGATATCTGGTTAATTTCACTGTCCAAGGTGATTGAAGTGCAAAAGTAAACAAATAGCATAAAGGCTGTAAAGGAAAATAGATTATAAAAATTGGTTCATTTTACTAATTATTATGAAAATGAAAAACATGAATTTTTTTTTAACCTTCATTCATCCTTATTAAGCAACAACGAATGGAAGAAATTCCATGGACATGATACCATCTTTTTACAATCCGTGATTTTTTGTACTAAAAAGCCAATCAGATAATTAAGTGGGAAATAAGCTACAGTGAAACCCATCACCAAGAGATGAATAAATCCAAACACTTACTTGGTGACTGGGGTCTGGCCCATTTACCTCTTCTGAGCTGGTAGCCCCTCCATCATTTTTGACTGACTAAAATAACAAAGGAATATAGGTCTTCCACGCTTTAAGCATAGATTCAATATTAAATCAAAAGTCTAAAGGCTTCATTTAAGCACATCATTCCTAACAGCGTAAACGCAAAACAAAACCATCACATCTCAAACTGTCTGCAAACACTATTGAAATGGGTCTCCTTCGATGACTGTATCACCAAGGTAAATTTTTGCATATGTATTTCAATGCAGCACTGTAGGCTTTTGGAAGGCAATTTTCCTGTTGAGGGCTGTACAACATGAACAGCGTCTCACTGGACTGATGATTGTGCAGTATGATGAGTGGGATGGATGGTGCTATCATCCCTGCCATCAAAGTTAACTAGGGACGTGATTCTGGCTTACAGCTCTGAGACAACTCGCCTTATAGGATTATCCTCTTGCGAGGTTGTACTTGTACTTTATTTCTACATATGTGCTTAAAGCTGCAGTTGACAATTAAAACCTGTTGAGATTTGCACATTTTCACCATTGCGCTACATTTCCCACCCCACATTACATATTTTGTTTTAGGCCTTAACTCTCAAAGGAGCGTGTGCATATAGGCAACAACCTTTCTTGGCCTCAGCTCTTCTTGGCCAGAATAATCAAAGTAGACCCTGAGGCTGTAGCACAGGCAACGTGTTCAAAGTAAACCTTGACTCTGAATTACATTTTAAAAGAATGATCCGATGTCCCCATAGTTTTATATAATATATAATTAGTTTTATGGATGGATATGACAAAAGGATTAATTAAAATTTGGGTTAGGTTTTAGGTTGGAATTAATACTTAAAAAAAATTACTAGAACAATGTAAAAATAGGTCAAAGTGTCTGATTGGGTTCTGTTTCCAATAATAGAACATGGTATTCTGTTGCGATTTGTTTAGCCATGGAGTATTCAAGCATAAAGTGAACCCCAGTATTTCAAAGTTCCCGAGCTTGAATGTCATTTTTCATTGCATAAGTGCAATGAAAACAATGAAAGGATGTGACTTTTGCTCTAAAGATAGACTAAGCGGATTTGTGGTTTTCTGCAGCTTGTAGATTTATCACTTGCAATACAACATTATCAGCTCAATCCTGAGTGCAATCTCGTAGCAAATATCTCTTTTTGGTGTATGATTCTTTTCTTTTCTCTCTAGCTGTTGAAAATCAATACTAAATAGGAGTTTGTTCCAAAGCTAAAGATTTTAAAGGGGTTTATTATGGGTAACCAAATTTGGGGAAGGCATTATTCTTTTAGGAACATGTCTTGGCTTGGTTGATCAATTACCTAGTTATATTAACGATGGTTGTTACCTGTGGGAAAGGTTGAAGAAATGGGAGAGAGGAAGCACTGTGTGATCTTTGTTACATTACAGGTTAGTACCCTAGTCTATGGTGTATGACGACTGTATAGCGATAAGATCGAGTTTGCATTTCTATTTCAGTGACTCTTATTCATATATGTTTAAGATGAATTTTAACAATAAGTTTACCAAAATAGGAGCCACTCTACTGCCTTTTATACATAGGAAAGAAGAATAACTTTAACAAACCTTCAGTAATCTCTCAGAATTCAAACTACTAATTATCAGTGGAGCATAGTTAACTATGGGCTAAATCAGTGGTGGGCAACTTGCAGCCCGCGGGCCCCACACGGCCCGTCAGGATAATCTGCTGGCGGGCTGCAAGACAGTTTGTCGACATTGACTATCCGCAGGCACAGCCACCCGCAGCTCCCAGTGGCTGCAGTTTGCTGATCCTGGCCAATGGGAGCTGCGGGAAGCGGAGTGGGCTGTAGGCCACAGGTTGCCCACCAAAATCCTACAATCCTTACCCAGGGAAAATTCCCATTTGTTTCAATGGAAGTTTTACCTGAAGACCTCACCCTAACTAAGTGCTCTTTTCTTGTGTCCCACTTTAACCAATTTAAGGTTGCTATTGATGGGCTTTTGAAAGTGTTTCCATGACAAGGAAGGCGGGTCAACATGACAAGATAGTGGACAGGGTGGGGACAGGGAACAGCTTTGCTAAATACAGGCTACACTTTTGTGAGTAATGACTGTCAGAATTGGGTCAGTGTAAAATACCTATATCTATACTTAAGAGGAAGCTGTTACTAAGGACTTGTCTACACTGGGAAATTGACTGGTATAGTTATTCCGGAATAATTCCCCACATGAGCACTCCATTCTGAAACAAAATGTGACTTTATTCCAGAATAATTACTTTGCTTCTGAAGCAGATTAATAATTCTGGAATAAAATCACTTTTCTATTTCAGAATAATGTCCTCATGGGGGAGTTATTCCAGAATATCTAAATTATACCAGAATAGCTATAGCAGAATAGTTTTTCTGGAATAGGTAAGAACGTAAGAACATCATAACTGCCATACTGGGTCAGACCAAAGGTCTATCTAGCCCAGTACCCTGTCTTCCAACAGTGGTCAATGCCAGGTGCCCCACAGGGAATGAACAGAACAGGTAATCATCAAGTGATCCATCCCCTGTTACCCATTCCCAGCTTCTAGCAAACAGAGGCTAGGGACACCTTCCCTGCCCATCCTGGCTAATAGTCATTGAGGTATGCCAGTCCATTTCCCCCACATAGACAAGAACTCAATCCCAGCTTTTCCATTGACCTCAGGTTTATAGCTCCACTCATTGTGGTCAGAGAAAAGAGAGAAATTTTATACTGTTCAAAAGTTTCCTCATAATATCTGCAGATATTCATGGCATATGATACATACTTGTTTTGATCAATTAAGCCTGAGTAGCGGGACAGGATTTTGCATCCATGCTTGATTACAGATGTGGCCTATAGTTCAAGCAAAATAATGCTGACATTCCTTTATGTTTAATATTGTTATAAGGGGTTGGAGTGAGTCAGTACTTGGTGATGCATCCTACCAGCCCTTCCCTAGTGACTCCAGTAGGTGTTGTTGTATTTACTCTACATAACAAGGTTTTAGGATTGGCTCTCTCTGAGTCACTCTGAAGGTTAAAATGTGTGAGTTAGTGTGGAATGATGGAACAGCTATAAGCATGGTTGAGAAGCACTTTTCACTCAGAATATCACCAGATTGAATCATAACTGGGTTTCATGGTCTGTTACTGTCCAATGTTTAGTTCTCAGACATTTATATTTCACAAATTACATCTGTGTGATGTACAGGTATGGTGTACAGCTACGCCATGCTAAGAGTCCAAGACCATTATGATATCAGAGGTAACTCAACCGAACACCACCCTTTCTCTATAGCTAATATGCATGCAACAATTTCATTGGTTGTATGAGGGAGACTGTACAGCTGGGGGCCCAATTGCCACTCATACAAACCAACATAAATCTGCCAGCACAACCCCTCTGCGGGACACACCATCACAACCAACCACACAGCAACACAATAACCCCAAACATATATAGTCCCTCATGGCAGCACACACTTCTTATCCACCACCCACACAAATCCGTACAACTCTCCCAGCACAATACAACACAATTAGCACACACAACCCCAAACATCATTCTGAGGGCTAGAATGTCTTTTGAGTCAGTGTGAAGCAATAGAAACAGCAACAAGCATGGCTGAGTGCTCTTTTTGTTCAGAATATCATCAGGTTCAATCATCGCTGCAGTCTTCTACTGTCCAGTTTTTAAGTTGCCAGCTGTTTTCAGCTTTTTGATTATCTATGACATTATGAATTACTCCGAGTGACAGTATTTCATTAAAAAAAAAAAAACCCACACATTTCTAGCCCTTACAGTTCTAAATGTCAAGAATGTTAGCCATACTGATGCTCATAATTTTAGCTGAAAAGCCCAACTACTATGGACTTGTAACTGAGGGTTATGCTCTTGGCAAAACTTGGTTTGAGTAGAATAGCACCACGTCCCCCTGTCCCCCACTCTGCCCCCTGACTGTTATTACAGTCTTCTCACTCATGGTGAATTGAGGGAGAATGGATCCTTGGGATTGGAATCATATGATTGCAGGGGAACCGGTCTCACTCAAAAGCAGGACAGCAGATGGACCAGAGTTGTTCTGCCTATACTCTCTTGTATAAAAGAATAATCAAGAACTCAGGAATAGAAGAAAGACAACACTTCATCCAGAGCAGGAACCTGACAGGAAGAGTCTAGTCTAGGAGAAAGAGGAACAGTTCACCCAGATAGTCCAAAAAGTTTTGTTCTATTCAGGCCTTGGTTAGCTTTGATCAACCTTTGCCCTCACTATATCGGACAAACCTCTCCTCTCCTTGCTCAGCTGAGAGGCCGTAAGAATATTTTCAGAACATGCGGTCCAGGGCATTTCTCAATAGGCACACAGGAAATAATAACTTGTTCCATTTCCTCTGTGGAAATCTAATCTATGAATTATAAAAAAATAGGGACCTCCTTCTGTCAAAAGTAAACTATATAAATCTTCGTCAAATAGCCTAAGGCTCTAACTTCTCTCTTGTGTTTCACTAAGGAGAGAGCTCTTCTGCTCAACCAAAATGGTAGAAGCAACACTAAAACTGCTGTAGGCTCTGAACATCTCAAAACCAGATTTTTGCCTCCAGTGAAAAAAGAACAAATTCCACCGTTCTTGCATATAACTGGTTCATTTTGAATAATCTTTGGATGGCCATTGGTTTTTGTCCTCACGCTGCCAAATTGCTCCAGGCTCAGGACCCCCATTTGTGAAAAGTCCACCAGGGAAATTATTGTTATGGGAAGTGACTGCTACCTCCATGCTGATGGGGAGGCCCACACTGCCCAAAAGTGAATTGCAGAAACTGGAAAGGGGTCATGCCCATGGTGCATGGCATGTACTGATCCCTTGCAGTAGCTTCTCCCAACAGGTTTCATACAATCCTGGAAGTCTATGGTGACAATACTGACTGCCCGCTCCCTTGCTAAGAATCCTTCTCTGGGTGCAGGGGGATTAGTTGGCACTTGGTTGAATCCAGGATCTTTGATTTTTCTTTCAAAAGTAATAATTCTCCACAACTGCTCCCTTTTAATGGGGGAAGAGGAACTGGTAAATCGCTCCTCCATCTGGAACATACTTTACCGACAGAGGAAGGTGTTAGAATCCCTATAAAGATTCCAATTATGGAATAACCCATCGTAGGTTAGTGCTTGGTTGGCTTGTATCTGTCTAGGTCCATATAGAGCCCCCGTCACCATAATATCGGAATACCTTACAAACAATCCTTGCAGCACCCCACCAGTTGGGGATAATATTATCCCCATTTTACAGATAGGGAACCACGGCACAGAGAGATTAAGTGGCTTGTCTAAAATCACACAGGAAATCTGTGGCAAAGCCAGAAATGAACCTAGATATACTGAATCCTAGTCCACAGCCTTAAATAGAAGACCGTCCTTCTCTTAAGTTTCAAGATTAACATCTCTTTTTGTTTTTTGGGGTAATATAATTGTGGATGTTCTCATTATCCATATAAATATATGCTCTGGTTTTGAATCATGCTGAACGCTTGGCCCTGATGATACCTTGTAGCAGAGAATTCTACTGGTAAATTATTCATTCATTTATATAATATATAGAGAGAGAGTATTTCCTTTTGAATAATTCTTAATATTGGGCTTTTCATTTTTATTGACGGCCCCCTTGTTCACCTACCTCAGAAAATAGAGGTGAAGGATCCCTTTACTTTTCTGACTCATCAGGTTAACCTGAAGGTGTCAAATGAAACACAACATAGACAAAATCTCGTATATTTGTAGCCATTGGGGAAGTGAGAGCCTTTTGGATCCCCTTCCACAAGCAAAGGGGAAAAAATAGAAACCCAGGTAATCAATTTAAAATTAAGACCGTTCCTACTTCAGGAACTTCAATAATTGTAATGATACATCTATTGCCTAAAGGAATATAACAGCAGCTAAGCTAGAGATAAACCAAACAAATAAAATGCTATTAAAAGTCCCAGCCAAGAAACTTGTGGCCATGCAACCATGAGGCCCTGCAACATTCCATTCCACATACAAACTCCCCTTGTAATAATCATTTAAGTATCAGAGGCCTTGAATAAATATTTGTTAAGATACTATCTTTTAAGGATTTATTGCCTGTTTTACCCTTGACGAGGGAACAGGAGATTTTCCTAAGGAAGTGTCAGATGAGTTGGTGGCCTGTATCGAGTGTGTGGCACATCTTGTACAGCTGAAAGTATTTCTTTTAGTCATTTTTCACAGCTCCAGTAGCCTCCTTGCCACAGTGTCACATGTTATGACTCTTCAGGTGTAGTATCAGGAAGCACATTTTGAAACAGGTTGGGTTTTCTCCTATTTTGTAGGTGAGAGTTTTATAAAACAGATCTAAGCACGTACGTCAGTGCTTTAGCTTCGCAGCTTTAGGTAGCAGGTGCTAAGGATTAAACTCATCACCCACACGTAGGAGACATATGCTGTAGGCAGCGGTGAAAAGTTGAAAGGTACAATCCAAGCACTGTGGGCCTGATTGTTCAGTCAGACACCCCATAGTGTCCCTCCCAGGGAGACGTACAGATGAAATTGAATAGCTTTTGAGTGGAAATTACAGCTACTAGCACAGGTCCCCATAGTACCCAGCTGTTCTGTGCAAAGAGATTCCCCACCACACACATCTCACATCTCTGTACAGTACCAAGCACAACTGGAGCACAGGAACTTCTCCCTCCATGTGATTCCCTGCAGTAGAAGATCATGCAAGGGGAGCAGGATGAGGTGGAGAGACATGAAGCTATACTTACCCAGCTCTAGACAACAGCTGGGGAATCCTAAACACTTCCTACATATTTAAGCATGTGATTATTAGTCGAAAAATATTAGGAAAGTTTGTTATTCATCATTTGTTACCCTTCTGCTTTTAAAAACTTTCATCCAGTTAGAGAGCAGAAAATAACACCATGCAACTTAGGTGACCAATCACACATCAAATAATATGCTTAGTCAATATCTAGTATTCTAGGCAAGCAGATGGATTGTATCCAATAAAGTGAAAATCATTCAGTGAAATTATTTGGTACATACTTCAAGAACAACAAAGGAAATCAGGGTCTGTTTGGGAATGATTGGATACACCAAAATGAGCTAAATCAACAATAAACAGTTCAAAATGCTGTAGGTTCAGTTATGCAATTAATACAATTCTATTTCCAGCATGGAGGGGATATTTGTCGTCTTCTTAGTTCCTTGTTTTTATTCCTTAACAATGAGGATAACATATCAGCTTCTTCCTCTTTTAAAGAAGCAGAAAACAGAGAAGCTGAGCCAAGACCAACTCCTTGCTCCGATTAGAGTAGTGTTACATCTAGTGCTTTATAACAGAGTCTTGTTTGTTTTGCCATGGTGACTTAAGCTGTGCGTGGAACAGAGCTTTATATTTAGGGTGACCAGATAGCAAATGTGAAAAATCGGGACGGGGGTTGGGGGTAATAGGAGCCTATATAAGAAAAAGACCTAAAAATCGGGACTGTCCCTATAAAATCGGGACATCTGGTCACCCTATTTATATTTAACCAGTGCTACTTTTTAAATTTTTCAGTAGGGGAGGTGTTTTGAAGTTATAGTTATCTCAGAATTGAAGCCTGATGCACATGGCTGCTGACTCGTATGGCCTGCTTTTTTAACAAGTTAGGCAGGCATTCATTTACAAGCTTACATGATCAATCGGGTGACACATTTTTATGTGCTATTACCAAATGTCCATATGCAAACAAAGATTTGAGGCTGGAGCTGGATTTAAAAAAAAAAAAAAAAAGACCCAGTGTTAAGTGTCCAGTTCCCTTTGAAATTAAATGGCTGTTGGGTGCCTAACTCCTTTAGATACTTTAGAATATCTGAAACTAGATCCTAATTGTATTGCTAATCTGCATGGTGTGCTGGATGCCTTCCATTCAGTCTACATGGGGAAGCAATTAAATCCCTCTTTGTTCAGTGTGTGACAGTGGAAACAGGGAGTTTGATTGGATTGCAGTACTGAATATGTCCTGGGTGTCAGAAAAGAAGCAGAAAGCTAGCACAAAAGCCAGGAGACAGCCAGAAATGGCCTTAGGAAGAAGCAGGAGAGAGAGCGCCTTTGGTGCAGAGTGCTCACTGGAAAGAGGCTTGGAAGTGCAAGCTTGCTGTGTTCAGGGAAACAGGACTTTGTGTAAATTCTTTGTACATAAACAAGACTGCACTTGAGAAATTCCTGACTCCATCATCAACTTCTCCTCCTAATGGAAACAACCCGCAAAGCCCCAAGCATTGATTAACCACTCAGACCTAAGGGACAACAGTATGACAACTTGTTCTCTTTACTGTCCTTCATCTCCACTCCTCTTCATTTGTTTGTCTCAGCCACATGTTTCATCATGTCACAACCAAAATGGTGAGTTCTTTGGGGGCTAGGACTGTTTTTTTTTTTAATTGTATGTCTGCTCAGCTCCTAGCACAATGTGGCTCTAATCCTGTATTGGTACTTATAGCTGCTACTATAAACAATTCTTCCCAATCTTCAGATCTACCATGCAGGAAGCTGGGGATCTCAGAAGTATAAGGATGCACAAACCAGCCTCTTTCTTCCAGGAATACCCAGTGCACAGAGGTCTAGGACCAGGAGATTGTGCAGAGTTGCTCTTTCAGCACTATGCCCCCTGGATATCCCTTAAAAATCCTCAGGGAATTGGTTAAATCAGCTTTCTAGCTGCTTTCAGCAACTGGAGCAGACCCAAGAATCCACGTGTGCTGAAAAACATTTGTGAATTCACTCGTGGCAATGGTATTTTCAAATTAGACCTGCAGTGGTCCAGCCAAATGCACACCTAACTTGTTAAAAGAATATAGGGTGATCCCGATAATGGCTCGGATTCCAAAAACTGTGCATCCACCTAATTTCGGCATACAGTTTCCACAATTATGCATGCACATATTTGAAAACATGCCATTCTGACAGGCTGAGCCATTATATGGTGTCAGATAAAAGCTAAGTTTTATACAGCTATGACTCCATATCAGGTAACTACCTAACCAATAAAACAGCATCTGAACCACCTTGCCAAAACAAATAAAATGCTATTCAAAGTCCCAGACGTGATAATGTTTTAATCAGAGCAGCAGGTTAGTTCTATACTAGGACTGTTTTCTTTTCTGCTTCTTTAGGATCATTTGAAGATGTGACTTCAACTGCAGTGAATGAGTGTACAATTGCCGGTTAGATTACAACATTGTCATTTGCATGTGCATTCACCATGATAGTGGTTCGTGTCCATGGAAATAATAAGATACATGTCACTTATTACCTTCATCACTTCCTTGTATGTTGTTCCCATTTCTACCCCACTTTGTCAGGAGTTGAGGGTTATATTTTGATTTTGTCTTTTAAGACTGGTGAAGTAAGGGGTTGTATCTAGGTAGCTAACCCCACTTGGGCTGACAGCAGGGTTTGAACCTGAGACCTAAGCATAACCCTCTATCTCTGACCTAAAGAACTAGCTGCCTGATTCAAAGCCCACTGAAATTAGTTAAGACTCCCATTGACTTCAATGGGCTTTGGATCAGGCTCTATCTCTGCTACTTAGAAGCTGTTAGCTCTAGCAGACCCATAAACGTTTGTGGAGCAGCCACTAGAGGGAGATATGTAACACAAAATAAACATGGGTGACACTTACAGCACCTAGCACATTTTGGGCTCTACAGAAATATAAATAATGATATCTTATGTGCAGTAATAGTAATTTCACATGCAAAGTAGGCTCACAAAGGTTTTCATAGTATTACAAGAGCATTTACGTGCCTCTGGTCAGTTATAAAGATTGTCTCCATTATTTACATATGTAGCTTTCATTGCTGTACGCAAACAGAATTGTAAACTCATTATGAGAATTGTTTAAAAAGTTACCAGCCACAAGTTTTGAACAAGGCTCCCTCAGATCCTTTTGTTCAAAGACTCTGCTTACCAGTTTAAAAAACTTCCTCAGGTTTGTTTTGGGGTTTTTATTTTCTTCTCTTCTAAGTTTTACTTCTGCAGTTTCTGGGGTTTTAGTCTCATCTTTGTCAGGAGCCACTGCTTCTAAAGATGCCTCCACTTTCGCATTGATTACAACCTCTGTGTCTTCTGGTGCAGTCTAGGGGTTTTTTTGACAAATATTAAGAAGGCAGAAAATCATTCATCTGTCATACTCTTTAAATCAGAACTTTTTTTTAATGCTGTTATAATGTAACAATGATGTTCTGAGTTAGAAATGCAGGAATTCTATACAGAAAGAATGAACATCAGGTACCATTATTCTAGGAATTGCATTACATCCTTTAGGGCTAGGGTGACCAGATGTCCCGATTTTGGGGGCTTTTTCTTATATAGGCGCCTATTACCCCCTCCCGATTTTTTACACTTGCTATCTGGTCACTCTATTTAGGGCTCCCAGTCAGGAAAGCACTGAAGCATGTGCTTAAGTCCATACCTATTCAAGAAAATGTTTAAATCAGTGGGATTTAAGCGCAAGCTTTGTTAGACATGTGTTTGAGAACTTTCCTGCAAAAAAAGTGCTTTCTTAAATTGGGGCCTTAGTTCCAAAGTACAATGTTCACCTTTACTCACAATTTAAAACAAAAATTTAATCAACAGAGAATGTGAACACTTACAGTGGTATAAATCAGGAGTAATTTCACTAAAGTCAGTTATACCTTTATAAAATGGGCATGAGCGAGAGGAGGATCAGGCCCAGGGGGTTTGTAAACAGAAATGGGAATAAGATTAAATAACTTGTGAAAACAATAGTGGGTCTGATTCTTCACTGGATTTCACCTGGATTAGTCACTCACACCAGTACAAAAGAAATGTGGGGTGGATGAAAGACATCAGACTCAGAATTCTCAACTCAGTCATATCAGTAGTGCTGTCATACACACATGCGCATACACACATACACACACACACACACACACACACACACTTTGCAAAGGTGTAAATAACTACATGAGATGCAAGGTAAAGGAGAATCAGATCCATTGTCTTACCAAGATCCTGATCCTAGAACACCTCCTGAGTGTGCTCAACTTCCACTGGAATTCATGAAAGTTAACACATGCTCAGCAATTTGCAAGAGGTACTCTGCATTTAGCAGGATTGGGGTCCAAATGAGCTCTAAAGTATTAATGAAAAATGGTGTCTATTCACTTGAATGCCTCATTCCACAGTCTACTCAGGGCCACACCTCTGAGAGCTTATCGTGTTCAAGTGAGCAATGCAAACTGCACAATACAGAGAACACAACCAAGAGGAACATAGGTGCCTCATCGAGGTATGGATGCTTCAGATCTCACCTGGACCTGGGGCTAAACATGCATTTCCTTGGCTGACTGTTCTCTCTTATATAACTGCCCAGGTACATAAGAACTAGGGGTGCTCCTGCACCCCCTGGCTTGAAGTGGTTTCCATCATATCCAGGGTTTACAGTCAATGGCTCTCAGCACCCCCACTATAAAAAATTGTTACAATACCCCTGCCCAGGTAGACAATAAAAAAGACTTTCTCCTGTGCACTAAAGAAATGTTAATTAATTTGGAACTCACAGTCACCATATAGAGAACCATCTTCTTTTCTGTCTTAGAGACCAAGCTATTAGCATGGAAATAACCCAAATAATTTGACCTGAACCCAACCTTTGCAGCATTTTACAGCCAATTGCAGAATGATGCATAACATCATAAATGCATCTTATTTTGCATTCAGCACCTTAAACACTGAACTAAAATGAAAGTAGTTACACTAGACATTGACATTTAGACATGACCTGCTGTTTACATTGCCCACAAAGTGAATATAATTTAAAATATTGTACAAACCAACTGCTGTAAATGTGTCACATCAATTCATAGACATGAATGCAATATTTATGTACACTGTATAGAGTTACTTGTAATGTGTGTGCCTATAGGATGACCTCCTCTTGGCTTACACACTGGGGATTGAATCGGAGACCTAAAAAGCATGAGCTGCTACAGTTTGAACTAAAGAACCACAGCTTTATTGCTATAGGCTGTAACACCTGCTATCCTTGGTGTGCTGGGCACAGAGGGAAGCTGTAACATGCACACGCAGGTGCCCATGGTATAAAGCACATCGTCTGAATGTTTGAAAATGGGATTGGTGAAGTGCATGAATAATCTGCAGTAAATAATCCTGATTGTCTGGATATAATGCAACCTTTTGTGAGTGAAATGCATGGAGACTGGTGGGGGGAAGGTTGCAGGGGAAGATATCTATTTCACCCCCCCCCCCCCATCTCAAAGGCTCTACAGCACAGCCGCCCCTTCCCCATGACTGTTACTTCAGCTGATGAATGACAAGTGGCTGTAGGGTCTCTGCACTGCGCAGGTGAAGGGCCCACAGGATCTCTATAATTGTTTATCCCTATTGCCGACACTGCCCTTTCTTATTATTTTGTTATCATCATTTGGACCCATTAAGGGCTCAATTGCAACTTTGCTACAAGCCCCCAAGAGCATAGTCACGCGGCCTCAGGACCAGGCACAGTCACAGTCTGGTTACTGGTTCTCCCCAAGCTCCAGGAGAAAGGTAATCTGAGCCAGCCCTGTACCTGCAGATAACTTCCCCTGCCACCCTTGCTCCACTATTCCAGAAAGCACACTCAAGGGGCAGAACCAAGGCCCTTCTAATACTGCATGCTGCCATTGGTAATGTGTGTATTGACCTCCTTACTCCCCTGCTCAGCACATAGCCGTGGTCAAAACTGTGCCCTACGTATCTATTGGCCCAATTTTGCTATCCTGATTCACACTGCATAGCACCTTCCCACAAAAGTAATCCCATTGACAGCACCCTCCAATGTAACAGCACCCTCTAATGTAAGTATGACAGGTATATGAGGTCAGAGAAATTAGCCTCAGATTTCCTAGCATGCATTGAAACAGATTGTGATATATTGCTAAACATGGGTTTGTCTGATCTATTCTTTTCCTGGGTATTTTTTTCTTTTTTCGTTGGGATGAACGGTATTTTGACAGGAATCAAGATTAGATGTTCAGAATCGTAACTTTTTCCAGCTTTACATTTAATTGCAATGTTCCTCTTAAAGAAATTACAGTGTAAATCTAAAATATGTTTAACATTACTCTATGAACAGAATTTAAATGTATGAAAGTTAATGAAACAGTTAATCATTAGTAATAATTTTAATCTGTATTTCTATTTGATCTGCTTTATGAATACACATAATCAATTCACCATTTCTTTGCTAGAAGGAAATAGTTCATTGCACGAGCTGGAAGAGTGGCTCAGTAAGGCAGTGACTTAGCTTCTAGGAGCTCATCTTTCAAAGATTAGCATTTGGGATCCTATTACGGCTACTGCTGTTACAGCTGCAGCCCGAATGAGTTTTCTCTCAAGCGTTTTCTGTGCAGGGGGTTTAGTTTCTCTAGTGATAACAATTGCATCCTGGGAGGAAATGCCAAATACTGGAGGGAAGGAAGGAAGGAAGGAAGAAAGAAGTGCTGTCTGTTAGAAAATATTAAGAGATAATCAGCCATTCAGGGGGATTAATTTGTTGAATATTCCATGCCTCACAACACTATACTTACAGTAGTGAGGTACTTTTATTCATTGGTCATTAGATTGTACAATTTAAGAGTAGGAAATTTAGAGTCAGAAACCTTTAGGAAAGTTAAATAAAACTTGCAATTTAAAAATAATATCAAGCCTACTTTATAAATACAATTACAGAGCCAGATTTTTTTAAAAATAGACATGTACAAAATGCACATCTAATTTGCAGTGATGACAACTGCATATGAAATCTCTCATTTTACCTGGGCAATGTTGCTAACGCACATTTTAATTAGGCATCCCACAGTGTTCCTGAAGAAATTATAAGGTGCCTTGTCTGCAGTTCTTAGTCTGCTATTAGGAATGACATTTTTATAATAATTTGGTTATAATTATTATGAGGAAGGAATCCTGTACAATTGCATATGTGTGTGCACATACACTAGAGCCCCCTTTATAGTTCTCAGAGCTTTTAAAGTATTTCCATTAACTTGAGGTGAAGCTTTATGTACAGTTATCACATCAGGGTTTCTTTATACTTACAAATATACATCAAATCTAATTGTTTTTAAATGCTAGCTATGTGCTGGCTTTGGAACTCAGGCCAGAACTGTGAATTATTTTTCAAATGTAGATGTTATTATATAATGACCCCTTACTACCGCATTCATACTTTGCATTACATACATGTTGATTCACTATTCTCAGTCAGAACTTTATGTGCACTTTAGAGGTTGTACATTTGTGTGCCTAATTTGCACAACCCAGTACTGCAATTGTCAGAGCTTCTGTGCTAATTGATTATCATGGGTGAAATTCATACCCTCCTGAAATCAATAAGCGTGTTCTCATTGCCTTCAACCGGGTCAGGATTTCACCCCCTGCATCTAACCAGTCACTGATAGATGAAATCCCTATAGCCATTTTGAGTGCTGTTACTAGATGTGTGTGTACATATTAGATGTACACTTGCATGTGTTTTTGTCATAGTATACCTATTTTCTAAAACCCCTCAGCCTGAGTCACAGGGTTTGTGTACGTTAGAGATTCATATCGGCATAGCTATGCCAGCATAGCTCTGTAGTGTAGATGCAGAAGAGGTTTTTCTGTTGGTGTAGGAACATCACCTCTCTGAATGAAGTTAGCTACATTGACAGAAGCTCTCTTCCATCAACATAACTGTGTCTATGCTGTGGGTTATGGCTGCATAGCCTCACTGGTCAGGGGTGCGTTTTTTTCACACCCTAACTGACATAGCTATGCTGATATAACTTTCAAGTCTAGACCAAACTCTATTTCCTATAGCATTGAATACTGTAGATACGCCGCTACAGCTTCTGAAGTACAGGCCTGGCCTGTTGCTTCAGCATGATGAATGAGACAGGAAAATGACTGCCTTCATCCTGTCACAACCTATTTTGTGTGTTATGCTTACAAAAATGCATTTGAAAGTTCCTTATTTTCCCTCAGCCCTGTAAGGTTCAGACCTTTCATATTCTTGTGGCTCCTATTATGCTTTACATGCTATAATGATGATTTAACTTTCAGATCTTATTTTAAAATACTTCACTCCAGAAAATGAAATTCCTTCAGAATGTGCTTTGTAAATAAAAGCTGAAAGAGCACACCAGAGCTGCTGTACAAACAGCAAAATTCACTCCATTGCTGCCATGACATCACAAAGGAAATGTCACTCCTATAACTATAAAGAGAGTTTCCAAACTGCTGCTGTGATTCTGTCAAGTTCCAGTTTTATTTCACCATCTTGGTTGACATACCGAAGCTTGGCTGTATTTAGTTTTTCCATGCAGGATGTTTCAATGGAATGCAAAAACTTTTAAACTTACACACTTATATACAAAGCAATAAAGGGTCAAATTGTTACTTTCATTGCAAAGTATGAATAATTGGGCTTTGTAGTAGGGACTTCATCCATGGGTGGGGGGAGGGCACTGGACATAGAAAACTTATCTTCTCGAAACCCTGCTAACTCTAGGGGGTTAATGCCCAATAACGTATTCAATATTTTAACAGTTATACTCTTCATAACACTAAACCTCAAGAGGAAGTATGGGCCACTGGTTACTTGCCTGGGACTCTGGAGATCCTTCCATACTCTGCCACAGACCTCCTGTATGTCCTTGGGCAAGTCACTTAGGCACAGGAGGGATTCAGAGCTCAGGTTAAATGGTGAGTGGTGTATAAATTGCTGTCTAAGTTTTCTATTGAAAGAGGAACAGGGAACAATAGGAGGTTGAACTGCAATGGGAGTTAGGCACCTAAATATCTTTTAAGGATTTGAGTCTTAGGGCTTGTTGAAATGATACAATAGTATAGGGTTGGTTTTTTTTTTTTTTTTAAATGGAGATATCCTATCTCCTAGAACTGGAAGGGACCTTGAAAGGTCATCAAGTCCAGCCCCCTGCCTTCATTAGCAGGACCAAGTACTGATTATTCCCCAGATCCCTAAGTGGCCCCATCAAGGATTGAACTCACAACCCTGGGTTTAGCAGGCCAATGTTCAAACCACTGAGCTATTCCTCCCCCATTTGAGAAAACGTTCTCAACCTTTTTCTTTCTGAGGCCCCACTGCCCCCCGCTATAAAACTCCACAGTCCACCTGTGCCACAACATTTATCTGCATGTAAAAGGCAGGGCCAGCATTAGGGGGTAGCAAGCAGGCAATCGCCTGGGGCCCCACGCCACAGGGGGCCCTGTGAAGCTAAGTTGCTCAGGCTTTGGCTTCAGCCCTGGGTGGTGGGGCACACATTAATAGGTATTATGCACCTGGTATTAATATAGTATATATTAAATGAGAGTATTGGGAAGTCATGCTAAATTGTATTCTACTTACTTACTTATGCTAAAGAATACAGCCCATAATAACTTTTAATAGTACAATTCAACATTTGGCATAGGCAGATAGGAAACCTGTCAAAGTCAAGATACATAAATGTACTGTCCTGGTACAGGCTTGGGATGTGCCTCAATGCCCATTGGCACCAGGGGTGTACTGTCCAAAACAAAAGATAATGAAAGGACAGAACTGGTTATGGACTGGTTGGTTAGAACTCAGTGACGTATGGAAAGCTCTAACTTGTAAACACTATTTGATATAAATACAAGTAGTTTTGGAGGCATATTTTGGGAGCAGACCTTCTGTGTGTGGGTGAACTGAACACCCTGCAAGAAACTACTTCCTGGAAGGATTGGTGACATACTAACTCTTTCCTGTACTGTACTGCTTTGTCCTTAGACAATAAATTGGCTGTTTGGTTACTTCATCTCTTGAATATTTTTAATATCAAACTGCAGTAGTCAAGCAATTGGTTAAACTTTGAGTTATACAGTTGACATACTTATGCTGGCAAAATCTCCGGTGTAGATGCAACTATGCCAAGAGAAGAGGGTTTTTGTTGGCTTAGCTAACGTCATCGGTAGGTAGTGTAGCTATGCAAGCCGAACTTCTGATGGCTAATGCTGCATCTCCACTAGGGGGCTATGCCAGCATAGCAATTCCAGCCAAGGCTGTGCAGTGCACACAAGCTGTTCAACTGTCACTACGATGGTTTTGAACGTTTTACCTGGTATGTTTTTAGGCCCTGGAACATTCTGAAGGGTCCTGAAGGGTTTATTAGGCTATTTTGTGAAACACTGAATGTTCATGGTGGTTGAAACCACAAGTAGCCTTTTCAAAGTGTACTTATAAAACAACAATTGAAAATGCTGGCTTCCTAAAGAGAGATTATCTTTAATTAGGCTGTCTCTCTAATGGACGTTCTTACATATAGTGCTGACTAAATTAGAAATCGGAGTTTGTGAAGAAGAGTCACAGTAGGATATGCAAACCTGGCATTATATGAAAGGAAACTTTAAAGGCACCACGCAATTCCCATAAGGTAAGAGAGGCCAAGTTGTCTTACATTTTGCAGATTCCTGGAATCTGACAGCACATTACAGAATAGACATAACTCCTCTTAATTTTAGAGAGTGCTGTGCACAGTCTTCCAAAGCCAAAACAACCCCTCCAAATTACAAGGGTTTTTTTTTTTTTTTTTGACATACTTTTAACTCTCTGCTTCTGATGGAAGGCCAGAAGAAATGTTCTTATTTACCATCCCAAAGATCTTGAGAGATGCCCTTGACAGCAGCTGAAGTTTAATGGGAAAAGCCTGACAAAGATGAATAGTCAATAAACTTTGAATGATTTTACATTAACTTAAATTCTCCTCTAGGGTATGGGCCTGTCTTCCTCTTTACTCAACAAAGCAATAATAAAAATTCAAAATGACAGTATGTTCTGTGATTAGTTTTATAAGGCGGAATCTACAATTTGTATAATAATAAATTATAGGGAGAACAATTTTATCAACTTTATTTGTCTTGAATACACAGTGATACTCCGATAGCCATAAATTACATTGACTGAGCTTTCTGGATTTATAAGTCAAAATTCTGCTGTCAGTTACACTGGGTTAAATTGGAATTAATTTCACAAAAGTCAAGAGTCTCTTCTGATTTGCACCAATGTGACTGAGCTTAAATTCCTTAAAAAGAGAGAAAACAGACTTTGCAGAGAACAAGCCCAAACCTTGGAATAGCATTTCAAGGCAAATACCTTGTTTGAAGGAATAAAATGAAATCCACCCACTAGCCTCACTATTACAGAGCTACCATTGTATTTTTGTTATTTAAAATAATCGTTTTCTCGGCCTCTGTTGTGTTTTATAACAGTATTTTACAGCTTTTTTGCTTCTTTGTTAGTTGGAAAATATTGTTCTACTTCCTATAAGATACTGTTCTCTGTTCCTTTTCCTATAAAAACTTAGTGAAAGTGGTAATGGTGGTATCTGTATAAGTTACTGTCTAAACTCTGAATTCTTCCTCTGACTTACAAGACTTTCAAGCCTTCCTACAATTCAGTAATTGATGTTGTACCAGTACCTAGGAGTTTTCAGTTCAGTGTTTTCTTTTATGTTAGTACTATACAAAATGGAGTGAAAGTTGAAAATGTCATTTATTTTCGGGCCTGATGCAATGAGCTGGCTATAAGGGTTTGTTTCATTTACTGAGCATCCTTTCTTAAGTTTAAAGTAAATCCTATACCTTGCCTTCTGTATTATTCTCACATGGCAGCTTCAGCGTGGTGCTCCCTATCTGAGTCTAATCTCCATCCTGCATAAGACTCTATTTTTCTTGGGCCATGCATTTGTTAGCTAACAAACCAAACTGTATTTTCTTGTAATGCATAAGTATTAATTAATGAGCTCATCTTTTGCAATTTTTTAATTTAAAAAAAATGCAGCTGGGTGTGATTTTGATCTCTGCTGCTTAAGAGGCACGTGGTAGAACTTATAGCTCAGTGGGAGAAATATAATGGCTTTAAGCTATTTTTGTGCCCTTCTGATTTTGGGTGGCCCCTGTGTGACTTAGAAAGGGTCTGTTTAAGTTACTGCAGCCTGCCCCTGCCTGCTTACGAGAAGTGGCACTGTCCAGAACCACTATAGTGCTTTATGCTATGGCCCAGCTCTTGATACCCGTCCCATCTCTAGGATGCCCGCTACATTAGGACTTCCAAGGGGCTCCTCAGAAATCAGCCGTGCCTGTCTTCCCCAGTTATTACACAACGGAACTTCCCTTATAAAGCCCCTTTATGATACTTTGGCCCCTTTAGTCAGGATAAAAGGACCAGAGTTCAGATGATACCCTCACCCTCTACTCCCGTGCAACTTTTCCAGTAGTACATTCTATAATGGAGGTTGACAAAGCACTTCAGAGACTTGATAAGGCCTGGGTAATACATTATAACCATCTTCTCCACCCAAATATTCGTTTTCCTTCTCTATGGGACTCACCCTTCACATACTGTTTGCTCTGCAAATCCCATGGTAATGACTCAGTGCTGAAGGTTGCTGTTTGATACATGCTTATCATACCTGCTGGACAGCTGGGTTGCTGGCTATACTATCAATAGATAAATCCTCCCTTCTCAGTAACAAAGGCAGGTCTTTTGCTGATACATCTATGACATAAAAACTGTAACAGCTTCAAATTGTGATTTTCCCCTGCAAAATGTATCCATTATTTGAGATAATTTACTGACCAATTTCCCTGAATCCTTCTTAGCCTGCAGCTGGTTTGTGATTATTCTATATTCAAAATGGCCATGTGGTATATTTCTATGCCTAGACACGTTCAAATCCTGGAATCAGGTTTCCAGTGCAAATACCTGTGATTACAAATGCAAAATTTGCTTGTCCGTTAATATTCATCGTTTGCTTAAAAATTAGAAAGCATACGTTGGCAAATATTCCAGCCATTTGTGAGAATATTCCTGGAAAGTGATCACAAAATGGGGCCAAACACAGCAGAAATGAATTAATTTGGAAAGTTAAACAAGCATTCACAGATATTATTTTGCACTGTTTACCGAGCTCTCATTAAAGCATTAGCACTACAGTCTGTTGACAGTCATTTCATTAGTTCTATTTTGAAGTGAAAGCTCCTTCTAGAGACAAGCAAAGCAACTTGAGTTTCAGGCTACTCTATGAGGCTAATCATTTTGTGCAGTTCTGCATTTCTTTGGCCTCAGCTGATTAGGTCACCAAGATTCCTGGTTAAAGGAAATATAATATCTTCCTCTATCAAGAAAACCTAAGGAAGCGACACAAATCTTTTGCTGGTAAGGGATAATCATTCAAACCAAACAGGTAATTTTATTTTTTTTAAAACAACTAAATATAAAGGGCCAAATTCTGTTCTCAACTACACCTGTTTATATCTCTTGTAACTCCATTGAATTCAGTTCTCCCTGATCAAATCAATGGCGTTATTATGGAGTTTGCACCAATGTAGGGTTCGGATTTGACCTACAGTACCCATTTCTCAAACAGAGAGAAAAGTGAGATTTCCAAAAGACAAAGGGCCTAATTTCTCACTGGTTTATACCCCTGTAAACAAAATAAACTTCAATGACTGTAAACCAGTGTATGTGGGAGAAGAACTGGGTCGAAAGATTATTTTAAATTAACAGAATATAGCATCAGAAGCTCAGGTGGTGTAATTTATCATCGTTCCACTGGAATCAATGAAGAGTTAATTCAAACCAGCTGAGAACCTGGTTCATATTTTTAATTAGCCTGATTTTGATTGTGCCTGCCACGTATGAGATAAGATAAAATAATTCTTCCATGGCAATCAACCTTCCTTTGACAACAACTAGTTCATTAATGGAGACAAAAGATATATTTTCATGTATTTTAAAATCAGCTACATTACAGTGAGAGAGAGCGAGAGAACGTGAATTAACAAGAACACCCCACAGGGAGTTGTAGCCTGGTGTAATGCATTATTTCAACCATTAAAGCCAAGCCAGGAATTTTATTATGAAGTAATTACAATATGTCTTGTTTCCTACCGAGAAAACAAAACATTTAAAAATAACACCTGTTCAGCTAACAATGCAAATATTTTTCAACTTGTCTGAGAAAAGTCAAGAGACTTCTAAAGCTAGACAAACACTGGTTTGGATTAAATAAAAAGCAAGACAGGAATTTCAGACAAAATTCAAAACAGAATTTTTCTGAGCTTTGTAAAAGTTGGGCAATTTCCCCAATTTCTCTTATTTTTCATTGTCCCTTTATTTGGCTCCAGTGAGCTCATGATATTTCTATCCCATCTGGAAGCAGGAAAGACTAGAAATCTCACAACAAATCTTGTTCTCATAAGACTTCCAGCCAAAGTTTGCAGAATCAGGAAGTTTGGAGAGTTCAAAATTAGGCAGAGATGGACCCATGCAGCAAAATTTGGGTCCAGGTTTCAAAGACCTCAAAAGTTCACGGGTCTTTAGAGTCAGGCATTTGGTGAAGGCCCATCTATACTCAGAAAGTTGTGATAGTCACCCATATCTGCTGCAGCCTATGTTAGGTCTGCACAGAGATATGCAGAGCTCTCTCTAGTCCCTGTCCACTATCGGGGCAAATTTCTACTCTGATCACCCAACACCATTTGGATGGTGAGGAACATAATAAGTGGAGTGGGGATGGAGCCAGAGCACTGGTGAGACTCTTGTCTTGCAGTGATAGTATTTATTTTTGTTCCAAATTTTGAGGGCTACAAGGAACATTAGTTAGGATAGTCAAGCCCTTTTTGCGGGCTCAAAGATGGCCCACATGCCAGGAAGGTGTCTTTATACCTTTTCAGTCTCCCTTCAGATTGACAGAGGTTAAAAAAAATGAAGAAACAAATGGAGGGAGTTGTCTAGGCCTGACATATTTGGGCGGGATTGTGGTGTGTGAGGGCAGCTGATATTCACACTGGATGGAACTCACCACCGTGCAGAAGGTCTCTGCACTACTTGAGTCCAATAGAAGCCCTCAGGAGACGTCTTTAGTGGGACTCTCCTAGTGCAGAGGCTTTGTGTTGGCCCTCAGTAGAGGGCAGAATCTCATTTATTAGTCCTAATGGGATTTTGGCCGATAAATCTTCAATGAGAGTTAATGTTCAGGGACAGATCTCCATTTCCCTTCTTTCCTCTTACACAGTAGACTAGGTTACTTATTTATTAAAAACTGACAACTTGGACTAAGTGAATTTCTGGTACACTCCCATTGACATCAATGGATTTACAACAATGTTATAAATGTCTATCAGGGATGGTCTAGACAGTATTTGGTCCTGCCATGCGGGCAGGGGACTGGACTCAATGACCTCTTGAGGTCCCTTCCAGTCCTAGAATCTATGAATCTATGAACATAATGGATTTGTCCCTTTGTTTTCAGCTGTTTCTCTTCTTATCCCATCTTGAGGCTCAGTTGAGCCAGACATATTCAGAAAGTGGATATGGTTTCCGTAACAATATGAAAGCTCTCAGATATCTCTTTCCCCACTTTACAGGCTTCCTTTCATTACAAATACCTGATTCAGCCAACGCCACAGCAAAATAATAAACCCGGACAACTGCTTTAAACTGTCTTGGATGTGAAACGAAACAAGCAAATCATGCTTGCTTCATCTGTGAACTAGTAAGCACCATAAATATTCAGTGTCAGTGGCATACACAAATTATGTCTCCAATTCCTCTGTCCATTACAGAAATTATAGACAAAGAAGCTCATGGGCTTCATTTAATCAGTATCTATTTATTTGGAAGCATTTCATTGTTGGCATCTAAATCTGAATAGTGGCCCAGGAGGGCAGTTACTCACAATACAATGAATCAGTATAGTTTAGTGCAGTTCCTCTGGTAAATAAAATTAGAAGGGCCCAGCTTTTTGTATATGTACCACAAAGAAACCTAGAAACTGCAGCTTCATTTTCATAATTCCTGCTAGTTTCTATCAAATACACTGTTTTAACTAAGGGCTGCCAAGCAGTCAATCTGAACCCACAAACCTATAAGCAAGTTCATTCTTGTTTGAAACCCAGCAGAAGAAACAGACCCAGAGAGGGACAGATTTTCAGACCGTTAAATAAATCAAGCGACTCCTATAAAAAGAAATAGATTTCTATGGAAATTACTCTAAAAACCTATAGAATTTATTAAAGAATAATATAATCTCTAAAGGATTTTTAAACCAATCTATATCATTTAATAGAGATTTATATCACCTATCATAGGGTTAGTTCAAAAATTCTATAGAAAGTGATGACTCTTTATTAAATCATATAGGACTTTTCCAGAAGAGTCATAACTACACACTAGTAAAGTAAAGACATGTGCAAATAACCATCAATAGCCATTTGCACAGGCAACTGCACAAAGCACATGCACAATGGTGGTAACTGCACAGACATTCACACTTACCTACCTTGTTTAAAAATGTGACTCTGCTTGACTTCTTGGCTTAGGTTCCTTCATCAGGAATCCAGTTATATCATCTCCCAAAACTGGGGAGGTGGGGAGTAGAGGAAACAATTCTGAAATCTAGACATACCTTTTTCCAGAAGAGTTTGCTCAATGGTGTGGAAGGAGGTGCAGATCTCTCCTTAGTCATATCTTTGGGGGCTTCGGTAGTTGCTGCTGTTGCCTGCTGCTGAGTTGCAGGTTCAGAGGCTTTTGCATTCTGCTTTGTGGTCTGTGATTCTTGAGAGGGAGGGGTATTTTTTTCAGATTTTACATTGACAGAGGTGACAGGCTGTTGTTCAGCACCCTAGAGACATACACAACAATCGTTACAGCATCATTAACACTTTGTAAAGGAAAACGGACTCAAAACACACTCAAGCATCGCTCATGACAAGAGCTATGACCCAATAAACCATGATTACCCAAGAAATATAACACAGTACAACACAACTTGTACAGCATCAGTCATACAAATTGCATTGCCATACACTTCAGAGTTAAGTAATGCAGTGAACTCATGGCAAGGAAGATGTAAATGAAGTAGAAATCCATCCACTGCAAAGTCTGTTAACTGTTACATTCATACATTGTGTCAGACTGGATGTGGCAGTGACATTAGTTAAAAAATGACGGCATCATCTACTCACTTGGGCATTAGTTGTCTGCTGGGCCTCTTTTGTGGACTAAAGGAAAACAAAACACAAAGGCAAGTTTGTTTTGAACAATACCATTCTTCACAGTTACACAGTTTAGGAATTGGTTGCATCTCTAATCGTTTTCTTTTCAGTGAATATTTGTGTGTATGAAAGTCCAGACTCCGGCTGCCATGTAAATTGAATTGGACTGCCCTGATTCTCCCTACCCTTTTTAAGAAACAAGGCAGCTGTTGTTTGAGCAGCTCCAGCAATAAACCTTTTGCTTGACCTACAGGAATTGCCCTTTAATAGAGAATGATACACACTACATCAGCTCTACCTTACTGGAGTAGAGCTGGCTACTAAAAGGTGTTGGGCTTTCATACTTAATTTATGGAAATCACCAAGCTCAAACGCATCCACTAGTACACCAGTCACCTTTATTTGGTGCATTTTGTGTCCTTTTCCCACCCAATTATTTATATCTTTAGAAACACTGAAGTTTCATGTCAGGTGCTTTGTGGCCAGTTCTGGTGCATTTATTTTCACAGACTTGTAATTTCAAGAAAAAAAAATCTCCAACTCATTTCCTTATATAAGTCATAACAAATTAAAAAAAAAGTAGACGTAGCTTTTCAAAGGCACTCATTTGTGTGTGTGCACCTGCATATGCGTGTATGCACATACAACCCTCAATGCATGTGTACAAACCCTGGTTTATGTTTATAGATGGGGACTGTTTGCAAAATGGTGTCTTTGAAAATCTGGGTCTTAATTTCTGGGATAAGAAATGTTGAGTGATAAATGCTATACTGCGGCCTATGTTTTGTAGCAAAATGCAGATAAGATATTGCAAATAGTGCTGCAATAATTGCTTAATCAGGCCTTTAAATGTAGCTGGATCTGATTATACTAGGCGCGGCTGATGTAGGGAATTGTGTAGGATGGATTTGGGGCTATATAGGGCCGTGTAATGTTTGTTTTTAATTTCTGTTTTGAGGCCTGGTTAATATTTGAGCTATGCCCATTACAAATGACAGTGCAAGTAGATTTTTGTTGTTGTTATGATTGGTTGAGCATCAGGTCTTATTGCAGAGTTTTGCAAAGCACTGTATGCCCTAATTCAGTACTGAAGGTAAATGTTCTGTACTCTTGAGACCTTTAGGGAGTAACATTTACTCAAGTTCAGAAGGTCTGCACACACCTTTAAAGCACCTGTGTTTTGTGGTAAGGCTATGCAGGGGGAGAGGGAGACGGCAAAGAGAGAATGGTCACACAGTGGGGCATCTCTGCACTTTAAAGGCCATGGAGTGTGCCTGGAATATATCATCTCTGAATATGATCAACAGACAGAGCAGACCACTGGGGCAGCCCAGGGAAGAATCCATGAGGTTCACACTTATGTGGATCCAGGGGCTAGGAATTTCCAGTCTATAAACCGGTGTTGTGGCTACAGAGAGGCGGCACTGGTGGTTGGAGGTTGATTCCATTGCCTCCACCCCTCCTCCCTACAGAGTTCCCTACCAGGGCCAATTTATAATTTTATGTAAAAAATCAGGTAAAACTCAATGGTCTTGGCTGGGATTTGCTTTTCAATTTGGGAGTTTGTTCACATGAAAAGTGTGATCTTTGGGGTTATTGCGACACTGGTAGCCTTGCAGCATGCAGTTTATGCAACCAGATCCAAACTTCAGTGAACCAGTTATCATGACCCTTGAGCTGCTCAATCAAAATGTTAGGGAAGCTTATATTAGGAAATTCTGGATTCTGTAAAAGGAAGAGAAGCAATAAACTAGAATATAGGCAAATACTCTTCCTGCTGCTCTAATTCTAGGCACCCTGCCATGCTGTTGAGAGATTTCTTGAAAGAACAGTGTGAGTGTTCTGCTGGAGACATGAACTTCCCCTTTTGTGGTTAGCTTCAATGGTCCAGAGTAATTTAAAGAACTCCAGGGTGAATGCCAGAAGCTGACTTCAACTGTAGCACCTGAAAGTTAATTAATTATTTCTCGCCACCCCAGATGGAATTTCATAAATCAATAAAGTTATATTTAAGCATAAAGCGATATACACTCAGGATCTGGATTTAGTGATGCACAGGGATTCAGCTGGGGGAATCCCATCAAAGCTAACAAAATCCCAGGGTACCAGGCTTAACATGTTTCCAGTTACTGCTCACAAGCAACATTTGAAACTTGTTTTTAAATATGCTTATTTTGACTAGAAATTAGTATTTTATAGAAGTGACAGCACTGAAAAACAATGGATTTTTAAAAAAATCTCAACCATTGCTATCCTCTTTCAATTAGGATGGATACTTCAGGATTATTACTGAAGCTAGCAAGAATATTAAATACAAAAAACTCCAAGTGTTCTCAAAATGCAGTGTTCACAGTTACATTTTATTAAACCAATTAGCCATCATTTTAAATACATTAGTTCTTTATCTAATTGCCTAAGAAGATGTGTCATGTTTAAATTACAGTTTGTCATGTCATAGGACCAGAAATTAAGACATGAGGCACTCCATTGTAAAGTTACTAATGTCAGTAATTTCAGATTTTGAAGCAAATCAACACAAAGGACTGACATTCCTGTGGTGGCACAAAAGGTAGTGTCCTGATTTGAGACCTCTGCCACAACTAACGGGGTAGTGTTTTAGCCTCAACTTTGAACTTTCTACCTTTTTCATTGGCGAGTGTCAATTTGTAGTCCCAATATTATTTACACTTGTTTTATAGTGTGGTAATTTCTTATATATTTAAACACAAAACACTCACACACTTTGAAAAACATAATAAAAAAATCCCCACAGAAGGAGGAGTGAGATTCAACATAAAAAGTATGCATTTATAAATACCTTTTAAAAACATATTAGCTAGTCATGTTTGACACTAGTGGGAGGTCTAGGGGGTAGACTGTGACCAGCTAATTTATTTTAAATGCATTAAATACTCTACACTATTTAAAAATGTGTTAGTTAGAACATGTTAGATGTCATGTTTTCAAAACATGACCTATTTTCCTAGTCTAGACAGTGCCCAATAGTTTTAACTGCAGTGGAAAGACTGTCATCCCTTCCATGAGAATTAATGAACATTTCCAGTCTAGAAAAAAATGAAGGAACATGGAACTTTTAGTGAACAGTGGAGAATAAAATGTTCTTTTTAGTTTTGAAGGGCTTCCTCCCCACCTCTAACCCTAACATAGCTACTTATTATAAAAACCCCCTACTCCCAAAACATTCCAAGTGGGTGTCTGAGTGGAATTTTTGCATGCAATTAATATTATTTTCCTCCCCTCAACTAAAGAGTCTCTGATTCTACATTCTTTGGGATATAATGCTACAGTTCTTTGCCTCCCAACCACAGTGCATCACAACATAAATCTTGATCATCCTTGTTAAGACAAAAACTTTGATTAAGATCTAACATACTGAATACTAGGACTGGGTTGAAAATTCTCTGTCAACACTCCTTTTTCCTATGGAAAACTGGATTTTCAGCTACATGAATTTTTTTAATGGAAAGTGTCTGCTTTCCTCAAGGTTTCATTAGGAAAAACAAAAAAGATTTTCAACCAAAAACAAAATTCAGTTTTCAGCCAAAAATGTTTCAGTTTTACAATAAAAATTCAAGCATTTCAGAGGAAAAATATCCCATTTTCCAACCAGCTCTACTGAATGCATGTTTGGGTTTATAGGCCCCAGTTCAGCAAGGTATTTATGCACATGCCTTATTTAAGCATGTGAATAGACCAATTAAGTCAATGGGATTTTTTTCATTGTCTTCAGTGGAAGTTGGATTGGGCCCTTAGAGATAGCATCCCATTGAAGGAGATCTTTTTTTTCAGAATTCATTGTTTGTCAGTGCCAATCTTCTATGTATTCTGGTTATGGTCATTGTAAGTTTAGTTAGTGTTAATGACTTATTACAATAATAAAAGAACATAGGTTTTAGCGGATTAGAGGGATTCTTTCAGAATCCTGAATTCACAGATGGTATATGAGGGAAGTTTTTCCATGTTGCAAAACACTTTTTTCCTATAGGTTTTAGGTATATGCTCATGTAATTATTTTTCAAATGATTTAAGGGTTGACCAGAGTCCGATCTCAGTTGCACCATATTAAATCCAATCATTTTAATACTTCACCCTGCGAGAAGAGCCATCTGTTACTGCTCAGGGTTCCACTTTTGCTAGAATCATATACAGACCTTATGCCTAAAGAGTTTGCTAAATGTTTTGTGTCCTAATCTGGGACTCTCTGACTTCTTTTTCTTGGCTCCTTTAGCTTGGGATTCTGCTGCTGTCTTCTGAGCAGGATGCCCACCATGGCCCTTTTCCACTTTGGATTCCTTTTGTGCAACAGCATTCATAGTCTATTACATACTCCATTTCCTTTAATGCATTATTAATTATACATAATTAAGTATTAATTAATACATAATAAAACACTTACATGTGGTGTATTAAAGCCAAACATTTCATTTCATCCACCTGGACAATAACATGCCAAAAGAATGTTATATTTTTTGTTTAAGAGTTATCTCTCAGTTCCCATGGACTTTGTTTTAGGTGAACAGTAGCAAAATTTGACAGTCATCACTTGGCAAACCTCCTCTTTCTGTTATTTCAGTGGAATTCAGGTGATTTGAATAGAGTTACAAATCAGAGACGAATTTGTATGTGAGTGTTTAATCTGAGTCCAGTGGGCCAAAGTCGGAATTAATTTAAACCAATTAAATCCAAGATTAATTTCACTCCAGATTAAACTAGTATAAATGAGATCCAAATTTGGCCCCAAATTCATCATTATGTTAAGGCCGCAATTCTACAAAGATTAAAGCATTTACTTAATTTTGAGCACATGAATAGTCCCTTTGAGTTCAGATGGATTATTCATGTGCTTAAAATTAAGTGGGTGTGTAAATCTTTGCAGGGTCAGGGTTTATCTTTATTATTTAGGATTTTTCTAATGATGTACTGCTGGTTATATAAAAAGGGTTTCTGAATAATATGTATAAATAATAAAGATGTATTAATCTTGCATTAATGCATTAATCTAAAATGCATGTGCAAAACATTCTGAGATATATGGAAATGTGTAAAACACTTATGCAAATGTCTACCAGCCATGTTGAAAAAAAATCAGAGAAATATTAGGAAGTGGGCAGGTACTAACGTTCTTAAATCAGGAAGTAAATGTTTTAAAGTCACCCCATTGTATATTCCCTTAAGACAGTGTTTCTCAAACTGGGGCCGCCATTTGTGTAGGGAAAGCCCCTGGCGGACCGGGCTGGTTTGTTTACCTGCCCTGTCTGCAGGTCCAGCCGATCGCGGCTCCCACTGGTCATGGTTTGCTGCTGCAGGCCAATGGGAGCTGCTGGAAGCCGCGGCCAGTACGTCCCTCAGCCTGCGCCGCTTCCAGCATCTCCCATTAGCCTGGAGCAGCGAACCACGGCCAGTGGGAGCCGCGATTGGCCGGACCTGCCAACGGGGCAGGTAAACAAACCGGCCCGGACCGCCAGGAGCTTTCCCTACACAAGTGGAGGCCCCAGTTTGAGAAACACTGCCTTAAGAGGACACTGCTTCTGGGAATGATCTTCCAATCTGAGCATGAATCAGGAGTATCCTACTCTGATACCAGAGCTAGAAGTATGGCTTCAAACAGCTGGAATTTCCAGAGCAAAACCACTTACATTGACTGTCTGAGGAAGGCTGGTCTGTTAAAATAGCTAACCTGTCTAGGAATCTCTGAAAACCTCTTGAGTGGAGCTGCATGAAAGTTTTCAGTTGGAATTCTTAGATGAAAAAATGGCTTTTTTCAAAGCTGAAAACTTTCTTCAGTATTTTGGACGTTGTTGAAATTTTCCAATTTTTAAAAAGGAAAACAAACCAACCCAAAATTTGTGATTTATTTCCAAGTTTTTAATCCCCTCACCCCAATCTTTCTAAGTGGCAAAATAGTAAGAGGTGATAGGGGAAGGGGAGAGGAAGAGAAAGAATGTGAGGGGGGGAGGAGAGGGAATCCTCTCAGTTTTTCAGGTTTAATTATTGAATTTATTAATTAAAAATAGAGAATACCATGTTTTTGCAAACCATACATACAACTTTTTGGCCAATTCTCTTCCTGAACCAAACTAACCTCATTAATGTAATAACATTAATGCCAATACTCTATAGAGTTCACAGGTAACACCAGTTAAGATTCCTCCTTTATCCACCTCTTAGAAAAATTCAGCCTTTTTATAAATGTATGAAAGTAAAGTGGTGTTCAATAAAAACATGCAGTGTATTATACATGCTCTTTAAGATTATAGATTATAAAGCCAGAAGGGACCATTGTGATAATCTCATTTTAGGTGGGATGGTAGAATGTTTTGTTTTATTTTATTTACATTTTATTTTTTTTATTGAATATATTTAATTAAATATATTTATTTAAATCTAAGTTTGTTTTATTTGCTATTTGCAAATGTCTTGGGCTTAATTCTGATCTCTTATCCCACTGTAACTCCATTTATCGCAAACAAGGTACTCCTGATTTATAAATTAATTAAAAATCAGGCCTAATACATTCAAAAATATGAATATGCCAGATTAGACCAATCAAATCCAAAATGTAAACTACCAGCTGATCACAGGCTTTTGAACGCTTTGACCAATCAGAGTTGACTGACTTATAGAAACCACAAGAACACTGAGTGGTCCAGGTCCCAAAGCAATAAATATTGTTTGGTCTACAGTGCCATCAATTAAATTAAAGACATTATTGTTCACTGGATCATGCAGGATAATATGAAATATTTTGTAGGAAGCTCTGAAGCCGACATAGAACTAGATGTCATCCTGACATCTAGATCTTCCCTTGACATGCAGTTGCCCCTAACTCTGTTGCATCCTATCTCTTGGATCTTTTATTATATGATAGTTGAGTTTGCTATTAAATTCTTCTTACCCTCTTCTGTCCTGCAGTGCTCTTGATATTCCCATCACTCTACTAAAGGGTTGAACATAGTGGGACAAGTTCAGGAGTACTGTGAAGGGTTGAATAGGGTTGAATAGATCATTCAGTTGAGGGCAGATTTGTTCCAGTCAAGTAGATAACTTTGGCCAATAACAAATTGTAAAAAAACAGCAAATCCTATGACAGTGTGATTCAATTCAACAGAAGAGGAAGGTGAGCAGGAACAGTCAACATGGATTCACCAAGGGCAAGTCATGCCTGACCAACCTGATTGCCTTCTATGATGAGATAACTGGTTCTGTGGATATGGGGAAAGCGATGGACCTGATATACCTTGACTTTAGCAAAGCTTCTGATATGGTCTCCCACAATATTCTTGCCAGCAAGTTAAAAAAGTATGGATTGGATGAATGGACTATAAGGTGGATAGAAAACTGACTAGATCTTCAGGCTCAGTGGGTAGTGATCAATGGCTCTATGTCTAGTTGGCAGCCAGTATCAACCGGAGTGCCTCAAGGGTCAGTCCTGGGGCCGGTTTTGTTTAACATCTTCATTAATGATCTGGATGATGGGATGGATTGCAGCCTCAGCAAGTTTGCAGATGACACTAAGATGAGGGGAGAGGTAGATACATTGGAGGGTAGGGTTAGGGTCCAGAGTGACCTAGACAAATTGGAGGATTGGGCCAAAAGAAATCTGATGAGGCTCAACAAGGACAGGTGCAGCATCTTGCACTTAGGATGGAAGAATCCCAGGCACTGCTATAGGCTGGGGACCGACTGGCTAAGCGGTAATTCTGCAGAAAAGGACCTGGGGATTACAATGGATGAGAAGCTGGATATGAGTCAACAGTGTACCCTTGTTGCCAAGAAGGCTAATGGCATATTGGGCTGCATTAGTAGGAGCACTGCCAGCAGATCGAGGGAAGTGATTATTCCTCTCTATTCAGCACTGGTGAGGCCACATCTGGAGTATTGCGTCCAGTTTTGTGCCCCCCACTACAGAAAGGATGTGGACAAATTGGAGAGAGTCCAGCAGAGGGCAACAAAAATGATTGGGGGCTGGGACACATGACTAATGAGAAGAGGTTGAGGGAACTGGGATTATTTAGTCTGCAGCAGAGAACGGTGAGGGGGGATTTGATAGCAGCCTTCAACTACCTGAAAGGGGGTTCCGAAGAGGATGGAGATATGCTGTTCTCAGTGATGGCAGATGACAGAACAAGAAGTGATGGTCTCAAGTTGCAGAGGGGGAGGTCTAACTTGGATATTAGGAAACACTATTTCACCAGGAGGGTGGTGAAGCACTGGAATGGGTTACCTAGGGAGGTGGTGGAATCTCCATTCTTAGAGATTTTTAAGGCCCGGCTTGACAAAGCCCTGGCTTGGGATGATTTAGTTGGGGTTGGTCCTGCTTTGAGCAGAGGGTTGGACTAGATGACTTCCTGAGGTCTCTTCCAACTCCAATCTTCTATGATTCAAGTTACTTTGTCATCACTGTGCTGTACACAGCTTGTGTCACTAAGACTTTTGGGGGCATATCTCATGGTTCTTGTGCTGCAGTAAGAAGAAATGCTCTATGATTCCTTCCCAGTGAATTGTGGGAGAATCTGTTTGTCCTGGGGGGAATTGTGGGAAGACCCTGGAGGACTATCAGAACTCAAATGCATCCTCACTGCAAAGTGGGTGGATTACCAGTTTGAGATGAAGTGGAACCCGGACTCTAACCCTTAAGCACCAGCTGTGCCAGCTAGCTTGGGTTGAAAGCACAACCGAAGTTGGGTGAAGACACGAGTGGAGTTAGGGGCAACATGCAGGTAAGAGTATGGGCTAACTCTGCAATGAAGACACATACTTAGAGAGAACTTATTCTGTGGACAAAGTGGTTGCACTATAAAAACCGTTCCCTGTTGTATTCATGAAGAAAAGCCTGCTTCTGCTTCCACTGAAGTTGATGGTAAAACTCCCATTGAATTAACTAAGGGGAGGACCAAGTCCTAACTGGAATTAGGGTCAAATTTTAGTACTCCTGTTTGCTGACAGGGTTTTTAATATGGTGAAAGTGGCAAAATTCCTGGTTTGAGCAAAATCATTGATTATGAATTCATCTCTATCAGAAATTCATTATTTGTTCCTCGCTCTTTTCCTACCAAACTGATTTTGAAATGGGAGGGGAAGGGGGAATAAAATTTAGTGCAAAACAAAACAAACACACAAAATGTTATCTTCTTTTTATTTTAGTTTTTTCTTGAATTGAGTGAAAATATGATTTCTCACTAGGAGTGAGGATTTATTTGTCTTGCCCATCTAAATGCTTAATCGTGGTGTTAATTCTGGAAAAAAGATTATTGGAAGTAAAAATGTGTTCTTTGTAGAAAGCACTCCCAGCAATCTCTGTATATTGTGCACAAAGGCTGATTTGCATATCCTGCTGGAGGCACCCGGACGTGTTTACTTTTACAGGTGTGCCAGCAAACCAAACCCAAACAGCATATTTGTTTCCAAACTTCAGTGTGCCTATATCTACAGTCATATGCCGCAGAAATATCAGTCTGGTTTTCACAAAGTCAGGCATTCAACTGTCTATGTAGGCTGGGATTTTAAGAGGCTCCTGAGACAGCTAGATATCCAAATCTCATTGAAATTCATTTGGATTTGGGTGCCTTACTTCTGTTGGCTCCTATGAAAATTTCATCCCTGGTAGTTAGGGGCAGTTGACAGAGTTGCATGGACAAGTTAGGTAACTGTGTGCATGACCTATTACATGTCCAAACTATCAAAATTTGGCTGGTTGTTAAGAATTAAAGGGACATAAAGAATAGCAGGAAATTGGTATAAAAGAACTACATTAACGGTTATTTTTTATTACTGAATATACAGACGTCTGATGCTACTTTTGAAACTGTTTTATTCTCTTTATGCTATTTCTCTGAATGCACTTGATAAAATCTAATGAATAAAAATAATGTAGGAGGTTATTTAGTTATAGTCATATGAACTCATGACCAGGTTCACCGGGAATTCCTGTCTAATTCACACTGTCAACAGTTTTCCGGTAGGCTACTGTAACATTGCATTATTAAGCTACATTATATATTCAGATGGTCCAATTCTGCTGATGATGAAGACATTATGATTTTTGACACTGACTTCACAATGGGATCAAGAGCAGCCCTTCAAGGCATACTTGTTTCTATTAGAATGATTTGTGCTTTTAAAAACAGCCTCCAGAACATATGCAATTGTCCCAAACTTTGGACAATGCCAGGTTTCAGATATGCACAATAATAAGACTATTACCATAATAATGCTTCACAGAGCTACAATAATAACGATTCCTGGAGCTCACAGATTTGCTGGGCCAATTTTTGCTCTGTTACACCAGTGTAAATCCAGAATAACTTCAGCGGCAAGACTCTAGATGTAACAGCATGTATAAATTGGCACAACAGGCCATATCTTCAACTAGTATAAAGGCGTGCAACTCCAATAAAGTCTGTGCCTATGAAGGTTATGCTGATTTTCACGAGCTGCTAGGCGGTGGGAAGGAAATGTCACTGTAGGAGAGACTGCAGTCTGCACGCTGCATTACATTAGAAGAGTCTGGACATTCTTTCTACCCCATTTTAAAATCATCATGGAGAAACGGACTCTCACCTCCCCATGTCCTCAAATGCCTGAATAAATGAGAGAATTATACAGAGGTGGGGGGGGGCAGAATTTACCTCACAAATCAGGAGCAGGGTGCAGTTTTCATCTGCTTAGCAGGAATAGTACAGCCCCTCCAACTACAGCATGCGCCTAGTGTGGATGCTAGAGACACACAATGAAGGTGTCAGGTCTGGTCCCACTGAAATCACTGGAAGTCTTCCCACTGACTAAAATGGGAGTTAGATCAGACCCCTTGTGGGTTTGTTCCCACCAATGGCATCTGGTTTAGACCCCAGCTCCAGCAAGAGCAGAATGTGTTGTCATCTTCCTATAGACCTGTTCCACTGCTGGCCACACCCTATACAGAATAGCTACAGTTCTGCTGTGCTGAAGGACTTCTGTGACCCTCTGTACAAACAGGTGAGAATGTCTCCCTGTATGCAAGGCCTCAAGAAAAATATCTATATTCACATTTAAATAATAGGAAGTGAAAACTGGCAGCTTTGCACATCTGTATAAGCAAAATCATACAGAAATCCTGACCCGATAGTAGTTAATGGGAATTTTGCAATTGAACTCAGTGGGGCCAGAATTTCATCCAGAAACCCCAAACTCCTCTAGTTTGAGAATCTAAATAATTTCCAATATAACAATATTACTATTTCAGCTTCAAACATCTAACACGGGAAGTGAATTAAGTAGTACATTCAGCACAGTATTTGAAACTGAATGGAAAAAATAGACTAGTCTATGGTCATCTTTCTTCTTTTGTATTTTATTTCTGAAAGGTTATTGTTTGTTTCATTACAACAAACAGTAACCTCATGTACAGAGGAAGGGAAGGCACAGGAGAAGAAAGTATAGCATTGAAACCAATCTGAGCACACTGGAATGGTAATAACAGAGAGAAAAACATCAAGCAAACTGCCTACCTTGTCCTCAGAGTCACTTTTGGCTTCTGATTTGCTTGGTGAAACCTTAAATATTTGAGAAAACAAAATACTGTAATAGTGGATGAAATATGTCCAAATTCAGCTTCTTTTATTAGGAAGGATCTGAAATTTCATCAGTTAGAACCCAGCAGGCTTATCTATGCCAATAAGGGAAAGAATACACATGCAACCTACAAATATCAAACTCTATTTTGCTTTCCAAATGGGAAAGACTTATTGCATATTAATATGAGATGAATTAATTTCCTGAATGTAATTTTGAGACAGTGTCTGGAAAGATAAAAAATAAAAATAAAAAATACATTAGACAAACCTGCAGGTTCTATTATTCCCTAAAGGTGAACCCAATCATGACCAAATCATGGCATTTGCTGTCCTTTTGCACTGCTAATTTAGTATTTTCATTACCCAGCTTCCTCTCTCATTAACAACTATTATTCTTCCTTGTACTTAATGGTTTTCCTGTCTCTTCCTTGACTTACATTTGTGCTGCCAGTAACTGATGATTGTTTTGTTTGTATATTTAGACATTTTCAAAGCAAGTTTTAACTCACGGAAAATAATTTTAATAGAACTGAGTGACTTGGGTTCTAAAATAGTCTATAAGAGTAGAGGCCGTTTTCCTAATCAGTACCATTAAGTACTTTCTCTCCCTATCAATCTAAGCATTCTCTACGGCATCAGTTCAGTTTTACAACATTAATCTTTGGTACCCGAGATAATGAGCATATTAGACATTCATAGATGCATATAGATTGGAATTTAATAAGCAGTCTTTGTTCTTAGATGTTCCCTATATAGCAAAACTGTAGGCAAAGACTTACCAGCGTTTTAAAGAAACTCATGACAGAATTATTGTTGTCTGTTGTGGCAAATGCCTTGGGGTTCTCTTGTTTTACTGCCGCCTCGTCAGTATTGACACCTGCTGAGCCTTGCTGCACGGCTTTTTGGTTGCAATCATCTATGTCCTAAAAAAGGAGCACAGTTTCTTCAGACCCAGCTTGTTTAATTTCCAGTGGAATGTAAAAGTAACACTTGTGATTTGCATCCTGTTGCTCTCAAGAGTCACAACCCCAATTCCAGCCATACTTATCCAGCCTACATATTCAGAACAATCGAGCATTTATAGAAATCTTTTTGCCCCCTCTCTTCTAATGTAGTAAGCATTTGCAGATGGCAAGAGGAACACTGTTCTGAGCTACAGAATATAACACACATAGCAAGTAAAGTTGCATGCAGCATCCAAAACAACCCCCCTTTTCTATTAACATGGCTTAGCGCTTGTGAACGGTAACAAATGGCTGAGATTTTGGCCTTTGAAGTCGCAATGTCTGATTACAACATACAAAGAAAACTTCTGCTCCTCAATATAGTGCAATTTCCAGAAATAATTTTTATCTAGAAACCACAAACAATATTAAAAAAACCTCTCAAACCACCAGCAAACATCAACAATAACTCTAGCTTTTTAAGCCACACAGAGTTGTCTCTCATGTATGAGAGGCCAGATTTTCCAAACAGTACAATCAGGAGAGTTTTCCTATGCTCACACTCAGAATTGGGAATTTATTTTCAAAGAAGCTCACTTCCCATATAGGCAGTGAATAAGGGCCAGATTTTCAGAAGTGCTTAGTAGCTGCCGTTAGCACATTTACAGTCTGATTTTCAAAAGAGCGCAATATCTACCATGTTAAACTTTTCTGAAAATCTGGAACTCTTCGAAAATGTGGCCCCTAGACTGTCTTCATAATTTACAATTTTGGCACCACTGATGACTCATAAACTATCTAAAGAGCTGTGCAAAAAATTCACCTCCCCCTTCCCAAATATCTTTTACATGAATACCTAAAAGAAATAACATAAAAGCGTGAGTCCTCACACACCTTTAGGTTTTGATCTTGCAATGTCCTAAGTGCATTTTGAGAGGTACTGACCATTCCCATCTTCTCTGAAATCTGTGGATGTTGAACACCTGGCAGGATTGGGCTCTGGGCTTTAGGGACTCAGTTAGCAGACAATTCAAATGCAGTGGATCTCATTGTAACTAACAAACAACAGTGTGATGAGCAAAGTGCAAGCAGACCAGTTAGGGATCTGCTCCTAGTAGATAACTTTGTAATTGTTAGCACTAAAGAGGCTAATAGATCAGTTAATCACAAGCCTATGGATTTATACACATGAAAATGAGTGAATTCAATTTCAGTTTACAGTGTCTTACATATAAACGACTCTTTGAACAACGATTGGGCATATTCTTCTTTTCCCCCTTTATTAACACTCAGGTTCCCTTTCTCCGTTAATAATTTATTTGTTGGGCTTGCTCCTGAAAATCCTACTTATGTGAGCAGTCCTGTTGCAGTAAGTAGGACCGACCACATGAGTTAGAGTTTGTGACTCCACAAACAATAAGCCAGGTTCCTTCCCCTGTTCTAGCCTCTCCATAGTGCTGTGATGGCATCGAGGGCCAGAATCTGGCCATAACTGGTCAGCTGAATTCCTGGCATGGGAGAGTGCTCAGCTTGTGTTTCTGTGCCCAGAACAATAACAAGTGATGATTCAAACTGCACTCTATCCTGAGAGGGGAACACATCACAGAGATGGGCTGTTTCCTCAACTTCTCCCCTTTTGGGCTGCCCATATCCACCTATCTTGAGGGAGCTGAGCTTTTTCCAGAGGCACAAGAAGCAACTTCACAGTGGGTGCATAGTTATCTCTCACTTTCCTGGGGCCTCCCCACACCTACTCCATGTGTTTAGGACAATTCTGCACCTTTCTATGCTGCAAAAGGAGAGAGGAGAAGATGGCCCAATTGTCTTAATTTCAAAAGCCTACATGAAGAGCAGCAGGACGTAGAAGATCTATCAAGAACCCGAAAAAGAGCTCTGTGTAAGCTCAACAGCTTGTCTCTCTCACCAACAGAAGTTGGTTCAATAAAAGATATTACCTCACCTGCCTTGTATCGCGAACAGAAGATCACAGTGAAAAAGCAAAAGTCCGACCAGCTAGGTATGCAGGTGCACACATGGGACTGCTGGATGGGGTATGCAAAAGAAGTGTTCATACAAGCTGAGGTTGGGTTGAGGTTCCACTGAAAATTGGGCCCCATATAATTTTAATCCAGATAGTTTTCTGTACTTTCCTTGTATCAAATGTCTCTGATTAAGGACTGAGAAATGCTCCTTCTTTCTAAATAGATCATAATTATATAGGTTTCAGAGTAGCAGCCGTGTTAGTCTGTATCCGCAAAAAGAACAGGAGTACTTGTGGCACATTAGAGACTAACACATTGATTTGAGCATAAGCTTTCGTGGGCTATGAAAGCTTATGCTCAAATCAATTTGTTAGTCTCTAAGGTGCCACTAGTACTCCTGGTCTTTTTGCATAATTATATAGTGGAAGTCAATGCAGCCATGCCTATTTACATTAGATAAATATCTGGCCTTTGAACCCTCAGGTAATTACGTTAATCATCCCTTGAATTTATTTATTTATTTATTTAAAACCACTTAACTATATAGCTTGTTTTGTCCTTTTTCTTTAATATGTCGCACATTTTAGTCTTTATATGTAGACACTAGGATCCTCACTCACCCCCAATGTATAAATTACCATGTTGCATTGACCGTTCATTTGCACAATGGCATTTGCAAAGTAGGCATTTACTTCTATGCGTTTTTGCACATGCACAGTTTGGAAAATCTGGGTCCTAAGTTGTCCCTGTCTTAATGTCTGGTAGTTGGAAATCAGGTTACTTCATGAAAAAAGTCACATAGCTAGTTACATATTGACTTTGCGAATTGAACCTAGCGATACCAGTCTCTACTTTAATGATTTCAATAGCTTTTCCCTCCTGGAGATATTAATACTGGGGGGAGGGATAGCTCAGTGGTTTGAGCATTGGTCTGCTAAACCCAGGGTTGTGAGTTTAATCCTTGAGGTGGCCACTTAGGGTTCCTGGGGCAAAATCAGTACTTGGTTCTGCTAGTGAAGACAGGGGGCTGGACTCAATGACCTTTCAGGGTCCCTTCCAGTTCTATGAGATAGGTATATCTCCATATATTATTAATGCATCAAAGACTGGGGCAAATTGAAAAAAAAATAGGTTTCAATGAGACATGTTAGTTATGGTAAAATAGCAGGACTTAATGAAAAGTTCACTCAGCTACACAGCACCAGTCATCCATTTACTAAGCCTCTAAGTTTTAGTCTCAAGACTATCCACTGATCAGTATATATGAACTGAACCACATAATTTACATTTTATGAGGCAGAAGTGCAAAAACAAGTGTCCCTCTTTCACCATTCAGGCAGAATTTCAAAAAGTGAACGTGTCAATTAATATTTAAGTTTTCTCCATGCACCCACTTTTCTTGGGGAAAACAAATTTTGAAATGTCAAAATTTCCTGTGGCATAGCAATTCCATTTCCCAATTAGCTCTGGTCGTTCTGGACATGAAATTATTTTTGTACCTTGGGCTTCTTGTTGTTCTAAGTTCTTGCTTGATGCTGATAGAGCGCAGAGATGAGATTTACATAGGATGTTTGATCCTGCACAATTGAAGTCAATGGCAGCATTACCATCAACAACAATGGATACAGGATTGAGTCTTTGCTGAGATGCACACTCTGCTTTTCTGCATGGGGGAATGGCATATGGGGAGACCATGGTGTTATCCACACTATAGAAAGGAGATGCTCAGTAGCCGTTCATTCGGAAATGGGTATTTCTGCTGGGAGCAAGCGTGCAGCCCAGGATGCACTATACCCTCCCAGGACGAGTAGCCTCCTCACCAAACTGAATAGCTGTCTTGCCTACTAGTGACACTATTAATGCACCACCCTCCACCTCCAGGAGGCTATAGCTCCTTTTCTCGTAAGCTCGAATTTACTGCGTGCAGTCCTTTGCTGTAAGGATGCCATCAGGCAGTTGTTCCCATTGTCAGTTTGCTTTTTTGTAGCGCCATCAAACAAACTAGTCTGAGATGCAAAGAAAGAGATTTTGCAGTTCTTAAAAAATCATCATCATCATCATCATCATCAAAGTTTTGCCTTGAAAATACCAACACAGTACACTAGAAAGACCAGTAGCCAGGTCAGGGTCCAAAGTACAGCTCAGAGACCTGTTACTAACCCTGCCATTTCTTCTTGCTCTTCCTTTTTCATGGCAAACAGCACACCCCAATTGTTTTAAATGACTCCAGTCTGTCATGCTTGAAGGAATGACAACACATGCAAAGTCTGTTTATAGATCAGATAACCAATATGGAACCTGGAGCCTTTAAAGCTTGTGGGCTGTTTTCTGTTAAATGGGTTTGTGGGGTTTTCTTTAATTTTTGCTTAGATCTCTTGAAATAAAGCTTCATTATTAAACATCATAACAAAAATTAGAAACTCTCTTGCAAAAAATATATTTTTTTTTCTTGGAACTGTCAAACTTACAATTTTTTGACAATCCATATATTTTTTGTAAAAATAATTGGAAAAAAATCAAAAACCTTTGACAAATTTTGAACATTCAAAATTTTTCAACCAGCTCTAATTATAATCTACTAAACCATGGCAAGAGAAGAGATTTCATGCGGGAATGATGTATGCAGTATTGTACCGTAAGTGTAGTCCACTCCTGTATTCAGTTCACTGATATTCTGATTCAGCACTGTTTCAAATCATTGTTGACTTGGGGCCTAAGATCTTATCAGTTACTAGTTTTTTACCCTCTATTCCACACCCACCAGGGGTGCAGATATTACAATGAAAAAAGGAAAGAAACCAGCAGAAAGAGAAATATTTCTGTACCCTTTGGTGACATATTCACTAATGAACTAAATAAACTAAAATTGAAGTGCATTTTTAAATGCATTAGGACATACTGCCCTTTTCACTCCCTCAACAAAGTTTACCTCCTCTCCAGGCTGTAAATATTGGCATTTTGAGGAGGTACTTTAGTGTCTAGATAACTATAGTGATGGGTGCAGTACAGGGCAGACAAATGCATCTGAACTCATATTGATTCGTTTACTTATACTTATATCAAGCTGCCTGCCCCAGGGTGAGCACAGGAGCTCACTAGCCATCGGTGGAACCTGCTTCCTCCTGTACTACAATCCTGCTTGATGGGCTGGTACAGGGAGCATTGAAGGCCCAGCCCCATCTCCTCCCTGCCACTCCCATGGGTAGTGAGCACCTCCCCTGTGAGTAGGGAGGAAGGGGTTTTTGCACAGGGACTGAATTCAGCCTTGTCTCTAGATGTATTACATAAGTTGGGGCGTAAGGAGGGTATGGAAGGAAGGTTCCTTGTGCCCTTGTACCTCCACTTCTCATGGAGCAGGCCACTGTTATTTTCTCAGGGGGGAGGATGTTTAGCATGAAGGCTGCTATATAGAGCTGTGCTTGAGTCCTATAAAAAGAAGCCCTGATGTCACCACCGTGAGTCGAGGTGCTCACTGGCAGCAAAAGGGGGAAGGGGGGCTCAATACTCCTGCCAGGACCCTTCAGCCTGTGCAGCAGTACAGGCCTCCCCTCACCCTGGGGGGAAGAAGGGGGTGCCTGTGGCGCTGACCATAGGGAAGGCAGGGATAAGGCACAATGAAGGCATGCCCAAGCCTCCCCCTTGGCCGGCTCTGATTGTAGACACAGCAGCTGCCACCTCCCTTCCTGGCCATGCCTTGGCCTCCCCTCCTAACCCGCAGTGCCAGAACGCCAGCAGGAGCTCCCCATTGGGTGAGGATGCAGGCAACAGATCCCTCAGTGCAGAGCCGCCCCACACTGCTGGCTTGGGCATGCCTGTGATGAGAAGCCATGGCTTCTGGGTCGCTGCTCAGAGCTGGCAGTGGGAGGAGGGCCTAGTTCCCCATCCCCCTTTTTTGTGCCTCCTGGCCTCCTTCATTGTGCTCCCCCCTTCATTGCACCCTGTCAGAAATACCAGAACACGATTCTGGAACATTCCAGCATCGCTCAAGTGCTGATACAGAGGCTGTCCACACCTCTTGTACAGCACTGAGGGACAAGATGAGAAAGGGACACCCATGCAAATCCGATCACCAGAAATCTCTGAGTAGTAGGGTAGGCTCTAGACTTGGGAGATCAGGGTTTGTTTCTCAGCTCTGCTATAGGCTTCCTGTATAATCCTGACAAATCACACAGGGCCAGATTTACAAAGGTATTTAGGCACCTAAAAATGCAGATAGGTGCCTAGCTGTAGACACAAAAGCACCTTTGGAGATTAGGCACCTAACTCCCATTGGAAGTCATTAGGAGTTAGGCATCTATCTGCATCTTTAGGCACCAAAATACCTTTGTAGATCTGGGCTTTAATCTCTCTGAGCATAATTCCTCATCTGTAAAGTGGGGATGACATTAATAGTACACTTCTCCAACCCTTTGTCTGCCCTGTCTATTTAGATGGAGCTCTTCAGAGCAGGGGCTGTCTGTCTGCATACAGACACGCATGTGCGGGTGCACAGACACACACACACACACTCAATAATTACAGTGCCAAGCACAAGGGGGCCCTGATCTTGTTAGTGGCCTCTAAGTGTTATTTCAATACAAATAACAACTTATAATAATACAATATATTTTCTTGAAACTGCAGTATGGATTTACCAGAGGCAGAGAAAACAGTGACACAGGAAGTAGTAATAGCCATTAGGAGATGATGTTCCCACTTTCTTTGAGGCACAAAAAATAAGTTGCCAATGTATCTTCAATAGGTGGTATCTCTGAAATACCTTGAGAGAAAGGACTAGCTGGCATTATAATGGCACACAGGAGGTTTCTATCAACCTGTCATTAGGCTTTTTTATCAGTCTCCACTTTTTCAAAGAAATAGTCGTTTGGGTCATGTTTCTGAGATTTTCTTCCTCTGTATCATAGAATTTTAAAAGAACTATTTATATATGATTTACAAAGGAACATATATTTGTATGGGCAAGTGGTGGGTTGGGGGAGGAGGGGTGAGGAATTCTGAGCATGTGAAATCATGAATGCAATTAAAAAACTTTACTAGAGGGCTTCTTTGGCACTGTGAAGTGTGCACAGAGTGGGGTACAGTCTTAGACCTGTATGCAAGGAGTTAAGTACACAGGTTTCATTAGCAATAACAGGATTTTACCTGCTTAAATCTCCAGCCACCATTTTGCAAATCTACCACAGAAAGATATTCATCACAATGGCTCAGAACGTTTTAACAGGCTATTTAGGAGTTTCTTGCAAGGACCTGACACAATAGTTTGTACAGCTGCCAATTACAGGCCAAAGCCTTTCCAAGAACAGTATGTTCCCTGCAAAACACACGCAGTCTGTGCCAGTTTCAGTGGCCATTCTTCCAAGGATGCCATGTATAGTGGTACTGGACACATGATAAAAGTTAGCTCTACTTCAGATGTGAAAGGGACAGTAAAGTGTGAGGCACCAGACCAAAAAAACAGGATGCAGAATATACATTACTAAGCAAAACTAGCCTCAGCAGAGTGCTTGAAACTGGTGACATCAGCAAAAGAACTTCAGTGAGAATTGTTTAGTGACTTTAACCTGAGTTTCTCTCTCTCTGTCTCTCTCTCACACACTCAAATAGAAATGAAAGAGAGAGACACACACAAACACAAACACACACAAAACCAAACACAGGACTATCTAGCGACCATCACTGGTCAAGTAGGAGTAGGTGTTCTACATTCCTACAGCCGTCCCAACGCATCTCATTGCTGACCTGAAACACTCGCCTACGAGAGCCAGACTACACAGTGTAGAGAGAGGTGGAGGATGTAAAGAGCCTGAGGCACCATGCTACCCAGAGCCACCTCAAAACCCAACATGCCACAAGCACAACTAAATCCGCTATCACCCTTTCTTCCCCCTAATAGACACACACATGTTGCATAGTTAAGCTCATATTTTCATATGCGGCAACCAAATTGCATCAGCAAAATAGGTGCACATAGGAGCAAACAATCAAATTGCATTCACAGGATACACCTTTTTCTCTGGACAGTGGGCAGTTTCACACACAGTTACCTTTTTTGCACTATAATCACCTTTTTTGTACGAAGAGCTCCCCTAAACTATTAGCCTCCATCAGCATTCAAGCTGCAAACTCAGACCCAAACCTGGATCTTGATATGGGGCTTTAATTGTGGCCCAGCACTAACTTCAACAGGAATTTTGCTGGAGTAAGGACTGCAGCATCAGGCCTTTACAGCGTAAGTCAGGAGGAGATAAAAAATATAGAACCTCACATTCTAGAGTCATATTTAAATACGCACAAAAACTTCTGCATCAGCGCATTCCATAATGTGCTCAGCAAAGACAAATGCTAATGAAAAAACCTCTGGAAATAACATAGGAGGAAAATCAGCATTAGGAGCTAAATGTTCCTGGGTAAATGTTCCTGGGTAAATGCATTTCTGTAAGGAGCCAACCTTTTGAGTAATTAAGGGCTTATACTATAATCTTAGTTCAGTCATTAGAAAAACATATCAAAAGAATGTATTCCTGCCAACACTTTTGTTTGTATGAATCCTGGCTCAGTGAAACATTTCAAGCAAATAATTTATCTTTTCTTTGGCTTAAATAGTAAATTCTTCATCAATTCATGAATCCTGTCCTTGTTTTAATTATGCTGTGATGTGAATGTAGTTTTGTAGACCACGAAAATAAAGACTGGTTTGTCAAACACTGAATGCTTGTGCAACTCCTAAGCTAAAACTGTGGAGTCTATCCTTCACTTACCAGCAATGTTATTGGTTATTTGTTGGTGCTTACCCTCAGTGATGCTTTGACTTGAACAGGCTCTTATAGAGGCTACAAATCACAATCCACCAAAAACGATAATGGCCAACAGCAATAACTTGAGTTTCTTTTTAATGGTGTAACATTGTGCAGACACAATCAAGTTAAATTAACAGCTGTTTGGGAGATTTTTGGTGTAATTATAAATCTTAATCTTTCTGCCATCATACATGCAAAGTAACCAGTTTTACAGGAAACATAGTATGTATGTATTTGAAGACAGAGGCCAGGTCTTAGTTTAATCAGGTGGAATTAAAGCAAAGCTCAGCAACTCAAGAATAATTATAAATTTGACAGCATTTTTATCACCTCTTTTCATCTGGCTATAAAATGTTCATTCCTGGCTCATCATAAAAGGTCTCAGGCTCCCCCACCTCCTGCCTTTTTGTGTTCTGTCCCTCAAATATACAAAGAAATGCCAGGAAATTCAAGGCTAAGGCTGAAGTTTCACTATCACGTTGAGTACCAATTGAGGCCCTTACCTACAAGCACCTATACACATTTGTGACTTCACTGGGACCATTCACATGCTTAAAGTTAAGAGTATTTGCAGACTCAGGGAGTTAGTCCACAAGCAGTTTCACTGAATTCCAAAGGCATTATATGCAAACTAAGGCGCGAATCCTGCAAATACTTATGCATGTGCTTAACTTTACTACTCCAACTAGTCCCATTCATTTCACTTGCATTGGTCGTTACAGGATTGGGGTCGAAGGTAGTATTCAACATGAGCAAGGGTAGCAGATGTCCAAGTATCCAAGCTAGAGCTGTGGAATAGAAGAAACATTTCTAACATGTAATTGTTTGAGTTGGAAAAATTTACTTTGATTTGATCGTGTTTGTGATACATTGATGTTTGCTTTTAACAAACGCTCGCATGCTTGAGGTTTACACATGTGAGAATTTGTTCACAACAAGCAAATGTTTAACTCAAATTCCTAGTGAAAAGCTACTTTTGTTTATGTATTGCAGTGTACAATGTATGCTTCACGTTTCACTGCTTGCACCAGCCAACACAGCATGAACGGTACACTGCACATTTTATAATTAAATATGGAATTTGAAATGTGTGCTTTGTGGTTGCTTAAGTCTTGACATAAAAAAAGAGAATCATAGGCCAACTATAAGTGTCTGCCAGTCAGAGAGGGGTGTGATTCCCTACAACGTTTTTATACCAGCAAAAAGCCCTACTGTAGATGCAGTTATACCAGCAACGTTGTTTTGCTGATATAGCTTATTTTGTTTGGGGAACAGGCATAAGCTATAGCTCTAAAAACATTCTTTATTTCTGGTATCAGTTGTGTCTTCTCTCAGGGGTTTTGCCTATGAGCAAACCATTCCTAGTAAAGTGAAATGGCATAGGCCTGCTCTAAAGAAAGTCACAAACAAAGCAAGAATTGTGAATTTTATAATTAACTGTAAAGGTAACAATTCTAATCAGCTATAGGCCAAGACTTAATCTTGAAGAAATTTGTAAACATTTTTGAATCCTGGCAGAATATCAGTCTTTCCCTGGATAATTTGCAAACTGAAAGAAAAGGCAATATGTACTGAACACATTATTCATTGTGGATTATTCATTCAGCTCTGCTTTAAACAGTGAGTGATTTTAGATTCCATGAGTCCAAGTCAGAACACAAATACACAAGTGTGCATAGGCACTATATCCCATATGTTATACATTAGCTATCTGAGATACCCAGTGATGTGCACCATTTTTGAAGGACAGGCACAAAAACACATTTGTTATCAATAAACTTCTATTCTTTCAAACTCTTATCTTAAAACAAACTGGCAAACCTTAAAAAAAAAAAAAAGATAAATAGATTTATTCTAGGGCTGAGATCCTCCAGAACTGAGATAGCAAACCTTGGGGCGGGGAGAGGATGGGGGGGAAATGAATTTCAGAGTAGAAAAAGAAAGACTTATTTTAGAAACAATACTGCAATAATATATTCAGAAGGCAAACAGATCTCATTCAGAGATATGGTCAGTGCTGCTCAAGGCAGCAGTTAGTGATATTCCACCATTAGTGTAATTAGAGGACTTATGCTAGAGCCATCAAAATAATAATTGCTCTTAAAATTGCCCTTTCCTCCATAGATTCTGATAAACAGCTGCCAGTTTTTATAATGTCTTTTTTCCCCAGAGGTCATAAAAATATTTGAGCTAGATTCTCAGCTGATGCAAATTAGCACATTGAAGCTAACAGTGGAGTTACACCACTTCACACCTGTTGAGGGGCTGGCCCTTTGAGCAACATAGCTATGCTTGAAGTGCTATGATATGCAAAATCAACCTCTAGTAATTTTGATGGTATAAAAATTTACAGATGAAGCCTGAACTCATCCCTTAGAAAAAGTTTGGGCTGGATGCTCAGCTGTTGTAAAGTAGCATTACTGTGTTGAAGTCAATGAAGCTATGTTGATTTGCCCCATTAAGTTTAAGAGCCTATTAATAATCATTTAAAACCAGAAAGAATTCTGATTACATTTCCTCCTACATTCCACTAATTCTACTTCAGAGTGCTGACAGCCCTTCATAAATAAAAATATACAATAAAATTAATAATAAACCACTGCACGTTCTCCTTGCTACTACCCGCTATTCTACAGGAAGAGTAAAAAAAGCCATCACATTTGAGACAAAGTATAAAGCAATTCAACAGTAGCGTCAGAACAATTGCTATAGATACAAAACAATTGTTTATCTCAAATGCTGAGATCTTATCTATAAAGCGCACACAAGAGAGTCAAGGTCTATTTCCAGCTCTGCTACTGACTAGCATATGACCTTGGGCAAGTCTCTTAACTTCTTAATGCTTCATTTTCCCTGTCTCTAAAATTCATTCCTATCCATTCTAAAGAATTATCATTCTTTGGATGAAGAGCACTATATATACAAAATGCAAAGAGTTACTATGGTATTCTAGTCTTCACTAAAGGTTGTGACCTAGTATGTCTGATATGCAATAAGTAGCTAGTGCATAAAATGAGTGAGTTAGTATTTTATAAGCTTCATGTGAAATATGCCTAAAGAATTTCCTAAAACCATTCAATATCACACACTGAGTTCCTAAAGCATGAAAGTCACTTGTGCTCCAAGTACATTTTTTACACGTGCAGCCAGCTGCTGTTCATCATCTAGACTAATGAAGCATGAATATAGCTATCTTGCCCAAGTCTTTGGTAAAAATACAAATGAACTTAAACTGTAGGTCAAACATCACCAATTTTGTCATGAAACAGATGCCACAGCTTGTATTAGTCTTCCAGAGATTGTTAGATTTCCCTGATAAGTGGGGGAGTCACACTACAAAGCAAGAATATTTGCTGCCTGATTCACACAACCATCAGAACATGATGCTGTCCTGCACCATTAATAATCCTAAGAAATTTCATTAAGGAAGAAATTGATATTCCCATTCAAACACTTGCCTTCCCCTGTGGGACATTGTTTGGTGTGCTCTGTAATCCAGCAGCCTCTTCCGCTGTGATGCCTGCGTCAGGAAAGTCCGCAATCTGGCTTTCCTCTTGGGTTTCAACTTGTGTCTTACTCTTTTCTTTCTCCTTCCCCTTTTCCAGTTTGAAGAGTCTGTCAAAGAAAGTTACTTGTTTTGTCTTTGATGCGGCTGCGTCCTCTGTCTCAGGTGATGCTAATGCTATTAGTTCAGTGTCACTAAGTTCTGCTGCAGAAGGAGCCTGGCTTAGGTTTTTATCGGACCCTTCCTCCAGCACAGCTGTTGCAGAACTATCTACTTTCTCACTTGATGCTTTGTTCACTTCAGGCATCTCTGAACTGACATCAAGCTTAGCTGATCCAACTGATGAGTCTGTAGCTTGCTCTTCAGTACGTCCTGGTACAGGCCGTGAAAAAGAAAAGACAAAACGAGATTTTGCAGCTGGCATGGGTTTCTTGGCCTCAGTCCCAAGATTTTTTCCATTTGCATCAGAAATGGAGCTTATCTCTGTTGTCTTCTGGGAAGAAACGGCCACATTATTCTGTTCAACACTTGTCCTTGCATCCACTGCAAATAGAAACATAAAACAGCAATTATCCAACAAAGCAGGGAAGTTATCCTATGAATCGTGGTGGTCTAGAGCTTTAATAAACTCATTCTAAAATGCAATGCCTGCGTGAAGACAATATATACTGCAATGTGGTAAGTAAATGTGGTGTTCTCTGGTACAAAATGTGAGCTTCTGCTTAGCTTTGAGGCCTGGTACTCTGAGTCTTTGATGTTCTCTGTTCTCACTGAAGTCAGTGGGAGTTGTGGTACTCAGTATCAGCCCAGGATCAAGTCCATTATTTCTTTTCTCAGACTAATACCCTAACTAGAAAAAGACTAATAAGGGGAGGGGGTAGAAAGTATTTCTATCTTCATTTTGCAGATGGGAAACTGCAGTACAGTGAGATGGGAGAGGAAGGATGGCCCAGTGATTAGGGCACTAGCCTAGAACATGGAAGACCCAACTTCAATGCCGTATTTTGCCACAGACTTCCCATGTAATCCCTTGGGCAAGTCACTTAGCCTCTCTGCCAGTTGGGCACCCTCTACATTTTGCTTTATTTTGTCATCTAATATTTATATCGTGGCCACGCCCAAAGATCCCACTCAGAACAGGATCCCGTTGTGTTAGGTGCTATGCAAACATGTATTGCTGTAAAATTTGCTAAAATGCCCATTTTAACAGAGAAACATTAAAAAAATTTCAAATGTTGAAAGTCCAATTTCAAATGTTAAATTTTAAAAATTTCACTTAAAATGGGCCAATTTTTGCTTTGAAATGGGCTCATTCGTGGGGAAACCACCCATTTTTTTAAGCCAAAACCCCATGCAAAATGACCAGTTTTTCAGTAAAACGGACTGTTGTCTACTTGGCAATGAACTGTGAAAAAAAATCCTCAAATTTCACCTTGTTTAGCATTTTGCCTTTAACTTTTTGTACACTTCAAATGAAATGCTTGAAAGGCAACAGTACTAGCGGGTATCATCTAAGAAGCAGCGGCATAAAGAAGCAGTTCACGTTCAATGACCTGGCTGAGATGATGGCTTAGTTCAGCGAATGTCAATTTGAACATCACAGCGATGCTGCCTAGAATATTTCATTTTGATCCTTTCCCGTTGCGCAGTAAGGACATCATAGTCCTTGAAGATCAACAGGATGGCTCTGCTGAGATTTTTCTTGATAGTACACAGGAGAAATCCTATCTACACCAGCATGCACAGTGTAGCTAAGATGAATATATTATTTATATTGTGGTAGTGCTTAGGAGCGCAGTCATGGATTGGTACCCCATTGCGTACAGATACAGAATAAAGAGAGAACAATGAGAAGTCCTTGTGGCACCTTAGAGACTAACAAATGTATTCGGGCATAAGCTTTCGTGGCTAAAACCTACTTCATCAGATGCATGAAGTGGAAAATACAGTAGTAGGTATATTTATACATAGTACATGAAAAGATGAGAGTTGCCTTACTAGGTGGGGGGTCAGTCTAATGAGATAATTTAATTATCAGTAGAATTCCAAGGGAGGAAAAATCACTTTTGTAGTGACAATGAGGCTGGCCCATTTCAAACAGTTGACAAGAAGAGAGGGTTCCTAGGTCCATACAGAACAAATAAATCAAATTTACACTCTGGTCATAAAGTTAACTCTTTGGGTAATTACTTTAGACTCAAGACACTGCTGTCTCCATTCCACTACTGCCTACCAACTAGCAGCAGGTGGGAACCTTCTATAAACTGGAGTGACAAGAAAAACACAGAGCTTTAGGAGTCAGCTGATAATGCCAGGGTGAATGTAAATTGAATTTGCTGAAAGGCTTGCCAGCAGAGAAGGAAACAGCCGATGAAAACGGAGGGCTGTGACAATGAGATTCATCACCAAGGCGAGGTTCTTACCATATGCCAGAAGGGCCGGTTCATTTAGTTTCTCTACTTTTACCACTTTCATTCTGGTATTTTCCTCCTCCTTCCTCGTGTGGGTGTGAGTGTGGGTGGGTCTGTTTCAATATCTTGTGTTTTATAGTTTGTCAATAAACAGATTTTTTCCTTTTCCAGCTCTGTACTTTAAAGGGTAAATTGTCTCACATTTTAGGCACTCCCTATTACTGCTTATGTAAGAAAATAACTTAGTCTGGCAACAATTTTGTTAGCCTTTAATAAAACAATATTATCTAAATGCTTCTGCAGTATTGAGTGTGCATCTGTTTGAGCATTGGTGCATGCAAAGAGAAGTTTGCATACAATTATTCAATAGCTACTCCCCTGATCTACTAAGGTCTACTAACTATTGATATCTCTCTCTAAGCCTACCAGGACAGATTGTTAAAGGTATTTAGGTGCTTAAAGATGCAGATAGGCACCTACTGAGATTTGTAAAGGTGCCTGGTGTAGTTCCTGAACTTCCTCAGGAGTTTTGCCTGAGAAGGGACTGCAGTATCTGGCTTTCACTTAGTAATTTAGAGAAAGAAAACTTGAGAAGGAATTTCAGGAACTCAGATAGGGATGTGGAAGACAACCCAGAAAAAAAAGAACAAAAAGGTAAATGGACATTATCTTTCTTTAAGTTAATAACAAGGACAAGAAAAGACGCTTATAGCATAAAAGATGCTGTGTTTCTGTTATGTGTCATAGACAAGCACTTTTTAGGGGAAAAAATATTTTAGTACACAAAATAGGAAGACAATCTTGTTAAATGCTCATTTTTTAAAACACAGCTTGTGAAGCAAAGAAAGTACTTATGTCTCTAATTACCATGGAAGGAATGAAAGGCCTGGAAAGTATCATGCACTTTGTATTAAATTTGTATTTAATTCTGCTCATTCATCGGGCAAAAACAGGTCGTGCCATCAAAAAGAAGAGCGGTTGCACTGGGTGAGCTTGGAGTTTTTCATGTCTTGAAGGGAAGGTTGAGAATAGCCACATATACCACTCCTACAGCCATCCAATCAACATTAAAAATCTAGTTTAAATCCATAAATACAAAGACATTCCGAACTGAATCTTCTACTCTTTAATAGCCCCCGGTCATTTGGGTCATCTGGGACTAGACTAGCAAATGATCACAAATGAGTTTTATGAATTTATAGTAGTTAATTTTGGTAAACAGACTAGATGAATTGCCAACTAAAGCAAGTACATGACTAGTGCTGGTTGAATTTTTGATGGAATAGTTTCCATCACAAATTGCAGTTTTGTTGAAATCAAGATGGTTTGGGGGAATCTGTTGATTTCAACAAAATATTCACAACGAAAAGTCTAACAGTTGAATTTCAACTTTCTTGTTTGGTTTCAGTACTGTCAAAATATTTCATTTTTACTTTATCATTTTGATTATTTTTGTTTCAACGTGTATATTATATTAAAATATTAAATATAACATCATATTTTAAAAATAATGTTTTAATATCAAAGTCGAAATACGATGACTAAATGTTATCAAAATGAAACACTGCAATGGTTTCAAATAAAAAGAATTTTTTTTTCTATTGGAAATTTCCAGAATTTGGCTTTTTGTTCTGATTCTGAATGAATGTTTTGTAAATGTCTTAATTTTCCAAAGAATGGAAATTTTGGTTTCCAACTAGCTCTACAGGACATGATAGCCATAAAAATGATCTGAGAACCCATGAAAGGTTTCATAGTCAATGATCAGCAATGCATGCTAATCAGGACATGTAAACTCCTCAGAAGAGGGAGCTTGTCTTATTATCAAAACACTTTCAGGTGCTGTATTACAGTGAGTACAGTAAAGCTATATTATGCTGGTTACTAACATCAGTGGAATAATCATTGTCTCCAAGAAGCAACTGTCAAATAAACTATATTTACACATAGGAATAGATGAACAGGAAAGCAGCATTACCCTCCACGCCCAGCATGACTCACAGAAGACCTGCTTTCTTACTATGTCCACATACAGACTAAGGGTTTTTTTGTTTGCTTTTGTTTTGTTTTTTTAAAGGGTCCTTAACCTAGCACTTTACTTTGCCATTAAGTGTGAAGTTAGGATGCAAAATTGACTGTGGGAACAAATCCAATTAATTACCTCATTTCTGAGTGTAATCAGGTAGCGGAATGTATAAATACTAACATTTACCCTCACATTTCAATGCACATTTGCATTTTGCAGATGCAAAAATATGGTCACAAAATTAGAGAGCATCTTCACAAATGTAGCCTGAAGTTTCCATTTTCACTAAATCCTCTTTGTGACTGTCTTAGCTAACTAAGGCTGATCCATTTCCCAGTAAATTCAAAGGGAATTGAATTGGATACCAAGTAGCAGAATAGTTCCCTTTCAGCATCTCCCAGCAGTTCTCTTCTCTCTCAAATGCCATTCGCATTCAAGCCCTCCATTCTTGGTCTCTCAAGGTGCATTTGCTAGCATCCTATTTCTCTAGCATCTATGGTCCCAGGACAATGATAATACCTAGCTCTTATATAGCACTTTTTATCAGTAGTTCTCAAAGTGCTTTACAAAGGAGGTCAGTATCATTATCCCTATTTTACAGATGAGAAAACAGACACAGAGAGGGGAAGTGACTTCCCTAAGGTCACTCAGTAGGCCAGTAGAAGAGCTTGAAATAGAACCCGGTCTCCCCAACCCCAGTCCAGTGCTCCAAGTACATTTATTCTCTTCAGGACACTCCCTCTGAGTAAAAACATTCCTTATCACTGAGTGGCTGAATCAATATACAATGATCTACAGCACTGGACATAGTGACTCATGTTTATTGCGTTTCACCCTACAACATATCTTGTACTTTTTGCAAGTACTTAACAAAAGAACCTAATGCTATACGAGATTTGCAGGGTTTTTTTGTTACTCTTAAAAAAACCCAGTTCAGCAAGACATTTAAGCATGTGCCAAACTTGAAGCACACACCTAACTTTAAGCATACACGTAGTTCCATTTAAATCAAGGTCAAAGGGACTTAGGTAATTTTCAAACTTTTACCCTAGGCCCTGAACAACTCAGGATGACTAAAGTCTAACCTTGTTATTGAGAACACTAAAAGAGAAGCTAGCACTTCTATGCTGGTGTTAGTCTTCAAAGCACTTTAACAATGGCTTAACTAATAAATACATAACGCACAATAAAAATAAGGAACAAAAAGAGTAATAATACTATTTTGTATTTCCATAACCCTTTTCATCCAAAGATCACTCCCCATTTTGCAATAGTGGGCCAGTATTATTTCCATTTTACAGAACAAGAAACCAAAGAACATTAAGAAAACAACAACAACAACAACAAAGTCACATAGTGCATCAGTGGGAAAGCCAGGAACAGACTCAAGGTCTCTGATCATAGTGTTGTGTTCTTTAAGCACATGCATTTTATAGTGTATTATAAAGATGGGGCCAGATTCTCACCTGGTGTATATTGGCATAGCTCTATTGACTTAAGGGGCTACCTTTTTAAACCAGTTGAGGATCTGATCCGTGATCTCAGTTCTTAGCAACACTGCCCACCCAGACTGGAGTTTAAAAAAAAAAAAAAAAAAGAAAGAAAAACCGGTCGTTCTCTTCTGATTTTATTTCATCTATTTTTTTTTTTTTTTAGAACACACACACTTTTTAAGTTCTGATGTATCATTTCTGTGATCGACCAAGCCAGGTATGACTCAGATCATACCTGCCAGATAAAAGCTTAAAAAATAGCAGTGTGATCAGAACTGCTCCCTTTCAGGAAGGGGCTCCATTAGGGACTTGGTAGAATAGAATCCTGGCCCCAGTGTTTTTCTGTCTGCTGCAGATGAAATTACAGGAAAATGAATTAGATCCTATTGAAGGCGGAGGGGGGAGAAGTACAGAAGAAAATAGCTTCGGGTTTTATTTTTAGATGAATGGAAAATACGTGACAGGAAATCACAGAAGTGCTCACTAAAAAAGTCTACATTACACAAGACTAAATAAAATGTGATACAGCATAATTTAGTGGCCTGGTCTGAAACACTTGAGACAACCTATGACCACAGGAGGGGGTCAGTTCAGTGCTTCATATCCTCGAGCAGCAGAAGAACTACATTTTCTGTGCAGAGAGCATTCAGATTCAACTGTTAGATCTTAAGCAATATTTTCAGAAGCACCTACATGAGTTAGGAACCTAACTCTCATTGACTTTCATGAAAATTAGGCGCCTAAGTGCTTGTCACGTTTGAAAATAGGATTTAGGCACGTTTTCTGCCCTACATGGACATTAAATCTGGGCTTGGACTATATTTTTGCAACTCCTGTAACGAATCACATAAGAACGGCCGTACCAGGTCAGACCAAAGGTCCATCTAGCCCAGTATCCTGTCTACCGACAGTGGCCAATGCCAGATACTCCAGAGGGAGTGGACCAACAGGCAATGATCAAGTGATCTCTCTCCTGCCATCCATCTCCATCCTCTCACAAACAGAGGCTAGGGACACCATTCCTTACCCATCCTGGCTAATAGCCATTAATGGATTTAACCACCATGAATTTATCCAGTTCTCTTTTAAACGTTGTTATAGTCCTAGCCTTCACAACCTCCTCAGGTAAGGAGTTCCACAAGTTGACTGTGTGCTGCATGAAGAAGAACTTCCTTGTATTTGTTTTAAACCTGCTGCCTATTAATTTCATTTGGTGACCCTAGTTCTTGTATTATGGGAATAAGTAAATAACTTTTCCTTATCCACTTTCTCCACATCACTCATGATTTTATATACCTCTATCATATCCCCCCTTAGTCTCCTCTTTTCCAAGCTGAAAAGTCCTAGCCTCTTTAATCTGTCCTCATATGGGACCTGTTCCAACCCCCTAATCATTTTAGTTGCCCTTTTCTGAACCTTTTCTAGTGCCAGTATATCTTTTTTTTCAATGAGGAGACCACATATGTACGCAGTATTCGAGATGTGGGCGTACCATCAATTTATATAAGGGCAATAATATATTCTCAGTCTTATTCTCTATCCCCTTTTTAATGATCCCTAACATCCTGTTTGCTTTTTTGACTGCCTCTGCACACTGCACGGACATCTTCAGAGAGCTATCCACAATGACTCCAAGATCTCTTTCCTGACTTGTAGCTAAATTAGCCCCCATCATATTGTATGTATAGTTGGGGTTATTTTTTCCAATGTGCATTACTTTACATTTATCCACATTAAATTTCATTTGCCATTTTGTTGCCCAATCACTTAGTTTTGTGAGATCTTTTTGAAGTTCATCACAGTCTGCTTTGGTCTTAACTATCTTGAGCAGTTTAGTATCATCTGCAAACTTTGCCACCTCACTGTTTACCCCTTTCTCCAGATCATTTATAAATAAGTTGAATAGGATTGGTCCGAGGACTGACCCTTGGGGAACACCACTAGTTACCCCTCTCCATTCTGAGAATTTACCATTAATTCCTACCCTTTGTTCCCGGTCTTTTAACCAGTTCTCAATCCATGAAAGGACCTTCCCTTTTTTCCCATGACAATTTAATTTACGTAAGAGCCTTTGGTGAGGGACCTTCTCAAAAGCTTTCTGGAAATCTAAGTACACTATGTCCACTGGTTCCCCCTTGTCCACGTGTTTGTTGACTCCTTCAAAGAACTCTAATAGATTAGTAAGACATGATTTCCCTTTACAGAAACCATGTTGACTATCGCTCAACAGTTTATGTTTTTCTATGTGTCTTACAATTTTATTCTTAACTATTGTTTCGACTAATTTGCCCGGTACCGACGTTAGACTTACCGGTCTGTAGTTGCCGGCATCACCTCTAGAGCCCTTTTTAAATATTGGCGTTACATTAGCTAACTTCCTGTCATTGGGTACAGAAGCCGATTTAAAAGACAGGTTACAAACCTTAGTTAATAGTTCTGCAACTTCACATTTGAGTTCTTTCAGAACTCTTGGATGAATGCCATCTGGTCCTGGTGACTTGTTAATGTTAAGTTTATCAATTAATTCCAAACCCTCCTCTAGTGACACTTCAATCTGTGACAGTTCCTCAGATTTGTCACCTACAAAATCCGGCTCAGGTTTGGGAATCTCCCTAACATCCTCAGCCGTGAAGACTGAAGCAAAGAATCCATTTAGTTTCTCCGCAATGACTTTATCGTCTTTAAGCGCTCCTTTTGTATCTCGATCATCAAGGGGCCCCACTGGTTGTTTAGCAGGCTTCCTGCTTCTGATATACTTAAAAAACATTTTGTTATTACCTTTGGAGTTTTTGGCTAGCCGTTCTTCAAACTTCTTCTTTGGCTTTTCTTATTACATTCTTGCACTTAATTTGGCAGCGTTTATGCTCCTTTCTATTTGCTTCACTAGGATTTGACTTCCACTTTTTAAAAGAAGTCTTTTTATCTCTCACTGCTTCTTTTACATGGTTGTTAAGCCACGGTGGCTCTTTTTTAGTTCTTTTACTGTGTTTCTTAATTTGGGGTATACATTGAAGGTGGGCCTCTATTATGGTGTCTTTAAAAAGCGCCCATGCAGCTTGAAAGGATTTCACTTTAGTCACTGTACTTTTTAACTGTTGTTTAACTAACGCCCTCATTTTTGCATAGTTCCCCCTTTTGAAATTAAATGCCACAATGTTGGGCTGTTGAGATATTCTTCCCACCACAGGGATGTTGAATGTTATTGTATTATGGTCACTATTTCCAAGCAGTCCTGTTATAGTTACCTCTTGGACCAGCTCCTGTGCTCCACTCAGGACTAAATCTACAGTTGCCTCTCCCCTTGTGGGTTCCCGTACCAGCTGCTCCATGAAGCAGTCATTTAAAGTATCGAGAAATTTTATCTCTGCATTTCGTCCTGAAGTGAAATGTTCCCAGTCAATATGGGGATAATTGAAATCCCCCACTATTATTGGGTTCTTAATTTTGATAGCCTCTCTAATTTCCCTTAGCATTTCATCATCACTATCACTGTCCTGGTCAGGTGGTTTATAATAGATCCCTAATGTTATATTCTTATTAGAGCATGAAATTTCTATCCATAGAGATTCTATGAAACATGTGGAATCACTTAAGATTTTTACTTCGTTTGAGTCTACATTTTCTTTCACATATAGTGCCCCCTCCCCCCGCACGAACTGTTCTGTCCTTCCGATATATTTTGTATCCCGGAATGATTGTGTCCCATTGATTGCTCTCAGTCCACCAGGTTTCTGTGATGCCTATTATATCAATATCCTCCTTTATCATGAGGCACTCTAGTTCACCCATCTTATTATTTAGACTTCTAGCATTTGTGTACAAGCACTTTAAAAACTTGTCACTGTTTATTTGTCTGCCCTTTTCTGATGTGTTAGATTCTTTTTTATGTGAATGTTTATCATCTGATCTGGCCCTTACATTATCCTCCTCCATCCTCTGCTCCTGACGATAACCTGGAGATTCTCTATCATTAGACTCTCCCCTAAGAGAAGTCTCTGTCCGATCCACATGCTCCTCTGTAGCAGTCGGCTTTTCCCCCATCACAGTTCTTGCACAGTCCCATGAAGTAATGTGGCTGCAGAACCCAGGGAAGGAAGAAATGTTAAGGGACAGGCTCCGCAGTCTTCATATTGAGTAGCACTAAGGGCTTGTCTACACTGGCAGCACTTTAACATGGCTTGTGTAGTCACAGCAGAGTGCTGGGAGAGAGCTTTCCCAGTGCTCTTAAAAAACCACCTCCATGAGAGGCATAGGTACCAGCACTGAGAGCACGGCTCCCAGCGTCGGTGCACTGTTTACACTGGTGCTTTACAGCGCTGAAACTTGCTGCACTCAGGGGGGTGTTTTTTCACACCCCGGAGCGAGAAAGTTGTAGTGCTGTAAATTGCCAGTGTAGACAAACCCTCAGTGTAGCATATACGCATTCATATGAATACTTAGGGCCTGGCTACACTTGCAGATGTAGAGCGCTGGGAGTTAAACCAGCCTTTGGAGACCGCAGCAGGGAAAACGCTGCTGAGTGTTTACACTCTCAGCTGGACATGCACTGGTGTGGGCACATTAGCAGCTCTTGCAATGCCACAAAGAGCAGTGCATTGTGGTAGCTATCCCAGCATGCAAGTGGCTGCAACGTGCTTTTCAAATGCGGGAGATGGGGTGGAGTGTGACAGGGAGTATGTTGTGTGTATGTGGAAGGAGAGAGGGTGGGTTTTGGGGGGCTGAGAACATGTCAGCATGCTGACTTGTAAGTTCAGACAGCAGCGGACTTCCCCCTCTTCTCCCCGCCTCTCTCTCACTCACTCAAAGCAAGCAGCATTCCTTTGTCCCGGAGCAGATAAGCAGCTAGCTGTCAAAAATGAAGCTTTGAAAGGACATATCCGCATTCCTACAGCATTCCTACAGCGAGTTCAAAACAATGACAAGAGTGGCCAGTTGACTTAAGGGGATTATGGGTCGTTTCTGGAGGTCAATCAGAGCTCAGTAATGCAACACCCCGTTCACATTGGCACCGCAGTGCTCCAGTAGGGGCACAGCAAACGTTATTCCACTCGCTGAGGTGGAGTACCAGCAGCGCTGTAGCTGTGGAGTCAGAGTGCTCTACGTGCCTTGCCAGTGTGGACGGGTAGTGAGCTAGTGTGCCTGGGGCTCCTTTATTGCGCTGTAACTCGCAAGTGTAACCAAGCCCTTATTTGGCAACATGAGTAAGAGTTACTGAATCTGGCCCTAAAATAATGTAAGTAGACCCCATCATAAGCAGACAAAAACTGAAGACAACATATGGGATTTTTGACAAATCTCTATTTTCAGCAGCAATGCTGAAGGTGTCTCTTGAACAGGCAAAAGATAAGGCTGGCTGTTGAGCAAGCCACTGCACAATAAGATAAGGCCAGAGAACTCCATATGAAGTAACTTTTTAGAGGGGTTTTTTTAATGGTGTATCTGATGGAGTGTCTACGCACAAGCTCTGGAGGGGTTAAGCTGGCTAACTTGGCCAGTTAACTGCCCAGGCTGCACCTGGAGGAGGAGCAGGGATTAATGACATGAGATGGATGTTCAGATGGATGGGAGCAGCTGCTGGGTTTAAGGCTAGGCTGACTTGACTCCATTCCACTCCCTGGGAGAAAGCAGGTGTGTCTGGGGCTATATAGGCAAGTAGCCTACAGTCTCTGCCTAGGAGGACAGAGTTGGACTAGCAAACCCCAAGAGGAGGGAGAATTGGAAAGTCTCAGGGGAAAAGTAGCAAGGTATAGGATAGGGCAGAGCTTGGCTGCGGATCAGAGGGCCCTGAGGTAGAACGTGGAATAGAGGGCAGGCCTGGGTTCCCCTATTCGCTATTGGGGAAGGGCACATACCAGGCAGTGGAGAGTGGACTGCTTGCCTGGGACAGTTTGCCCTGAGAGATGTTGATACCTTGGAAGGGTAAAACATGCTTGGTGACCTGGCTGGAGGACCAAGTCATGAAGAAGTCTCTCCAGCCATCTCTGCAACTCTGGGGCTCCTGCTAGAGGAGGGCACAACAACTGAAAGGAATTAATCCCCACAGCTTCTAGGAAAAGGCACCCTAGTGCTGAGTGGACCCTGTGACAATTATCCTTTGTAGGGAGTGTTTTAAAGCAAAACTGAATGTTTACATGTCCTTTGCCAGGAAAGGTTCATTCAGATTCAACTGGTGGAAGTAAGAGCTGTTCATAGTACTCCATTGAAGAATCAGTCACTAAAGTTTCCCTTACATACTCCACTTTGTGAGTTTTATAACTCAATCATAAACAATAGTAATTGGCTGGAAAAATAAATTGTTATACAAGTTCTCTGACTGGAAACACATGTTGGATTAACACAGTGTATCTGAGACCAGAATCTTGGTCAAATCTTAACCTAAGGCCGACTGTCTGCTTTTAATTTGGCCCCTTTTTGTTAGTGAAGTGTAAGGCATTCTCTGTCTATTTCTCACTCCCATACTTGCCTCTCCCACTTCCCATCTCTCAAGCTACCGACTTTAGATCCCTCTCTAACACTCCCCCCCCCACACACACACTTTTTTTTTTAACCTTAAATCACTCATCTCTGCTCTGGTGAGATATATGTGCCCTCATGACTGACATTTATCTGTGGCATCTGTCTAGTCTAAAACCCAGTCTTGTAAACACTTATTCTAGTGAGACATCCCTATTTGCACAATTTGTCCATTGACTTCAATATGACTACTCGCATCACTAGTACCCTTAAGTGGTGACCTCTTCAGCAGAGACCTCGTCTTTCTACATGGCCTGAAGAAGAGCTCTGGGTAGCTCGAAAGCTTATCTTCCTCACCAACAGAAGTTAGTCCAATAAGAGATATTACCTCACTCACCTTGTCTCTCTTTCTTGGTTGCAAAACATACCAATGATGGTAGGATAATAAGTTCATTGTTTCAGATATTGCAACTTGCCTACAATTCAAAAACATCCTTATGTTCTTAAACTAAATTTTGCATGTCAGCCTAAAATGTGGTTTGATTATTTAGTTCAAAATGTCTTGGGGTTTTTGTGTGTGGCTATTTTGGATACAAGCACATGACAAACAACTTAGACATTTTGTTTAGAAATGTAATTACAGCACTGCAGTTGCATTATCTTGTTCCTAGGAGTCCACTGAAAATCAGAGAGAGAACAGAGTTTAATGGCTGTGATGAGGCCATTATTGACTCCAGAAAACATTCTACATTTTAAAAGTCCATCAGTGTTGACTAGCATGATGGACTGTAATAGCCTTGAATGAGTCACTGCAGTGTTTCTGGTGAATAATACACATTTTAAAGGATTCTAAATATGTAGTCATACAAGAAGGATTTTTTCTATTTTAAATTTTCACCTTTTCATTTAATTTTCAGTATATCTAATCGGTGTGTGTGAATTTCTTTTCACAGATATTTAAAATGTCCTTGTTATTGTACTAAAATTGCTATACATTTAAGAGACCCCCACTGCTGTATGTATTTACATATGCAGAGTTGTTGGTCCCAAGATATTAGAGAGACAAGATGGGTGAAGTAATATCTTTTATTGGACCAATTTCTGTTGTGATCCTGTTAAACTAGATCAATATGTTCATGCAGAACTTTACCGCAGAAGAGCTCTGTGTAAGCTTGAAAACTTGTCTCTCTCACCAACAGAAATTGGTCCAATAAAAGATATTACCTCACCCACTTTGTATGTATTTACATGGCACACCCCAATGGTTTGCAAAGAGAAGTTATGATCTGACTAAAAGATCATCTATTTTCAAAGGTATTAGAGCCTCACTTATGAGCACAATAAATTTGTTTTCTCCCTTTTTAAACTAATATTTTTTAAAGAATTTCAGAGGGGTAGCCATGTTAGTCTGTTTCAGCCAAAACAACGAGAAGTCTTGTGGCACCTTAAATTTATTAGTCTTTACAGTGCCACGAGACTCCTTGTTGTTTTTTCTTTAAAGAATGAAATTCCCATTCAGAAATCTATGTTATAGGGCAAAGTTTCAAACTGGTGGTGGCTGGATGACTTTGCTCCATGACTGTTACTTACTTTAGAATTATCTAGCCTCAAATCAACACTTGCTTCTTTACAATGTACACCTGAGAGTTTTATTTAATTTTCTTGTTTTCATTAATTTAACAAATGAGCTGCTTTCATCCTCCCCCACCCCAAACACCGTGCTCTTTACAGACCATATGCAACCAGCACTTTTGATATGTAACCGTTTTGGGGTTGCATTGTTGTAACTGTTTGACCACTCAGCAGCAGCAGCAGCATTTTACAGGACAAGCAGAGAAGAATGCCATTTGTTATAGTTACCAAGCTAATTGCACTTCTGACCCCCTCCTGGTCTCTTTGAATGTACCCCCTCAGGTGTCGGGCCTTGAGCAGTTACTTCTTGGATGGGGGAAGGGCGGGAAGAATTGTATGTTTCTCCTAATCTCATACCAGTCCTTGGGTGGCAGTGGCCTGTATATCAACTGTGGTTACCTCAGCAGATCTGAATTAGGTTCAGTACCTGCAGTTCTGTTCTCTCCAGTAGCAAGGACAGTCACAAGGCAGCCTTCTTAAAACAAAGTATTTAGAACAAAAGCATTTCAGAGATTTTAAAACACTGAACCGACCATCTTCCTGGTAAAACTAAGCTTCCCATAGACTGCCCCCGCCCCAAGCCCCTGAGACTGCTTGGGTCTGGGTTGCATAATCTGTTCCTTTATGTCACTAACCAGTTCCCTCAGTCTGCATAAGGGAGAGGTCTTTAAAACTGCTCAGTCTTTTGATCACCCATCCAGGAGCCAAATCACTTAATTGTTTAGTGTCTCTTTGCTCTCTAGGCTCCTAGACTTGGAAAACAGCTGTGTAACTTTGGGCTGAAGCCTGGATCTAGGCCACTGACCTGCAATTTCCCCTGAAATGTTTGTTGGGAGGTTGCTTATTGAGCGCCATTGTGTTACTTTCCTTTTGTTTTTCCAACAGTCTCCTGTTAAACTAGATCAATATGTTCATGCAGAAAAGCTTTACAATCCAATATAACTGTACTGTAACTTTACCTCTGCCTCCAGCTACCGGAGCAGTATACCTAGGGAGGCAGCCACCGATCCGCCCACACTGATGAGTAGCAGATGGCAATGGAGCCTTCCAAATAATGTTATTCCCTTTGGTTGTATCACAGGAGTAGTTTAACTATCTGGATTACTTTTGTTATATTAGCAAATGGGTGTGTGAAGTCTACCTATTTACCAAATATACTGTTAAATACAAACAACTCTCACATGGTAAGGGTGGTGTTGGAAAGCACAGTAAGAAATTAACAAGATAAAGATTTGGAGCTGGTAGAGATGATGCATAACTGTTGGCGGGAGCACAATTGAAAAGTTCTGGTGGTATGCAGCAGGGTGAACAGGCTATTTAAGATTTATTACAGCCAAACAGTATGGAATTGAAGCTCTGCACCATAATGCAGCTGAACATTCTCTTACTGTTCCAGAAATATGTTCAAAGGCCAGATATTTCTATTGGCTGTAATGTACTGGTAGTTTTCACTTACTAATAAAGTTCTAGATAAGACTGGAAACAACATTTCATAACTGATATGTGTAATGTCCCAGGCAGGAGAAACACTAGTAACATTCACTCTGCTGTATCTGTATAAGATGTGAATTGAAACAATAAGGCTACCAACCAGTGCTTTCTCAGCACGTAGCAGGATGCTTGACAAGACTTCAAAAATAACAGGTGGGAAGAGAAATTAAACAGTTTCCAAAAGGAAAGCAAAGAAACATTTAAAAGCTGTGGTTGGCAGCATGGAACAACTGTGCCTGAGCACTTGTGGCCAAATTTTCAAAACAGCTCAGGGCCAAATTTTCAAATGTTCTGCACCCAGAACTGGGGCCAAACTTTCAAACAAGATCAGCTCTCATTTAGGCATCTAAATAAGGGCCAGCTTTTGACAGTGCTCAGCACCCATAAGGTGCCATTGTGATCTTTACAGACAGATTTTCAAAAGAGTGCAGCACCCAGCACACCCCCTTCCTCCCCCCGTGCTGAGCTCTTTTGAAAATCTGTCCCCTGTTGTTGGTGCTGAGCACTCTTGAAAAGTGTGGCCTTACTCATCTTTATTGGGATTCTTTAGGAGTCAAAGGGTCTGATCCTTCACCTGTTGAAATTGATGGAAAGCTCTCATTACCTTGAGTGAAACTGACCCTAAATGGCTTTTCTTTGAGAAAATGCACATTACGACCACCCACGCATTACTGGGTTCTTTTCAGGCTGATATTCACAAAGCTGCCTAAGGATTCTGGATGTCCAATTCCTATTAGAATTAATGGGAACTGGATATCCGGATCATCAAGGCAGCTCTGAAAAATCCCTGCCTTAAACCACACCATACTTCTATTTTTTCTAACGCATCAGACATTTAGGCTACTACCTTGCAATGGTCTCTAGATAGATCCCTGACATCAGTGGGGCTCTATGTCAGTTCAGGGGTCCATCTAGATGAGATTCATTGCAGGATTTGGGCCTTCGGGGACAATTAGGAGTCACTATTTCATTTCTGATTTGTTTTCTCTGTGTCTCATAGATATAAACTAAAGATGTATTAGAGACACATGATGAAATGCAAAACTACTTGCACATCAAGATTTACGTATTTCCTCTGATAATTGATTCTATGGAGCAAAAATGGGGCAGTAAAATCAGTCTTGTTTCTAAGTGAAAATGGACCCTTTTCTTTGAGTGATTAATTTGAAAATTTAAACTAAAGAATATAGACAGGTCAGGGGGCTGGGTTACATGATGTTTGTCTTCAGGTAAATAAGTCTTGATCTTGCAGTATAGATGGGATTGAGCACGTGAAAGCATGTTTTTGGTACTAAAAGTTTAATTGCAAGTTTAATGAAATTTAAGGGGGAGGAGAAGGGATGTAAAACTGACATCAAACATCAATAAGGCTCAGAGCAAAAGGTTTATATTAGGTTATTTTTTTAAAAATCACAAAGTTTGGAGGCATATTACATACATTCATCATACATTAACTCACCAAGAATCAAAAAGAAAAAAAATATGGGAAATCATGAAATTCAAAATCATGGAGCATTCTTCCCTTGCTCTGGAAAAATAATCTCTGATTATAAGTACAATTCCCTGCTTCATAAATTTCACCAGGGCTTTGGCTGATACCTTAACTAACTGCCTGCCAGCTCACCACATGGACATATTTGGAGAAAAGCTGCATGTTGGTAACAATGGGAGGTGTGTGTATGTGAGAGAGAGAGAGCCATAAACAAAGTCGAGACGGGATCTAACTTTCTTAGCAAAAGAGAGGTGTACATATGCAATTTTGAAAACAGTCCATGCATGTATCAGTAACTAATCAAAGCTCCATTTTTCCCTTCCTGGCAATAACTCACATAAGGGAGAGGAAACCAGTCAAGTTTCTGACATTCTTGCATGGGGGATTTGAACCTCTGTAGAGTAAGGTAGGAGTTCCACTGACTTAATCTGAAGGCTTCAGGGAACATGTAGGAGACAAGGTCATACAGGCAGATGGCTCTTTGCTTTTGCTCTACTGTTGAGCCCCATGGACAGGAGTCTCCGTGGACTGGTCATGAAGGTATATGGATAGCACACACTGATCAGTGGGTTCCCTCCCCATCCCCTAACACACACGTGTGCATCTCTCTCTCTCTCTCTTTTTTCTTACAGTATAGTGTGGAAAACAGGAAGGAAAAGGCAGCTATATGTGAGCTGAACCAAGTCAAATAGTGTTAATCATTCAAGTGTTGAGCTAACACCCACAATTTATACATGATATTGACATATGTTCTATGTACAAAAAGACAGGGCTCCACCTATGTACTATAGTTATATACAAAATAGTAAACTCATATCCAGGGCAGACTATTACAGTCAAACAGGTCAGGGGGCTGAATTACATTATGATAGTCCCCAGACACAGATAAAATGATTTAGTTGGTGTTGGTCCTGCTTTGAGCAGGGGATTGGACTGGATGACCTCCTGAGGTCTCTTCCAACCCTAATATTCTATGATTCTATGAAAACAGGCTTTGGTCTTGCAGTGTAGATGTGACTGAATCCTTGGTTAACCATATTTCCAAACCATGCTACAGTCCTGATTGTCACAGATATAGTTATGCTGTGTTGTTGTAACTGTGTCGGTCCCAGGATATTAGAGAAACAAAGTGGGTGAGGTAATATCTTTTATTGGACCAACTCAAAATATATTACCCCCACCTGGTCTCTCACATATGTAGCTATGTAGATTAAGATTTCACTTCTGTGTACTGTACCTTTAAATTTCTAGACATCTAATGAAAGCAGCTGCCATTTTATGTTTTGTTCAGGAGCAGACTATTACATAGGAAAGACACAAACTGTGTTCTCCTGGAGAATTTACTTTATTTAATAACTAAGTATATGGGTGATCTCTGTAAATAAAAAACACTGTTAAAGTGCCAGTCAGTGGCACAATTCAGGATCATGGTTAGGTGACCTCTACATGGCAAAACAGATCCATGTCTTAATCAGGTCTGGGGGACAGTCATGTTATTACTACTTTCCCCAACACATTCTGTGTCTGTACTGTAGATAGCATCAAAAACAATCAATTTACTAGTTTACTGGCCTTTTACCCACTAACATCTCCTGTGTTAAGGGTGTTAGGACTTGTAAATGTCTTGCCTCAACTTATTGCTTGTACTAATATACAAATGTAAAAGAAAGGAGGTTCTAATAGTTTTTTCTCCCCACAAATAACTAATGATTTTTCAAGTCAAAACAATATCCCAAGAGTAGCCAAGAACATAATCAGGAATCAGAAAATTAGTCATGAATGTTTAGTAGCACATGAGCATATGCAACATTCTTACCATGACACTTATTAAAATTGTTATAGATCAGGCCAGAGACATAGATTAATAAAAATGCATATTGGATGTGTTTTCTGTCTGGAACCCAAAAGTCAGGGCTCTAGAGGCTCACCTCCAAGCCTGAGTTTGCACATTCCCACCCCCTGTATTTTAGAATAAGCAAAGTGATTTATTTGCAATCAGTGTGCTGATTTTTCTCCAATTAAGTAAAATTTGTATTAACTTTTGGAGCCCTGACTTTTGTTTTCCAGACAGAAAACTCATCCAACGTGCGAGATTGTACTTGATTTTAGCCAAAAGTTGAGAGATGATAAAAGGGAATGTTTACATGTTTTTTATTGAAATCCCTAAGGAACATTCATTTGGTTTCTAAACCTTCCTCTCATTTAACACCACTTTATTTTGGGACCTTGAATAGGGTGCTGGCCAGGAGGTCCTAAGCCAGGCCCCTGTTAGCCCAGCTCCAATTAAGAAGCATTAATTGGGGCTGGCTGAGTATGCCACACCTAACTGCTAGAAGGGAAGCACCTGTGGGCCTCGTTAGCCAGGGGCTATATAGGGCTGCAGGAAGGAAGGGGGAGAGGAGAAAAGAAAGGGAGGAGCGAAGCGAAGCGGAGCGGAGCTAAAGATTGTGTATCCCTGCTGGCTGGAGAAGCTATCTGTCCCCCAGGTTACTGGTTTGATGCATACTGTAAAGTGAAGGTGGTGGGAACTGACAATGAAAATAAAAAACACTGGTGATTGCACTCAGAAGAGGACTCTGGCTGATTTGTTGTGAGGGCAAGCGTAGGCCTTGTTACAAACCTAAATCATTTATATATACTAATAACCTCATGTTTTGGTAGCTGTGCAATATCATGCACCTTGTCCTCCCTTACATCCCAGTTTTGTTAGCAATCTAGACATATGTCTTAAATCCTGAAACTCTAACAATGTGTGTGTATGTTGGTAGACCAGAATATAGTCTCTCTGAGAAGATTAAGGTCCAGATCACTGGAGCTAGATTGATTTATACTAGCTGAAGATCTGGCATGAAACTCCCTCTTCCCCCTGCATCTGATTTCTTTGCCCTGATCTTACATACACTCTTAATGAAGATCAAAATAATCAACCTGTATAACTCAATAGCAAACAAGTCAATATTGTCACAGGTCTGCAATATTTTTTCAGCTCATTTCACTGGCCTCCATCCTCTATCAATATCAGGTGCATCCTAACTTTCAAGGTTTTCCATGATTCTGCCACACCTATATTGACACTACCATTAGAGTTCATCTGGCAATTTTAGAATAAACTTTTAAATTCAAGGCATTTTATTGGCATAGTTTTTATTTATAAAAAATTTGGCTCATCAGACATTTACAGTCATTGTAACATACATGTAAAGATGTATTAGATGTATGTTACAATGACTGTAAATGTATGATGAGCCAATTCTTGAGAACCCTGAGCACCTTCAACCTCCACTGAAGAATACTTTTGGCAAAGGGACACAGAGACACAGAATAGGCAAACATTTTATTTCCTGTAGGTCTGATTCTATTAGAAATAGTGGGATAGGAGCACTTTAAACACTCTAATGTGTTTCCCCATTTTCCAACCCGGGTGGGGGTGTCTACCCCACACAAGGCTTGAGTAGGAAAAAAGGGCCAATTAACCCCATGATAGGCTGCAGCTGGAGGAGAGTCAGGACTGATAAGGCCTAATGGCTGATGAAGCTGAGCTGGGCTAAGTACAAAGAGGAAGTTTGTAGTAGTAGGAGACTGTAGGGAGGAACTCTGGATAGAAGGGGAGTTGGAAAGAGAAGAGGAGGAGTCCTAGGGAATGTCGAATGCAGATTCTCTAGCCACAGGGAGCAGAGAAAGCTCCAATAGTAGCCCAAGGGGGAGAGGGGCTGAAGAAAGATAGGATGGAGTCCAGGGAAAGAGCAACAGGGTTTGAGATTTCATACATTGTAGTTGCTAGACATAGGGTCCCTGAGATGGAACCTGGAGTAAAGGATAGGCCCAGTTCCCCTACCAGCCACTGGGGAAGTGGCACAGTCTAGGCAGTAGAGTAGAAGACTGCCGGTTGTCCAGTGAGACATTGAGACCTTGGAAGGGGAGAACTATAGTGACCGGGCAAGAGGGCCAAGCCATGAAGTGGGAGCAATGTAGTCTGGAAAGTGAGAGAGAGAGAGAGAGAGAGACACCACATGGCAAGCAACCAAAGGAGAGGGCATCAGATTTGTCAAGAGCTAGTCCCCAGGTAAGTCCCTAGGAGACACTCCAGCAGTGAGTAGTAAACCTCCTGACACTATCTACCATCTATTCTGTTGCTTGCAGGAAGCTTTTGCTCCCATCAACATGTTACATGTTCTCCTCCGTTCCATTTGGTGACACATCTTCCCATCATGTACCCATAATCTCAGAACATCTCTAAGGGGTGGATTCATCCCTTCACTGGCATGGGTGCAAGCACTGGGACAGAGAAAAGGTAGTTTGGGCCTCTCTTCCGGAGCTTGCAAGGGTTGGTGGAGCCTTCGGGGCTGCCCTCACTTGTACCCCTTGCTGCAATGGCTCTTATGGAGCTATACCGGGGCACAAAATACTTGGGAAGTAAGCTGTCCCAGCCACACTGCTTCCCACCCCCATAATTCATTTCCTTCCTTGTTTGCCCCACCTACACCAACTCCAGTCCATCCTCAGTCCACCCCCGAACACCCCCTGCACCTTGGGCTCAGGCAGAGACATAGAGTGTCCCTGTCCCAGGTCTTTACACCTGTGCTTAACCCCTTTGTGCCAGCCTGGGACAATGATTAATCGGGTCCTAAATATTCAGTCTACTGTATAGCTCTTTATAGTTCAGGTGGAATTTGCAGCTGCAAACACCTAATCTGATTAAACAAACAGCTTAACGAGAGTATTTGAATTAGCTGCTCTCTTTGCTATCTAATCTTTTGAAAGGCCTAAGCTTTGAAAACCACAAGCGCTGATTCACAAGTCTGAGCTGACAGGAGTTAATCTTTTCATCTGACACTAAACATTGCTTCTTATTGCTTCAGCTTTAACCTTGTATCTTCCTAGCTGCTAGCAAAAGCAGAGTGGATGTGACACTCTTCCCTTTCCAGTACATACCTTTATCGTTTTCAGAAGAATCAGTCTGTACAACCTGAATTGTGACAGGTCCATTTTTAGCACCAGTAGGAGGTTCAGACACAACCTGAAACATCAAATAATATATTGTTCAGTTGCATGCCTTAGAATAAACATTTGCATTAATTTGCACGCAGCAGTGTAGCAGAAGATACCTGGTAATGATTTTTAAAGTGTTTAAGTGACTTGGAAGCCTAAGTCCCATTTTCAAATTGACTTAGAACCTTAGAAACTGAGTGGAGCAATGCTTAAATATCTTTAGAAATCTGGGTTTTCATACCTAAGACCCAGATTTTAAGGCATTTAGGCACCTAAATTATGGAATTTATTGCTTTGTTGTTCCCGTCAAAGGGGACAGGAGTGAAATTCTCAATGAAGTCAATAGGGGTTTCCCCATTGACATCAATGGGGACAAGATTGCACTTCAAGATTCTGGTATCCGTGCATCCTTTCCTCCCATACTATACACATGAGAACAGGGAATCCAGAATCCAGCCCTTAATATAGAAAGGTTGTATACAATAAGGGTGGAATTTTCAAAAGCAGAAAAGGGAGTTAGGCACCCAAATTCTTGTCCATTCTTATTAAGGTAACAGTAGCCAAGGAACGTTAGATTTCTCGGTTACCTGATAATTCTCTGTTGTACACACATTATCTTGGTCTTCAGCTTCTTCTTGAACAGTCAAATTATTTCCCATATTTGCTGTGCTATGGAGAAAAACAGTTTATTAATACAAAGTCGATTCATGCCTGTGAAGGAATCTATCAAATTAAGAGAAGGCAACTGACCACAGGTTTTTACAGGCACCTTAGAATTCCCGGAAAGTCCCATCTGCTTTGCAGAAAGTTGCTTCTTTATTACATCACTGTCTCTTTGATGCTACAGGCCTCATTATTTGGATACAGCCGCCCCTACTGACAACTGCTCACCAAAAAGGGGGGAGAGTCACATACATTTCTGGCTTCTTCACAAAGTTTAGTTGCAGCTGACACATGGGTTGCTTGTTAAGACTATATGAACTGTTAAGATGTGTGAAATGAGCACAGAGCCTGTGTCTGCTAGCTGGAAAGAAGGCATAGGGCATGCAGGGAATTGCTCACTATTAAGACAAAAGGCAAAACACCATGAGAACACTAGTACTGAAACAACCAGGGGATGGGAGAAATTATCCCAGCAGCTTTCACACAAAGGGCAATTAAAAGGGGAAAAAAGCATGCATCTAGACATTTTGAAAATCTGGCTCTTGTCAGAGGAATGGTGTGTGCAGTATGGCAAATCCTACAGGAGATTTTCTTCCCCCATTCCTCCCGGACAGCGTCACATGCCTTGCCAATGGCAATTAGAGGGTATAAAGGCACCAGATGGTGTCAAGGAGAGAATTCCCCTGGCACAAGAGCAGTGTAGACCCACTTGCAGCTCCAAATGTTGGGGTCATGTCCAGGTAGGGTATTTTAGTTAGGTAATAAGTTTAATTCATTAAGGACCAGATCCAACACCTATAGAAGTCAATGAAGAGACTCCTATTGACTTCACTGGGCTTTAGGTCAGGCCTTAGATGACTGGGTTAGGCATAGGCAATAAGTTTGAGTTAATCAGCAAGGTCTCTCTTTGACTGTGTTATATCATCTGAACTTTCCAGGTCTTTAGACTGTAAGCTATTCAGGGCAAGGAACTGCAGCTTGCTTGGCACAATGGGCCCAAAACAAAACCCACTGAAATCAATAGAAAGGTTCCTATTGCCTTTCATGGGCTTGGGGTCAGGGCCTACATGCTGTCCAAGCTAAATAAACAAAAAGAAAAAAGCCTGGACCAGACCTTAAAACAGGACACTCTGGAGTATTTTAAGATTGTTCAGTTCTACAGTCATTGGCCAATTTAGTAGTTCATTCCACTTCATCCCATTCCATCTATTAAATGATGGTATCTGAGTGCCGCACAGAAATAAACAAAGCAATCTTAGGTCCAAATTGTCAAACATGGCAGGCAGTTCCATGTTTCCCTCTTTGAAAATGTGGGATCCAATTTATTATTTTAGTTAAGCAATAAGAACCAAATTTTGCTCTCACTTACCCCCACATGACCCTGGTCATGTTGCACAGATATACCTCTGAAGAGAGATTTTTCTAGGTGTTTTAATTAGATCATCATTAAATATTCAAGAGGGAGGAAATCCAGGGGTTGTTAAACCTTGTTGGTCAGACTTTGGTTCTGCAAAACTTGTTCAGAAAAAGGTCTCCCTGTAGCTGAAGCCACCAAGGTTGGAGGTTCAAATAATTGGTTATAGGTAGGTCCCAAATTCAGCTTAGAGGGGCCAAAACCAGGGATAGTTTTGCTAAACCTCATCAAGTAGGGTTTTTTCCCCCAGGGATAGTTCAGAACTGGTTCCTTTTGTATGCAAACTCCCAAATTTGGTGAGATTATGGCAGAGCCTCTCTTTCGCATCCCTGGTTACTGTGCTCTGTTAAAGGCCTGATACTGGACTGAAGTGAACATTGAAATAATCCCATTGATTTCAGTCCATAAACAGAGCTGATATATTGACTTCAATAAGAGTACCTGTGTGAGTACAGATTGTAGCACTGAGCCCTGACTTCAGACTGCAGAGAAGTTTTTACAAGAGGTTTATCTTTTCAGCTGATATTTCAACTATATATCAGAACTTTTGACTTATTGTGGAAAACAGCCAACATTTCCCCATGGATGTATAATGGCCCCTTGCCCTTGTTGGGTAGTTCTGTTGCCTAGCAACAAAGTAGCATGCTATCTGGAGATAAAAAAAGGGTTTCAAATCCTGCTTAATCTCAGTGGGGAAATTCAGGGTCTAGTTGAATCTGAAGAATTTATTTCTGTTATCCATGCACAATGTTACCAGGTTTACCTGCTCACACATGCAGACTATACAATTTACACAGTGTAAGCAATATTTGCAAATGATGTGTGTCACTTCCCTCGTATGCATTAGGTGTAACATACGTGCATTTGAAAGAAAAAGAACACAGTATCTAGTTATTTTCACAAGAGTCTGGGGTCTGACTCTCACTTGCACCAGTTTGATATCAGTACAACTTTAATGATTTCAATTGCAGCTGCGTGGTATATTACTGAGATCAGAATCTGGTCTCAGAACTTTACGTTCATACACAGAATTAAATTGATAAATTTGATTGAAAAAATATAATTCCAGCTGAAATAAAACATCTTTTGTTATTAATCATGTATATTACTTTAGTGCCTCAGGGCCAACCCCAAATGGGGCCCCGTTGTGACCGGCACTGTACAGAGTAGCAGGCAATCAAAATAACATTCACACTGAAATTCAAGAAATCCTCAGAGCTGCCTATCTCATAGAAACCCAAAAGAGGTAAAAGCTCATTTGAAAGCTGCTTTTGATAAAAGTCTGGGATTAACTTGTTACCTCATTGGCTTGGATGATGTTGAAAATACTCACACAAAAAGCCAGAGAAAATTCCATCATGTGAGTGTTTGTGATATTATCCATTCAGACTTATCTCAGGTCACAGCAATTGGTCATTATTATGCATTACTAATGGCTGCTCTACAGTTTAAGCGGAAATGTGGTTACTGAAAAAAATTAAGTAATGAGTCTCTTGCAATTACTATCTGGGTACAAAATTACATTGCCTGGAGTCAAGTCATGACTCTGATTCTCCAATATTGCTTTAAAAAAAACCCCAACAAAACATACATGTTGCTGATATTCAAGAAAAAGCGATATTCAAGCGAAAGGTCACTGCCACCTCTAGACAAACCTAAGCATCAGTAGAAATGATTATATTAACAACACGTATACATATAACTATGCTAAACCAGCATCACTTACATTTGCCACAACGGTCTGGTACAGACTTGTGGTAACCTCTCTCCTGTAATCCTGTCATTATGTTTAGATATCACTGTAGCAAAGATTGGTATGACAGATTTTCAGCACCCACATTTGGAGCCAGATTTTCAAAAGAGCTCAGTTCTTATTGAGGCACTTAAATGAAATGGCCAAGTTGTTTTATTTTTTTCCTCAGAAGTGCTCAGCATCCCGCAGCTCCCATTTTTAGGACTTTTGTTCATCATAGCAAACCTACTTCTCCAGCTTCGAAGCCTTTGCAAGCATACATACTGCCCACTGACTTCACTCTAGATTGCCAAACAGCAGCATACAACTAGGTTGCCAGTCCCAGAAGATGCTACAGCCCCAAGATGCATGCTGTCAAACTCAAGGTTTCACAAAGAGCTGCTGCATTTTTTCAAATATCCAAATATTTCCATCACCTAGCAGGGTAGGTTGCCTCCAGGAGGTTGGTTAGGTCTATTATCGAAATAGTTAAGTCAGCTATGCAATTCAAATCAAAGCTGAATTTCTCCAAGTGCAAGGCGACTAGGATCAGGGCCCCATTTAGGGACCATTTCTCTTCTCCTAAGCTATTTCCCAAGGAAAGCGCTTGTTTGGCAGGATCTTTTTGCACACATCTAGTCAGAATGGATAACATCTTCCCAGGAGGCTATTCCAGCTCAGATGACAGAAGCAGAACTCAGTTTAAGGCAGACCCTCTCATTTTTAAGGCTGGTTAGCAAAAGAGCTGACGCCCAGCTCCATTAACAAAATGTGAGTGCATAATATGCGCACAAGTAATTGGTGCAAACCGTGACTGACTGCCGACTTGGCTGGTTAGAGGTCAAGCGGCCATTTGTGCATGCAAATAAGTTGTTTGCACATGCAATTTCAGTAAATGCACAAATTAGGCATGAAAATGCACACACTAGTTTACATGTGCCTATGAGGGAAAACCTCACAATGGCAATTAGGAGCATTATGAATCCCTACTTCCCTCAGGACAGGCTGAGCACCATGTAATAAGCAGTTGGGCCAGTCTGCTATTGCAGCACATTACCTACAAGCACAGTACAATCCCATATAACGACATTAAGGTGGAACCCCCTCTTTCTCCAGGCCAGCGGTGGGGTGATTTGATGGGTTGCTGGGTGGAGGATGTGCACATGGCTGCATTCTTTGCTATATTTGTTCTCCGGACTTTACTCTCCAAGGCTGTCATGCCAGCAACTTTCAGCACCAGCAAACTTACTTAGACCAGTGTTTTTGAACTTGGGTTGCCTAAAGTTAGGCTCCAGAATCCATTTAGACACCTACATAAAAGCTCATCTAAATGCATGCCTTTCAAAGGTGCTAAGCAGCTGCACTTCACATTGATTTAAGTGAATTGAAAGTGCTCAGTACCATTCAGGGACTTTAAGCAGAGTATAGGTGATGTTTTGGTGCTGAATTAACTGAATGCCTGAACCCTCAGATGTACTTTTCTTTAAATTCTATGATCATCTGTAAGTTTTCTTGTAAGCAGAATTTGATCTTGTCAGTCGCTGTCTGAGAGCCGTTCTCTAACTATGGACACTTTTTCCCTCAGAGCTCCCAGTTGGGTTCTCCTCATGTCTTCAATCAGATTTCACATTTTAGTAGTGCATCACTTTTTATTTATTATATATTATATATTATAGTTATTTCTACTGTGGTAGCACCTAAGACCCCCAGCCATGGACCAGGACCACATTGTGCTAGGCGCTGTACAAATACAGAACAAAAAGATGGTCCCTGCCCCAAAGAGCTCGCATCTTTCAGATACAGGCATGCAGGCAAAGCATGATTCCACATGAGATTTGCTAGCAAACTTCTCTCAGACCTAGGTTGTTGTGGGGGGTGAGTATTGATTTTTTGTAGAGAGACACACCATCATGGAAATCAAGTTGTAAAATAAAGTCCTTGCCATGGGGTGGAGGGAGTATAAAGGTAAATTTGCCATCAGCCTGGAGGTTTCTTTTAAGAGGATACAGATTTTTATATCAAGTTGCAACTGTAACCTGCAGGAGGATCAATCAAACCTGGAGAATAGGAATGTAGTCTAACTGGATTTAAAAGGAACGCACGCTATTAACATCCAAGTCAGACACAACCCACAAACAGTTCCTCTTCTGAACTGTTTTTCACCTCTTCTACTGGGAATAGGGAAAAGAAATCCCAAAAGAAATATGTGGGTTTTTTTTTTAACCATAGCATTTTCCACAAGGGAGAAATTCAGTCCTTGTGTGGCTCTCTATGTAAAGGTGAATGTCATCCTTCCTTCCCCCACCATCCAAAAATCATAGGTTTGGTTCTGCTGTGTGTATATGTGGTTTTGCAGAGTAAAGATTGAGAAAGTAATAAATAAAAAGTGATCTCTTGCCCGTGCTGTGTGAAACCAGTCTGAAACTGACCCTTTAAATGCCATTTATTGACCAATCTAAGATTATTACAGCAAGCTGCGTCATATAGCATTCCATAATACAGGAAAGTACACAGTGAGCTCAGGCACTCAGTTAATTCAGCAGTGAAGCGGCCCATATGCTTTGCTTAAAATCTCTTTACAGTCAATCAGGCTCAGTTCTCTTTTTTAACTATGTTCTGTGCCTAAGGAACAGCGAGTTTTGCTGCTGATCTGAGCCATATGCAACCAAGGAAGGACTAGGGCTGGGGCAGGGCCTTCAGAAAACCCCCTTCCTACCTTCACAGAAGTCATCCAGGTCTCAGTCACCCTTTGCAGAAGATAGCTGGGACAGGAGTTGGGTTCTGAGGTGGGAAGGGAAACAGGACTCTTGAACTTCAGCTAAGGAAGGAGAGTTTATCCACCTTACACGGAACGGAAGGGACGGGACGGGACAAGGGAGGAATGAAATTACTCACTCTAAACAAACAAGAACCACCCTAGAACAATTCAAACAGCAACAAAGCTGTGGTCACCCATTCAGAAAGTGCAAAATTAAAGTCCTTAAGGTTTCACATTCAATCTTTGCAAGACAGGAGTGCATTGCAAGACATGCATTAATCAAACGGGAAGGGTAAACTATAGATAAGACGGGCATTTACAGTCACACCTCAGGCTCTCATGGGAAATCTTCCCAGGGAAATGACAGTTCAATAAGTACCAAGACGGGTTTAATAGTCCCATGCAATTTGGTAAAAATCTCTCTTGGAAAGTCTGTTTCCTTTTGTCTTTCTGTCAATTTGCACTAAGCATCAGGTAGAAAATGCTAATGCACAGCAAAAAAAACAAAAACAAAACAACCCTACACCAGCCACGTTGAAGAATAAACAAACCAACACACAGCTTTGCAGCTGCATACTTGGCAGAAGTTCACATGAGAACAGACAGATCTAGGCTGAATCGTGGGGTAGAAATGGTACGCTATGAAAACAACAGCACAGCCCAAGATACAAGTGAAATCATAGCAGTGTAAGTTACCTTGTACAGGTTCTTGCCAAAGAGTCCCACGACCACTGAGCCAACCTGGAGCTGTTCAGGTGGAGGTGCTGCCGTCCCTTAGCAAACAGCTGCCAGCAGTGGCTTGTTGTGCCTTTAGTAATCTGCTGTCAGAATGCTCACTAACACTAGGTGCAAATATACAGAGGGGTGGAGTGCGCTACTCCACCAGCCCTGTCAAACTATTTTCTGTTCCTGGACTTTAGGGACACTCAAACCTGTTCAGTTACATCCATTTGCTTCATTTTTTTCCCCTGCTGAGTTCTTACACTGGGCTGTCCCAGCAACAATAAATTCTCTCTCCTCCTGGGAATAACAACTGTTTGCTGAACACTGTTTAAAAAAAGCACAATTCTCCCTCACATTGGCAAAATAGACCAAGTGAAAATTATTCACTGCTTTTCTGTTCAGGGTATATGAGATGGATCTTAAATTTCCATCTGGAAAGTGCAATCATATTTAGCAATTTAAAGCATTGTGAAATATTAACTATTTAATCCTTATGATGCTCTTAGGTAGGTATTCCTATTTCATATATAGACTTTGGGACAGGGACTGTCTTTTTGTTCTGGGTTTGTACAGGGCTGAGCACAATGGGGTACTGGAGCATACCTGAGTCTCTGTGGTGCTCCCACAAAATAAGTATTTCCTGTTTTACAGATGGGGAAAGTGGAACACACAGGAGTGAAAAGAGTCACACAAGGACACACAGCAAGACAGTTTCAGAGCTGGGATTAGAACTCAGAGGTTTCAGTTTCTCGGCCCCACACACAGAGTATTAGACCATGTCGCTTCACTTAAGCAACAGTGTAAAACCAGGAGCTTCATGCTTCTTCAAGCCGTGGTGGTGTGACATACAATGTGAAAATTATCTTAAGTTATTACTGGAGTGTCATGTGTGAGAGTTCCCGGAGGTTCTCTCTCACACTCCCTCTGCAGCTCTGTCAGGATAGCACAGATAACCTATCAGTTTCAAGTGTTCAACTCTATTAATCAGCTTGCTTCTAGCATTGCAGTGTCTGTGCAATACCTGATCTCAGAACTCAGCTAAATTAGAAAGCTAATGCATGCCATACATTTCTTTCCACATCCCATCTTGCTCATTTCCCTTTTATTATTATTCTTGATACAGGAAGAGACCCCTGGTTTAACTGCTGTGGTATCCTGTCCCCAAGAGTGTCAATGCCAGAGGCTTCATCCACCAGAAAACCACACAAGTAAAAATCCCACATAACTGTGTAATATACCATTGGTCCAGGTCTATGGGAGTGAATAGGAACACATCCTGATCCCTGCTGGCAGGGGCGACTCTATATATTTTGCCTCCCCAAGCACGGCAGTCAGGGAGCCTTTGGCGGCATGCCTGCGGGAGGTCCGCCGGTCCCGCGGCTTTGGTGTACCCGCCGCTGAATTACTACCGAAGCCGCGGGACTGGCAGACCTCCCGCAGGCATGCTGCCAAAGGCTCCCTGACTGCCGCCCCCACAGTGACCGGCAGGCCATCCCCCGCGGCTTGCTGCCCCAGGCACGCGCTTGATGAGCTGGTGCCTGGAGCCTGCTGGTGATCAACCCATACCATGAAGCATGTGGATTATCATTTCACCACAGCTAATGTCACTTCAGGTGCTGTTTTTGTTAAAAAACAACATTTTTTTTAGCTTTTTATAACCTTGCTAGGCTATTTGCCCAAATAACACTGTACAGCTTGGGCTCACAACCCCACAGAGAGCAACATTTGATTGTTGTGGCCACAGCCAACTGTCAAAAGAAAGGTTTTCACTGGACAGCAATTTGGAAACTGCTTATGCAGAAGTGAATGGTAAATTGAATGTAAAGTTACAGTATAAACCAACTGCCAAATTCTAGTTACATCCATTAGAACCTGTCAGTCTCTGTTTGCTTCACTTGGTCTCCATTGGCTTTAGTGGGATGACCATTAGCCCCAGGAACCTGGCTACTTATGAAACCTCGCTGGGAAGCTTGAACCCCCAGAGGCCCTAGGGTTTTTTCGCCTTTCTCTGCAGCGTGGGGCATGGGCCACTTGCTGGAAAATTCTCTGCACCTTGAAGTCTTTAAACCATGATTTGAGGACTTCAATGGCTCAGACATAGATTTACAGGAGTGGGTGGGTGAGCTTCTGTGTTGTGCAGGAGGTTAGACTAGATGATCATAATGGTCCCTTCTGACCTTAAAGTCTATGATTCTAATTGAAAATTTTCAATTAGCACGTGCTGTATGGCTCTCTGAACTTGCCCTATATTATCAAAGAGCCACTAGGTATAACTTAACATTTATTAAGTTGGGCAGGAAGTGTATTGTCCATTCTGGGAGAAATGCCACAAGTTGGAGTTGTTTTCCCTGTTCTGAAACAGAATGAAGATAAACATTTTGAAATTTCCCATAAAACAATTCTGGGGAAAAAACTGAAATGTTTTCTTTCAATAAAATTAAAATGCTTGCTCCACTTGGACATCTGTCATTTTTATAATACAAATTTTTTAAACAAAAAAAAAAGCTGTTTTGAAATGAAAAACAAAACTTCTGTTCCAAAAATGTTGAAACTGAATGTTTTGACATTATAACACTTCATGATTTTTTTTCTAAAATGGGGAGAAACACACATCAAAATTGACATTTCCACAAAGTGTTTTGCTTTTGACAAATTGGCAGTCTGATGGAAAAATGTTGTCAGAAAATTTCTGAGCAACAGTAACATTTATTCCCTGATTTAAAATCTAGGACAGGGGTGGGCAAACCTTTTGGCCCAAGGGCCACATCTGGGTATGGAAAGTGTATGGCGGGCCATGAATGCTCACAAAATTGGGGGTTGGGGTGCAGGAGGAGATGAGGGCTCCGGCTGGGGGTGCGGGCTCTGGGGTGGGGCCAGAAATGAGGTGTTCAGGGTGCGAGATGGTGCTAGGGTGTGGGAGGGTGCTTCAGGCTGGGACCGAGGGGTTTGGAGGGTGGGAGGGGGATCAGGACTGGGGCAGGGGGTAGGGGCATGGGCAGGTGTCAGGGGTGCAGGCTCTAGGTGGCGCTTACCTCAAGCAGCTGCCAGAAGCAATGGCATGTCCCCCCTCTGGTTCTTAGGCAGAGGCGCAGCCAGGCAGTTCTGCGCACTGCCCTGTCCACAGGCACCGTCCCTGCAGCTCCCATTGGCCATGGTTCCCGGCCAATGGGAGCTGCAGGGGCAGAATCTGGAGGCCCCTGGCTTCCCCTACACATAGGAACCGGAGTAGGGACATGCCACTGCTTCCAGGAGCTGCACCGAGTAGGGCAAGCTCCTGACCCCCCTCCCTGGCTGGCGCGCCGGAGTGGGGCAAGCCCCAGACCCTGCTCCCCAGTGGGAGCTTGAGGGCCAAATTAAAACGTCTGGAGGGCCGGATGCAGCCCCCAGGACATAGTTTGCCCGCATCTGATCTAGGATCTTACCTTGCAATCATTTTCTTAGTTTTTAAGTCTACTTTTTACTCTATCTTGACTCTATCTTGACTCAGGCAAGTCTCAGTTAATAGATTGTCTGAGTAAGCACTGATGTGAAGCAAAGCAAGGACCCCAGATTTCCACACCACAGCCCTTTTCAGAATTCACTATATGTTATCCAAAAAATAACGTTGACTGTCATCTGCATCATCATGTATAGCACACTGAGACAAAACCAGTCCCTGTCTCTCTGTGAATAAGCAGGACATTTTTGGTATTCAGCCTCTAACCCATGGTATTTACACTATAGGCTGTTTGCTTTCTTTTATTTACCAAAGGATTTTCTTTTCACCATTACTTACCCAGGCATTTTTCCTCACTGTGTCACTGGATTTGGTTTGATCTGGGTGGAACTCATTTAACATTTTAATCTAAATGCTTGTTGATTTTCTGCTTCTCTGCAGACATCAGTGGCATGAGGCAGTGGCTAAATCTGCTTCCCTTATCAAACTAATGCCAATTCCTCCCACCTTGGAAGTGAAAGACGGAGTTTGGATCTCTCTCTCAGATTCCCAGCATGTTCACAAACAGGCTGATCCTACACAGAGTGACAAGATGTTCCGGTTTTATAGGGACAGTCCAAGTATTCAAGGTTCTTTCTTATATAGGCATCTATTACCCCCCATCCCCGTCCCAATTTTTCACACTTGCTATCTGGTCACCCTAATCCTACAAGGTGCTCAGGGCCCTAAGCTCCCATGGAGCTCAATAGGAGTCTGAAATCAAAGCCCCACACTCCCTTTATAACTCATTTTCTCTTACCTGATTTGGGAAGAAGTATTTGTGACAGCAAAAAATAACCCGTTATAGTCCTATATACACTGAAGTCAATGAAGTTACGCCAGGGATGAATCTACCTTGGTGAGGGCCCAGATTCACTTCTTGTAAATTCAAAGCAACCTTTATGAAGTTAGTGGAATTCCCACTGGCATAATTGAGAGCAAAATCTACTCTTATTCCTGTTAAAAGGGTTTTATTTTTCACAGACATCTCTTAATGTACAATTACCCACTGCCAGACCATAGCTGCTTCTGAGAAATATTTCAGTACCGCTTTTATTGTCCCTTTTATATCCAATTCAAAGATATTCTAAATATTCATACACTGAAAGAGATAGGAGCTGACATCCAGTACAGACCAGTGGCCCGTCTAGTCTAGTATCCTGGTTTTGATAGTGGTTCCTGCACAATGCTCCTAATTATGCAGTTATTTACCCTCAATAGAGGGTCTGGGAGGAGGGAGATGGGTGCCAGGGAGAATTCCTCCTTGAGGAAAGGAAACTGTGTGCTGTCCTGGCAGAATGGCTTCAATTATCTCCCAGCAATCAAAAATGCTGCATTTTCTATCAGGAATTTTTAATGAGACTGTCACTATTGAAATCTTGTCTAGGAGGTGCTTCCCAGAGCAGCTCAAACTGGTGCATCTGACAGCTTCATAAAGCTTCCTGTTAAATTATAAAGGGGTGCTGGACCATTAATTAACTAGCTAGTCATTTTCATTTATTCATGGCCAAAATTTATGGCGGCAGAAACCAAATGTTTACAACTGAAGAGAGGTTTAAAAAGTTAGTCCATTTGTGCACCCATTTTGTTCCCTGCATTATCTGTGATCCTGTAACAGGGCTGGCCCATTGATTTGGTATCGGGGTAAAGATTGTTAACAGGCTATTCTATTTAAAGCTGATTGGATGAACAGGAGTAAGTAGGTAACAATACATACATACCAACACTAGAGGGAGCTAAGTAAGGCATCCAGGGGAGAATGGTGTAGAAAAACAAGGTGGAGCTGTGATTCAGTTTAATCCTTATTGACTAATTGCTTATTTCAACCAAAGTGCAACACAGGCTATAAATTGTCCTTCCCCCTTCAGTCCAATTGGCAGAGGGATAGACTGGGATCATGAGCATCTCACCTCCTCCCCTTCTGTCAGTAGGGCTAAGATTGAGTTAACCCTTGTGTTTTCCAACCTGCATAGGGACCCCAAAGGAGAGGATCCTGTGGTGCTGAAAGCCTTCCATCTTCTCTAAGCAAAGTCACTGACCGTGAAGGGAGAGAAGAATCAACATTCGTTGGTCCCTTGATAGGTCTCTAAGTTTATTGTGGCATGACTCATGAGTTCAGCTATGAAGTCTGAGTCAACTCCCTACTGATGCTTGTTTAATTCACAATTACTAATGGGCATTACAAAATAAAAAGATTTCCACAATGAAAAATTCCAGGTTCACTGAGTTCAAGTGCATTATCACCCAAGATGCCTGAATGGGGCAATCTGGTAGGCATTTCTGACACCTTTGAGGTGCATCTTGAGAAAACCAGTTAAAATTCACAGAACTCCTCAAGAGTAACTTAACTGGGATGAATCTGATATAGTTACAAATAGTCTGGCAAGAGGACAATAATTCTGTTTCACAAAAAGTTGAAGTTACAAAGTTTGTACTCTTTCCTATTGGAATGAAACCAAACTCCTTTGGAATTTTTCCACAAGAAGATATGAAAGAGACAGCCCCAGAATAATTAATAGCCCTGTGGTTAGAGCACTCAACTTGAATCTGGATCCCCCATATCCCATGTTAGTGACCGAGCCACAGGGATATGGGGCAAGTCTCTCTGGACCAATGAATATTTAATTATTTATACAGAAAATGTCTCTCTAACCCAGTGATTAGAGCACATACCAGGGATGTAGGAGAGCCAGGTTTAAGTTGAATGTCCTAGTCACTGGGCTATTGACTATTCTGGGGGTGGATCACTCTCTTAGACCAGGAATTCTCTCCTGGACGTGAGAAACCTTTCCCCTGAAAGTTTATTCAAACATATATTCTCAAGAAAAGTTTTGGTCTTTCAATTAAAAAATCATCAACAAATTCCTGAGCGGCTTTAGTTACATATTAGGTGATTCCAGTGTCACTATCTACAAGTATTTGAAGGGAGCGTAGGAGTGAATAAGGAGGCATCACTAGTGATAATGGGCTAAAGCAAGTGGAACTCACTCCTATGTAGTCTTTCTACCCCACATTTAACACCAAGGTATTTGAATGTTTCTGTGAGACTTTTCCCTACTAAAGGCATTAGGATTTGGCCCCATAGGATTAAGAAAGCTGGGAAATTTTATACTGAATATCAGGGGGGAAAAAACACTTTCACCTTGAGGGCTGTTGCCTGGTCTTGCAATAGAAGTGGTAGAGGCGCCATCCTTGCTAACATTTACATCTAAACTTGATAAAGCCCTACAAATTATATTGTAAGAAACAATGGCCTGTCTTTTTTCCCCAGCTGTAACATTGTTGCTAGGAGAGTGAGACTGGGAACTCCCAGGGTCAGACAATTTTATCAGTTGAACATACGTCCCTTACTTAGTACTTAACCCACCCTGGGATAGTTTTCTAGATAGTCAAATGAAATGCAGTGGATAAAGTTGCTATAGCTTTTATGCTTAGTGATCCCTGATGATAACCGGAGGAATTTCAGCTTTCAGCAACCAGTTGATTTTTTTTAATAGACACCATAATAATTGTTAATGATGTATTTTATTGAGACACTGCCATTTAAATAGGTAATGAAAAGCAGAGAATAATTGCTTCAGCACAGGAAGCTCTAGGAAACCAGAATCATCTGTAATTATTGCCATACTGCCACTATTTCTCTGTGGGAACCGAGAGCCAAACTCTGTTTAGATCTCTCGGATCTAAGTAACTTCACTGACCTCAAGAAGTCTTTTCAGGTTTACTTTGGGGTCAGAGCAGAATTTGGCATAGATATTTCAGTTGAAACATGGCTGAAAATAAAAAGCATTTGCTAATGTTCTTTAACACACAGTTTGGAGTGTGATGTTACAATTTCATATCATAGTTCATCGTCTCTGCTGTTAAATGGGAAATAGGTTGTTTTCCTCTTCCTCCCCAGGAGAAAAAGTTTTTTTCTGTCTTTAAAAGAGCGTTACAAAATATAAACCAGCTATTTCTTCATGTGGGAGCTTCCAGAACAGATAAAAGGTTACTGTGTCAGAACCGAAACAGGGAGTCATTGTATGTACAGTTGTTTAGTGGGTGGAATGGGCATTTGTAACCACAATCATTCTCCTGTATGAGCATTTTATGTTCCCACCAAATATGCACTGACGATAACAGTACAATGTTAAACATTTCACTTCATTAATACAGCTTCTGCAAAGCCCAAATAATTATTTTCACCAGCTGTCAGTGCTTTTGAAGCTTTATGACCACAGCGTTCTCTTTGATATCTTCCATCATCCCCCTCAGAATGACACACGAAAGACCCGATTTCTGAAAAAATGGCTTACTCATCTAGGCTGCAATATATCAATCTGCACTTTGCTGAGAAACTAGCTTTTTGGCAAATCGTTCCTATTGAGCAATTCAGCAGCAATATTAACCAGAAGGGTGGGTAATCATAAAGATCATGACTGTGTTGGTGTGCATGGATCATAGGCTCGCAAGCTAAAGAAACATTGAGAAAAGACCAGGTCTGTGAAGTTTAGGATGTGCAAGTACAGTATGGGATGTACAAGAATGTAGGAGTATGGTGTCATTGGAGCAGCATTACTTTCTCAACTCCTCAATTTGGGTCTTCTCTCTACAAGCACATCACACCTAAGAGAGATCTGTGCATACAGGCACCACAAGACTATCAGCATCAAGGTCCTGACTTCTAACCTGGGCTTTTCTACCAACTCCTTGCATGGCTTTCAGCAAGTCAGTTTGTTTCCCCTTCTGTAAAATTATCCCCATTTTACACAAAGGGATAATACTTACCTGCCTCTGAGAGATCTAGTGATGAATGGTTCATGCTTACAAAAGGCTTTGAAAATCTCCAGGAAAGCAGTCTGCACAAACTATCACAGAATACTTTGCAGAGTGAGCTAATTCAGTCAAATTATACTATAGTTACTTAATTTATGGATCTCTCTTCTACTAGAGTGGAGAACTGTCACTGAAGGCTAAGGATGCTGGAACCACTTTTTCCCTTCAAATATTGGTGTAGTAAGTTATGATATTTCATTTTAGGGATGGCTCAGTGGTTTGAGCATTAGCCTGCTAAACTTAGGGTTGTGAGTTCAATCCTTGAGGGGGCCACTTAGGGATGTGGGGTAAAATCAGTACTTGGTCCTGCTAGTGAAGGCAGGGGGCTGGACTCAATGACCTTTCGAGGTCCCTTCCAGTTCTAGGAGATAGGATATCTCCATATATTATATTATATTATTATAATGAAAAGTACAAGACAGTATAGACAAAAAAGACAACTGTAGCTGTAGTGCACTGGCCAGATGAAAGCTTTATTACTGACTACTTGAATATTTTTTCAGTTAATGGAGACAAAGTGCTTTATCAGCATGAAGGTAACTTTGCTACTATTGTTAGGATTTGGGATTTTAGTTTGTCTATTTCTAACACCCCTTTGAAGTCAATGGAACTATGCTGAATTGTTCCAGCTGAGGATTTGGCCCAACTTTTAGACATAATCATAAATAGTGAGTTGGGAGGAATAAGGGAGGACTTACAACTGGGACGAGAAAGTTTTCTGCTAAAGTCTTCCCAGTTCCAGAAACTGTTGCTTTCACATCCCAAGGGACATGACACAAGTACTGTATAAAATCCAGGATATATGTATCTGACTGGGCGTACTCTACCCTTTTGCAGTTTGAAATGCATCATAGATATCTTTTTATTTAGTTTTTTTCCCCTCTGACATTTTCTAATAAAAAAATAAAACAGTTAAAAAGGGGAAAAAACTTGCCAATGTACAAAAGTGACATAAAAAGGAACTATAATATTCTCACATTAATCCAAGATTATATTGCAATTAATGAGCAAAAGGGCATGCCTGATGGCTATAGCTCACTATAAATTCACCAATATTTGACATAAATGTCATTTTTGTAGGGGATACGATTGCTTTTTAATATACATTTTATGAATGAGTTTAGTATTTAAGGCTGTGAGGTAATAGCATTGGCTACTATTACTCTATCTGCCAGTAGGGACAGTATTGGCACAGACTTCACACATACAGCTCTGACACTTACAGCTTACCTCTAGTATCAGGGGGTAGCCATGTTAGTCTGTATCTACAAAAACAACAAGGAGTCGGGTGGCACCTTAAAGACTAACAGATTTATTTGGGCATAAGCTTTCGTGGGTAAAAACCTCACTTCTTCAGATGCATCCGAAGAAGTGAGGTTTTTACCCACGAAAGCTTATGCCCAAATAAATCTGTTAGTTTAGCTCTAACCTACCAGTGCAGCATTTCTGCTGTGTCCTACAGTATGCAGGGCTGTGCTCAATGGTGCACTGGTAATTTTGCAATGTGGGCCAATTTTCAGTAGCGGCAGAGATGAAAAAAGCTACCAAGCGGATTTTCATTTGTGACCTAAACTGACAGTTGAACTAGAGCTTTGCAAAGCTAGCAGAAACAAAAACAGTCTCCTGGCCTACAAATTTAGCTTTTAAATGAAATTCAGTGAAATGACTTTTTGCACTGAGGTGATGAGTCAAGTGTCAAATGTTGTGCTTTGAAGCTGAATCTCTGTCCTTCAGCTTAGCAGTAGTTGTTTGAATTCAAATGCTGATTGAATCTCAATATAGTCCAAGGGAGACGTGCAGCTGGATTTGATGCTGCAATGCTATTCACTGGATCTTTTCTCATGCAGCACAGCCAGTTGTATTTTCTGAAAACGAAGAACCTCATAGCTTTTCTCTGTCCTTCATTTTACCTGGATTGTCTGAACCTTAGCTTCTCTGTACTTACTGGGTTACTGTGCCACTAACAAGAAGTTCAGGTTTCTGTTTTGGACAGGAGCTAATTTAATTTTTCATTTTACACACTATCATTTTGGCAACCTGTCTGGAGGAGGCAGAACTTTTCATGTATGACATTGAAGCCTGAGTGAAATGGCATTACCTTGGATTCCATATGTTTTGGCCTGTTTCTTGTGGTGATTGTGTTGAAACAGCAACATAAGAAAGCTTCACGACTCAAGAGGCTCCTTAGATCCCACCTACTACCCTCTACTATTATATCCTGGATACTTATACTTAAACTAGCACAGGAAAAGCCTCCAGTCCCATTTCCTTTTAGGATAGATAGCATTAAGGATGTAACGTCTCACCTGAAAAGCCTTTTCTTTCTTGATTCCACAGACAACAAAACTATCTTTCCACTCCCACAAAACCAACTGGATACACCCATGAGTCAGAGCTGAAGTAAAGAGAAATTTTGATCAAGCCCCACCCATGGGCTGGTGATATGCCTCAGAGATTCAAGCCCAAATTCCCAAAGGTATTTAGGTGCCTATCTGTCTCTCTGGGCCCTTATGTCCACCATTTAGGCACCACTAACATTTTCAGAACTAGCACTCAGGTGCCATGTAACCCTGTAGGCACCCAAGTCCCTTAAGTTCCTACATTTCTGCTTATAGGTATGTGCATAGCCACCTAAGCCCTGACACCACCCTCAGCTAACAAGCAACTCAGAGCTCTAGCTCACACCAAAGTGTGGGAGGCATTCTCAGCCTAGATGTGGGAAAGCTATCTTACCAGCTGAGCATGATCCAGTGGGCATGCTCCAAACATGCCTAGAACTGGATACTTGTCAGACCCCACCGCAGGAGGGTTGGATGCGGGCCACAACACTTGCACAAAAGATAGTCCGGGGCCCAGAGAAACATAGCAAGGGTGAGAGAGTATTGAGTGTGGAGACAGGGTACATGTATGTAGCAGCTGGGCCAGTGCCTGCCAGCACAGTAGATAGACAGGAACTAGGTCTGCTTGAGCTAGCACCCTCAAAATAGCAGTGTAGCCGTGGCAACGTGGGTAGCGGCTCAGGTAGGGTGACCAGATGTCCCGATTTATAGGGACAGTAGCTATCTAAGTACAAACCCTCCCAACCCACAGGGTACATATTCGGGTGGCTAGTGTGAGCCAATGCGGCCACAATACTTTGGGGAATGGGCACTTCAACAGCTCCCCTAGATTAGGTGACTAATTCCAGGGGGTTACAGCTAAGGAGCCTCAGTAGGGGGTGGCTATCTCTGGCCTGTCAGCTGGGTGCACCGGGGTCAGCAGCTTAGGCACCTAACCCCTCTCCTCAGCTTTTCACTCCTGGCTAGCTTAGGTTGCTGCCATCTAAGGATCTCTTTCTTACGCACCTAACTCTCCCCATGCACTCTATGGGGAGCCTGGGCATCTAGCTTAGGGCTGAGGATTCCACTCGGAGGCAGACAACACTGAGCAGAGCAACACCAAACTATCTTTGAGGATCTGGGCCCCAGTCATTGTTTCCCTCACCACCTACCCCAATAATGTGCTGCCCGTACTGTAACATGGGCCTCTTGCAACACCACCCTCCACTGAAGACATGGATGCTGGAGAGTGAGTTTTCCCATTTCAACAAAGCCATTTGTATGACAGTTGCACCTACAGAAATTGTTCAGTACTCCCCCTCATTGTGCAAGGCACTGTACATGCATACAGTAAGAGACTGCCTGCCTGCCTGCCAAGAACAATATAAATAGAGAAAGGTGGGAGAAAGGAGCACTGTTATCTGCTACGGAGGAAACGAGGGCCAGATTTTTAAAGATATGTAGGCACTTAGAGATGCAGATAAATGCCTAGTGAGATTTTCAAAAGCACCTAGGCATGCGCAGGTGGCTAAATACCTTTAAAAATCTAGCTGAGAGATTAAGAGCAAATTCTGTCCTACCCCAGAGCTTTGCTTGTTGTAGTATAACTCCCAGACCCTGAGGTCTAGTCCCACCACTGACATGCATCCCGATGCTATATATTTCCTCAGGAGTTCAACTCTGAAGACATACAGCTACCGCAATCCAACTGATTGTGACTGCTTAGCCAGAGCCCAGGAGAGGTGCTGTCAGTGAAACCTGGGTCCCAAACCAGCTAGGTAATCAACACCTTGAATAGCACATAGAAGCGAATGTGGACTGGGTAAAGAGCAGAGAACATGGGAGTTATAGGCTCACATTAGCCTTCTTAGGTGCACTTTGTCCTCAGGAATGCCCCAAACTGAGTGCATTATAGATGTACAGACTGGAGGTAGAAAAGCACATTATACAGCTGGCCTCAGTTATGGCTTGGATTGAAAGTGTTCTGTAGATGCCCCCAAATATTTTAGTACTGAGTGAATTTAAACCCCAGCAATTATGTTAGGTGTAACTGAAGCATTGACACACCCCAAATTATAGCAAAATACTTTTGTAACATAGTCACAGCTGCTTCCTTCTAGACACACCTTGGCTGCATTGGACTGAAAATGAGATGCATTATTACAGTCACTTAGCGGTAACAAGCGTGAAACAGGGTTTTAAATACACGTCTACCGCGATATAACGCTGTTCTCGGGAGCCAAAAAATCTTACCACGTTATAGGTGAAACTGCGTTATATCGAACTTGCTTTGATCTGCCAGAGTGCGCAGCCCCCTCTCCCCCGGAGCGCTGCTTTACCGCGTTATATCTGAATTCGTGTTATATTGGGTCACGTTATATCGGGGTAGAGGTGTATTCTAATGAAATCCACACAAATCCAGGCTCCCTTGGCAATAGACACTCCCAATAATAGGAAGTGGCTTGAATACCTGGGCCAGCAAACACCATTTATTCCATAAAAAGCTAATGAATCAGCAAGTTTATGCTTAGGAGAGCACATCCCTCTACCCACTGTGAGCATGTATATCAATCTGAGCTTAAATGCTTGTATCAGCAAATTGAGGATAGGCAAAGATTTAACTGCTTAGAAACAATAATACTGTTTACTAGCATTTTTAAAAGAAAAAAAAGTTTCTTTGTATCTTTATAACTATTTGTTCAGAGGAAAGTGAGTTTTCACAATTATCATTTTCTGAATGTAATGAGGCATATTTTGCACCCCCACTCTTAAATTAAACTTCTCACCCCACAGAGTCACAGCTTGGGTAAAATCCTATCCCCACAGGGTTCAGTGGGGCCAGGATTTTTACCTTTTGTTTATGGGATGGCCTCAGTGATATAGTGATACACTCTTACTCCAGCAAACTTCAATACAAGATTAGGGATGGCCATTCTAAAATACCAGCCACATTTCAGTCAGCATGGTCTGGAGGAAAACTGAGGACAATGGCCCCAATGGTACAAAAACTTATGACTGTGTTTTAACATTAGAGAGTATTCCCACTGAAGTCAATGAGAATACTCCCATGCATAAATGTGTGTTGGGTTGGGACCACTGTTGGAAATGAGGAGCTTGAATTCTAACCTACCTTTGCCACCGATTTCCTGTGTGGCCTTGAAAATGTCATCTAACTTCTCTACCTCAGTATTCTAACACGGTGTGGTTTAATCTTATTACCACTATTAACATCTTGTTTGATGCACTCAGAGTCCTGTTATAAACTCTTTGAGGCAGGAAATGCCTCTTCTCATGTGTGTACAGAACCCAGCACAGTGGGTCATCATTGCTATGGGGACCTCTGGTAGTAATACTACCTGATTTACCCAGTTAGACTTAAATGTCCCAGTCATGGGGTTTCCACCACTTCATCCAAAGTTCACGCTAACACAGTGGATTTCAACCTGTGCTCCACAGACTCCTGGGGGTCCACAGACTTTAAGATTTCCAAAGGGGTCTGCACCTCCATTTGAAAAATGTTAGGGGTCCGCAAATGAAAAAAGGTTGCCCTAACAAATAGGCAAGAAAAAATACATTCTCTACTGCTAGGATGATTCTAGCTTCTAGAAAAGAACACATTAGCTACCGAACTCCCAAGAACACCTACCTTGTTAAGGTATTAGGTAGCTCAGTTAAGCTGGACCCAACTCCGTTTCACTAAATACTCTGTACATTAGCAATGCCTCCATTTAGGGCCAGCAATAATGCAAATGTTATCTTTCTCCCTGCCAACCAGGCGAATATATCCTGTCACACCTAGGTGTGTCATGTTTTATATTGACAGAAGGTCTATGGTCATATTGTTACTTTGGGCTCCCCGTCTGTCACATCCACCTGTCTTTTGTTTTATACTTAGATTATAAACTCTTTGGAGCAAAGACAGTGTTTTGGTTCTGTTTGTACAGTGGCTAGCACAATGGGTCCTGTCCATTTAGGTGCTAGTTCATTACAAATAATAAACAGCATTTTTAAAAGAGATTTGAGGAGCACCTTCGTTATTAAATGGTGAAAATACACAAATTAGGTTTCTATAACTCAAGCCATTGTTGGGCCTGTAGACAAAGGTTAGCTAACTCTACAGGTTTTATTTGGAAGGCCTATAATCAAAAGTTATATCTGGGTCTTCCCAGGCTGCACCTTTGTAGTATTTTTAAGTAAGTCCCAAATGAATAAGACCCTGAAAAAATGAGTAAGTTAAACAAGACGTTTAAGCCTTACCACTTAAGAAGTGAAAATGGGGACTGAAGCACCCCAGTGGAAATTTTCTTCTTTAATATGATTGCAAGAGAAGGGAGATGGGGAGGCAAAGGAGATTCTGGCAAGCAGATTATTGTTCTGTGTCGTACCTTGTGTGAACCATGAGAGCATTCAGAATTATTGTCACTATACAGCCAGTCAGTAGATGGCAGTGCTGAATCATTAATCTTATGTGCACTGGTGGCCTAGTAAGAATTTCTGAACCAAAAATAGTGTTGCAGAGACAGGCCTGAACTAAAACCCTGGATTTGAACACCCTGACACTTGGGAAGGCTGGTGTCTGAACGCAGATTCAGATTTGAATTTCAGTGGTGCCCCGATCTGTATAATGGGCTGTATCTAATCCACTGATCCAGAACACCCCTGAACTTTGGAGTTCAGAATTCAAACCCCCTGATATGTGTCTGAATTTGGGATCTTAGGTTCCTCTCTACTTCTTTGGAAAGTCAGATATATCCCCTAGATCTAGAATATGCACAACATGCCTCAGGCAGTAGGCATGCCCTCAGATCCAGTGAATAGGGCATTGGAATGGGAGACTATCGGGAACCCTGCATTCTTTTCACAACTCTGCCAGACTCACTATGGGACCTTGGGCAACACTCAGCATCTCAGTTTCCCCATCTATGAATAGAGACAATCCTTTCACGTGTATTTAAGCAAGCTACTCTCCATTTTTGAAAATGTCACCCCCAACTAGGTTAATGATTGTGTGTGCATACCCCCCATTCTCTCTCCCAAGCCTCAGGCACACAAGCTCAAGACAGAGTGCTGTTTGGACAGAATAGTATGACATCTACATTCTGTGTGTATACACATATAACCTTGGTGGTTTCTGCTACAACTTGTGGCTGGACCCATGCCCTACAACACAGATGCTAAACAAACATTCTGAGGGAGGAAGGGACATCCTGTATATTACTACAAGGGCTGTTCTGCCAGAAATACCATTTTTGTGATAACACTTTCCCATACCTCTTGCATTGGTTTGTACTTGCAGTAAATGTACTAATAAATCAACAGAGACCTTTCATTTGGCAACCCCTTTATGAACTGTCACTTATGACAATTCTGCAAATGGAACAGGGAAAATGTGTGCCTCATTAGCTACAAAATCAATGGGTCAGATGGCTGGAAGAAGAAAGCTTTCTCTTAGCTTTAACGTGTATGACTCTGGCCAAGTCAATTATTATACTTTCTGCTCCTAGCCTCCATAGGTAACTGGCCATAGTAATGTGTGAGGCTTCATAGCTAATAGAACAGAAGTACTTGTGGCACCTTAGAGACTAACAAATTTATTTGAGCATAAGCATCCGAAGAAGTGGGCCGCAGCCCACGAAAGCTTATGCTCAAATAAATTTGTTAGTCTCTAAGGTGCCACAAGTACTCCTGTTCTTTTTGCGGATGCAGACTAACACGGCTGCTACTCTGAAACCGTTCATAGCTAATGTTTGTGAAGTGCTTTGAGTTCTTGGATTAAAGAAGTTAAGAGCTGTGGTTTAGGTGTATTTCGCTATCAGTTTGTTTTCTCAGCACCGCACCTTTACATTTCTCAGGAGTCTGCCAATTTTCAAGGGCAGCTGCTATTTTGTGGGCTGAAGCGGCGTGTTTACAAAGGAGATGCACGTACCATGCTCTCACTGAGACTACTCCCCTGCCCTTTATTTTGTTGTTTTCCTTAATGCACAAACAAACAAAGTATTTCAGACTGAAAACATTTGCCCTTTGTTTATGGAAAGGCATAGCAAGTCCAAAGTAGTAGTATTGTTAAGGAAACTGAGCTTTGTGACAGAAGACAGAATGACTGGCTAAGCAGCAGTTCTGCAGAAAAGGACCTGGGGATTACAGTGGATGAGAAGCTGGATATGAGTCAGCACTGTGCCGTTGTTGCCAAGAAGGCCAACAGCATATTGGGCTGTATTAGTAGGAGCATTGCCAGCAGATCGAGGGAAGTGATTATTCCTCTCTATTTGGCACTGGTGAGGCCACACCTGGAGTATTGTGTCCAGTTTTGGTCCCCTCACTACAGAAGGGATGTGGACAAATTGGAGAGAGTCCAGTGGAGGGCAATGAAAATGATTAGGGAGCTGGAGCACATGACTTATGAGGAGAGGCTGAGGGAACTGGGGTTATTTAGTCTGCAGAAGAGAAGAGTGAGGGGGGATTTGATAGCAGCCTTCAACTACCTGAAGGAGGGTTCCAAATAGGATGGAGCTGGGCTGTTCTCAGTGGTGGCAGATGACAGAACAAGAAGCAATGGTCTCAAGTTGCAGTGGGGGAGGTCTAGCCTGGATATTAGGAAACACTATTTCACTAGGAGGGTGGTGAAGCACTGGAATGGGTTACCTAGGGAGGTGGTGGAATCTCCATCCCTAGAGGTTTTTAAGGCCCGGCTTGACAAAGCCCTGGCTGGGATGATTTAGTTGGTTTTGGTCCTGCTTTGAGCAGTGGATTGGACTAGATGACCTCCTGAGGTCTCTTCCAACACTATGAGTCTAAGTGCCCTGTTACAAGTTTTGACAAAGTGTATGTCTTCATTGCAATCCAAGGTGATTGCAGCTTAGGTAGATATGCCCATGCTGGCTTCTAAAAATAGAGATGTAGATGGGGAGGCACAGGTTTCAGCACAAGCTAGCAATACTAGTGCATACACAGCGTCCTCAATAGGTTTGTACAGCCCACACTGCTGCATCTACAGTGCTATTTTTAGCCATGCTAGCATGGATACAGCTAGTGCAGATATGTCTACCTGAACTGCAATCACACCCTAAAGCAAGTGTAACCCACTGGTCAGGGGGTGCCCAATCCACTGATGTTATCAGTCTGTTAGGGCCCCAGCTAGGGTGTTTTAGCTCATACCGTGCTTTATAGTTCTGGAGGTTCCCTGGTTCAAAGCCCAGTTGGCCAAGATAGCACCCATCACACAAACATAGTCTTAACCACGATTCCATTGAGGCCAATAATTTAGCAATATTCCAGTAGGCATTGGACATCTATATGGATAACTAACTATTATAACTCTGGATATTCTTATTAACCAATTTTGGAATGGATATTAAACCTCATGCTTCGGGGTTTAAAACAATTTTCAGCTAAGGATTAGGAGGAGACAATGTGAGGAACACATTATCCCACGTCTGCCTAATGCAAGGTTTCTTGAACCTTCCTCTGAAGAATCTGTTACTGACCATCATTGGAAACAGGATCCTGGAGTCAATGTACCACAGGCCTGACCCAGTATGGCAATTCTTATGTTCCTATGTTTTGGCTGATCTGAGAATTCAGATTGCGCCCTTGATGTAAGAACATTCTATATATTGACAGGCAAAGGAAAACATTAACATTCTACCTTTGCTTCCATAGTATTTCCATCAAAGGTATAATATAATATCCCAAGAAAATGCTATTCTGTCACTTATGAATCTGTGGGTTTTTGTTTGTTTGTTTTGTTTACTATTCACTCAGTTCTAGTAACTATAGAGCTGTTAAACTGCAAACAGTGGAGTAAACTGACTTTATTCTGTGCAAATGGACTTTCTACCTATGCTTAGCCCATGCATTTGACTCTACAGGAAAGGCTTTTGAATAGAGCCATCAAAAACATGTTTAGTTTCATTTGCAGTTCACTATGTTGACCTTTGTGTAGGTTTTTTGGAGAGTTAGTTTATGTAATTCAGATTAGAAAGAACTCAAAACCTCAAGTGAAATTCAGCCAAAAGTACTGAGTTTTTCCTGGAATCAGTCCAAAAGCATAGTTTTGCAATTTTTCACCCGCAGCTATCAGTCAGCTACAGGCTAACTTCAAACTTTGCCCCAGGTTGCCTGAAATTCAGCCCCAGGATTATTAGAAATGCAATCTATGATATCTGGAAAATTGGCTTATATATGTTACCTTGAAGCTTGGCCTATGTACACTTGACACCTGGCCTACACTTACCTGAAACTCATCTAACCTGGCCTTAATTAAGGTTTGTAATGAATCCTAGAAGCAGGCAAGGGTTTGAGTCTCAGGACAAGTGTTATACAACTCTTCTTTTAACATTCCTGTCCTGCCACTATTGTCAGACAACAAGAAAGCCTCTGCCCTACTACAAAAATATTTGTGCCTTTTCTCACCTGTGGCAGCCTGCAGTAAGTAAGGGTCCTTATTTTTTAGGTTTCTGGGTTGTTGTTGTTTTTTGTAGCTGACTGCTGTAGTATGTTTTCAGACTAGTCTAGGAATATCTCCAGCCCTCTTGGGAAAGAGTTTTCTGTCCCCTCAGCTGGTTTCAACTAGGAACAATACTGCTAAGCTGCAAAACAATGTGTGTGTGTGTATAGGGGATGGGGAAGAGAGACAGAGATAGTAGAATATGATACAAATAGAAAAATCAAATTGAAAGTGGCATTTTTGTTATTTAGTTGTCTTCAGACTATGGAGAAATAGTCACCTTATTAAATACTCTTTTTTTTTTAGGCTGAAGGCAGTTTCATGTCAGCTTCTAGTTCTATCATGTGCATTATTATTAACTGTTTTATGTTAAAGAGAAGAGTTAGGGAATAGAAGCTAGAGTTGGCTAGTCTCACCTTGCCAGTTAAACTAGCCCTATGATCCCTTTGCACCAGCCAAGCAAAACAAACTAATCATCATGCACTAGAGAATCTGGGCTGTACGTTTTTACTACAGATATAGGGCCAGATCCTGACCTGGTGTAAAGTGGTGCTACTCCACTGACTTCACTAGAACAACATCAATGTACACAAGATGACCCTTTTTATATCATTGTTGTTTTAGTAATAAGATTTGATTTTGTGCACCAGAAGTCTCATTCTATGATAAGCTGCCTTTAAAAAAAAAAAGTTTATTGCTGTTAAAACTTGTTTTCTAGGAGTTCCAGCTATGGGGTCATAAAGTGCATATTGGAGCTCTCAGCTGAGGTTAATTATTTAATACGACTCATATGTCAGTGTTAACTCACCACAATGTCATAGCGGATCTGATAGATGACTCACACAGCTTTCTTATCACTGCATTAGAATGGTGTGCTCAGAGTACAAAAAAGGTTCTAAAAGGGAAGCAGTATGTTTTTCATGGTACCTTTTCCAATTGTCTTGAGTGGTATTGTTGCCAGTTGTGTAAAATGATTAGCTATCGCTTATCAGAAAAATACTGCACTGCCCTATATACGCTAGCCTGTGGCCTGGGTTTAAAGAGGACAGAGTAGTTACTGTATTTATAGTTAAAGTGTGACTTCAATCAGAGGGAGAGGGTGTGTAATTAGTGATAAGAAAATGGGTTTGTGTACCAGGGGACAAGTGTCACTGAGTTCAAATGATGGAATCATTTCAGGCCTGATCCTAGCTCCTTTGAAGTCAATGGAAAGCATCCCATTGACTTCAGTGAGCTTTGGAAAAAAGGCCTCTACTGTGCATGCAGAACTGTAGCCATTTTAAATAAGAACATTATCGAACTACACACACACTTTGCATGTGAAGAAACCTAAAATCAGACCATGCTGGCAGAGAGAGACAGGCAGTACAATAGTTCCACAGGAGTCATTTGTATTTTATCGAATGCCTTAAATAATATTTTCCTTTCTTGTTTTTGTAAGTAAGGTCATAGACTAGAGTCCTCAGATGGACAGAAGCCACTGAATGTTGCCAGTAGATATGTAACACTTTTATTTTTTTCTGGCCATTAAAACAGCTAATTTGTTTGAGAAACCCGCAAATAACTGCAATCCTGAATTCACATCGTGTACAGGTGATGGTGGATGATCTCTCACACAAAACACTACCCCTGAAAACTTGTCCGTGTGAGTGACAGTTGGGTTTCTGGTCTATAGAGAAAAGGGATGGTCAAAAATTTTGCTAAAACTGTTTTTCAGTAGAAAATTGGAGCTTTGATAAAATAAAGCTGTTCATGAAAAGTGTCTGCTTCCTGTGGAAAATTTCAATTTTTTATCAAAAAATGAACATCCATAAATTGAAGTATTTTGCCCAAAACTCAAAATATTTCCATTTGGAAATACTGCAGATGCGCCTCTTAGGAGTTGTTCAGCTATCTCTTGTCCCCATTCTCCTCTGTAAGCTGGGCTCCCCACCAGACTTCATCTCCAATGTGGGCTGCTGCCTTAAACTGCATGTGGCTCCCTATAGCTCAAAAGGGTCATTCCACCAGCCAGGATGTTGTGATCATATCTTCTTTCCCTCTGCCATGTCCCCTACATCAGAATACTCCACGGAGGGTGGAGTAGAGATACCAAGCAAGCTCTGTGTTGCCATGGTGAAAGAATTCTCAGGTAACTATCTCAGCCAACTTTAGGTGCAATTATCTTTGCATGTTCAGTTTCTTTATCAGAAGACGCTAGCACTTCAATCTTCCTGGACACTCAATAACAGACTTAAAAGTGGCCATTCTTCAACAAAAAAAAATTCAAAACCAGACTTCAACAAGAAATTGCAGAACTGGAATTAATTTGCAAACTTGACACCATCAAATTAGGCCTGAATAAAGACCGGGAGTGGCTAGATCACTACAAAAAATAATATTCCCCCTGGTGATACTCACACCTTCTTGTCAACCATTGGGAATGGGCCACTTCCACCATGCTTGAATTGGCCTCATTAGTTCTGACCCCCCGCTCGTTAAGGCAACTCCCATCTTTTCATGTGCTGTATATTTATACCTGCCTACTTTTTTTTCACTCTATTCATCTGATGAAGTGGGTTACAGCCCACGAAAGCTTATGCCCAAATAAATTTGTTAGTCTCGAAGGTGCCACAAGGACTCTTCGTTGTTTTTGCTGATACAGACTAACACGGCTACCCCTCTAAAACCAGCACCCAGCTAGATTTCTGTTTTTACACACAACAAACGAGTAACTTAAATATACTAGTATACTAACCAGGGCTGGCGCCAGGCACCAGCCTAGCAAGCAGGTGCCTGGGGTGGCCAATGAAGAGGGGGGCGGCACATCCGGCTGTTCGGCGGCGGGGACGTTACTTCCTCTCAGAGCAAAGGACCTGCTGCCAAATTGCCGCTGTAGAATGAAGCGGTGGTAGAGCTGCCGCCGCTTGCGATCGCAGCTTTTTTTTTTTTCCCTCTGCTTGGGGCGGCAAAAATGCTAGAGCCGGCCCTGATACTAACAACCAGATTCTCTGATCTGCTAGAGCTTTAGACGGAGGAGAAATGGATGGTTGGGAACAAAGGGGCTTTTGGCCACTTTTACAGCTTCCTGATCTTCGGCTGGCTCAGCACTGGGTTAGTCTCCCACTGTGGATGAGAACAGCCTCAGGGCTGCTCTGACTACACTGGTGCAGCTGGGGTAGTAAGGATGAGGGAGGGGAAAGGTGGCTCTAAACCACCTTTGTGGATTTGCCTTAACTAACTCCACATCTTAAATTGTAGTCAACATGTGCAAGCATTGGGCTTCACCTGAACCATCTTAGTAGATGGTACTAAATTTTGACACCACGTTAGCTAACACATTCTAACAACACTCCTCCACATCCTAGGTAAGAGAACCAGTTACCCAGCTGCCATATCCCCCAAGAGCACATTATGTCAGCTACAATAGTTGGAGTATGGTCCTTTCCCCAAGCTACACTTCCTATGTGGAAAAATTGGAAAGAGTGCAGCGGAGGGCAACAAAAATGATTAGGGGTCTGGAGCACATGACTTATGAGGAGAGGCTGAGGGAACTGGGATTGTTTAGTCTCCAGAAGAGAAGAATGAGGGGGGATTTGATAGCAGCCTTCAACTACCTGAAGGGGGGTTCCAAAGAGGATGGAGCTCGGCTGTTCTCAGTGGTGGCAGATGACAGAACAAGGAGCAATGGTCTCAAGTTGCAGTGGGGGAGGTCCAGGTTGGATATCAGGAAAAACTATTTCACTAGGAGGGTGGTGAAACACTGGAATGCGTTACCTAGGGAGGTGGTGGAGTCTCCTTCCTTGGAGGTTTTTAAGGCCCGGCTTGACAAAGCCCTGGCTGGGATGATTTAGCTGGGAATTGGTCCTGCTTTGAGCAGGGGGTTGGACTAGATGACCTCTTGAGGTCCCTTCCAACTCTGATATTCTATGATTCTATGATTCTATGTGGAGGACTGCAAGGGAGTTGTGTAGAGCTCACTGAGGAAATTCTCACTGTAGTGGGGACAAATATTGGCCTATATTTACCTAATAATGAGAAAAGGTGTTTAGTGTTTTTTTTTTTTAGACCAGGGAATGCCTTTCCCACATTTAGCTATCATATGTATCTTTTATGACCTGTGTCTCACTCCAGTTTGGAAGAGTTTTCACAGATATGTGATTCTGTCCCCATATCAGCATAATTCAGGAATAACTCCACTCACATGAAAGCCAGTGTAAGTGAGAGCAGAAGCATAGCATAGGTGTAGAAAAACTGTTCTACAAATCATTATTTGAAGTAGAATAACCAGACTTGCTGAATCAGGTCAGAACTTTGCCTTTGGAAATGGATCACGAGGCAAATCGTCACTTTCTGTTTTCTCATTTCACTTTTGAAGTAAACATGTCAGTCAAACATGCAGCGTTCTGAAATCATATAGGTATTTTCAAGTTCTCTTATCCCAGTTTTTCCCCACTGCCTCGTCCCACATAGAGCTACCATTCAGCTCATTTCCTCTGGTGTAGCATGGCTGGCACATGCTGTTTATCCAGACAGCGACTATGCCCACTGCTGGTTACTTGCATGGTGAATAGCAGCATTCTTGTCTACAACACTAACCATGTCATCATTGTGCAACATTAAAAAATAACAGAAGGATCTAGGACAAGCTGTTTTAAAATTATTGGCATCTTATTTATTGCTTGCTTATTGAATCACTGTCCTTCCATACATCCCAGATGCATTGGGCCCCAAAGACCCAAATCAAACACCTCCAGTTTTCAGGAAAGCACAAAATTAGATCCCAGCGATGCAATTTGGGCCTATTTCTATTTTTTAAACTAGATATATGTTGCATTATTAATATCTCTATAATGTCTGTGTAGCATTCTGGGCCAGATTGTAAATGAAACACAGGTAGCTTGGTCAAGGGAGTAATGGGTCAACTATCACCCGCTTCCCCGCAAGCTGTGACAAAAAGCCTGAAACTGAATGCAGGTTGAGTTGAACAAATGGAACTTTATTAAACGCTGTGGATTACTCTGTTCATGTGGCTGAGTTGCTCCTAGCTTTAACTTTCCCTGTTCCATTGGATATCTATCCCTCCAGAGAACATTGGTTTCACTGATCATGATATATCTTCCCTGTTTTACAAATCTGAACAGATGACTACACCTGGGATGACCCCTCTCCCCCCTTTCTCTCTCTCTCCCTGTCCCATCTCTGAAAACTCTCTGTGTCAGATCTCCTCCCTCCCTGTTGCGTTGGCCTCTGGATGGTTCTCTAGCTCTCTCTGTTCTCTGATGATCTCAAGCTCTCTCTGGGTGTTGTCTGCTGGCTCATAAGTGCCACCTGTTCCCATGGGTGGCGGGTATCCTAAGCTGGGGGAGGCTGTGCCTCCCCAAACAGCCAGGCGTGGCCCTGCCCATGTTCCATCTCCAGGTCCCTCTCTGTGGCTCCCCCTGTGCATTGGCCCCAGCTTGGGCTGGGGCCGTGCCACTGGCACTGTGGGAGCTGGGATTGTGCCACTGGTGCTCCCGGCACTGGGGGGGTGGGGGGGGATGAAGGGACACTAGCCGGGGGCAGGGGCTGGCAGTGGCGGTCAGGGGGGCTCGGGTCTCCAGCAGGGGGGTAGAAGGCATGGGTCCTTGGGCAGAAGGGGCAGGGCTTGGGACTAGCCTCCCCCAGCTGGCAGTTCACATGCCACCCATGCCTGTTCCTTTGGGTCACTTGTCCCTCTTGAGTTGTCACCTGATATGAACTGGGTGCCACTGAACCTCACACAACTCTTTTAGCCCACTCCTCCTTTTGCTGTCTCTCTAATGGCTGGATCCTCACAGGAGTGCCTGTACCTAAGGCTGATAGATACTTGACTGACCTCTCATATCCTAGTGCCTGCTATCTCTGATTGTTGGCCATCTCCTCTCAGCAGTGACTTCATCATTCTGGCTGCAATGGGAGTCCCCTGATGGGTAGTAGGGTTTTGGTCCTCAGTCCACCACAGGCACCGATGGAACAATTTTGTCACTCCCTATGATGGAGTATTCCTGTATTCCCCAAATGCTAACAAGGGTTCTGAACCAGAAGAGACAGCCTTGTGTAACAGTCTCTTAGCTGTTTTCACAGCTGATTCCACTTTATCTTTACTTGGTGGGGATGCTGGAGAAGTGGTGTGGTGATTAAACTCCTATTTGCATGCAAATTCCTTGAATTCTTCCTAAGCAAACTGGGGTCTGTTGTCTGTGAATACAGAACCTGGAATGTTATATCTTGCAACGTGGGCCTTCAGTTTGCCAATCACTGACTTGCTTTTTGTATTAGGTAGGGCATCGATCTCTCAAAATTTGAATAGGAGTTCACTGTAACCAAATACTGCATTTCTTTGAAAATAAATAAGTCTGCTCCCACCTGTTGCCATGGTCAGGTTGGCAACTCTTGTAGTAACAGGGTTTTTTCTGCTGGTGGTTATTGCATGACTGGCACGTGTCACACCCTTCTTTCAAGAAGCGGAGTTGTGTATTCATTCCTGGCCTGTAAACAGTCTTCAGCCCATCTAAGGCAGCTGTCAATGTCACATGCCAGGTGTGAGGCATGTATTTTTTTTGCATTACCTAAGGATGGCCTGAAGTAGAGTCAGCAGTACTCTGTCATCGAAATATGATTCCTTCCTGTGTACTCAGCTCATCTTTAATTTGAAGATCTGATTCTGCTCCTAGCGGTATTTGGCTTGTAGTCTTTTGAGCATCCTGCTAACATCACTCACATGACAGCTTGTGGTTGGATGTCCTTTTCCATAGCCTCCTTGATTTCCATCAGCTTTGCTGCTGAAGCTGGGAGATGGTTTTAATAGATTCAGTGTCCTGACTCCTTCCCCCAACTTGCTAATGCTGGGTATATACGTCCAGCTCAGGGTGTCAGTTAACACCAATAACTGTCCTGGATAATATCTCAGTGCTACCTGGTAACGCTAGAGGTACATCAACATGTGCAGCAGACTCTGGAGGACTAAGAAGGGGCTTTGCCATGACTGTCTCCAGGGGCCGAGGTCTGATCGCACTACTGCTAGGTGGCTATAGCTGTACTGATGGAATTGCAACACTCCAAATACCAGAGTCAGAAGCTCTTCTTCTATTTGGACGTATACCTGTTCAGTCTCTGACAGGGCTCTGCTGACGTAAACGACTGAGTGCTCTGGCAAAAGAGCTGCACCCCATCTTTTCACCGATTCATCAGGCTAGAGGGTCAGTTGCTCTCTTGGCTGATAGTATTTCAGGACAGGGGTACCAGTTGTTTGTTTCAGCATGTCAGATGCTTGCTATTGGGGACCTGCCCAGTCCCACTCAGCGTCCTGCTTGTGAGCTGATGTATAGATGCTGCTAGTGCAGCCTTAGATTGTGCTGCTCTTTGTAATGGGTGTGCTCAAGTCCAATTCCCCCCAAAGAATCATACTGCAAGAGGCCCAGCAGAAATTGCACAGGATGATTTCCCAGTTAACATACACAGAGATTGGTATTGTCCCTTCTTGCTTTTCTGTCCTGAGAGCCTGAACCTGATATGCTCTCAGACTCAAGGAGAGAGTCAAGATGTCATCACTGCTGTTGATGTGCCCTCTTCCTCTTGTATATGTCTGACTGACTCTTTCTGAGACCTCCCTCTGCTCTTGCACACCTAAAATAGTTCAAATTGCCACATTCCTTGCAGTGCTGTCCTAATGTCAGGCACTTCTCCTTTACCCATTCATTCTGTCTCCCACAGTAAATGCATCTCACTATGGGTAGGGGACCTTGGCCACCTGCTTTTTGCTCTTCTCTCATGAGTTGTACTTTCGGGGGTACTCCTAAGATTTTCACACTTTCTCTTGAGGCTTCCACTGCACACCCCATGTCTGAGCATCTGTCTAACGTGAGATTGCCTTCCCAGAGGTGGTGCTTCCAAGTGCTGGAGACTATCCTTGTTCCGAATCAGCAGGGCTGGCTCCAGGGTTTTGGCCACCCCAAGCAGCCAAAAAAAAAAAAAAAAAAAGCCGCGATGGTGATCTGCGGCAGCAATTCGGTGGGAGGTCCTTCGCTCCTAGGTGTGGTGACGACACAGGAAAGGAAACAGAACGCCAGGTCTGTGGTAGCTAGAGAGCTTCAAAAGCCTCAAGCAAAAAGCCTCCAGGAAAACTTTTCCTGGGGTTTTTATTTCTCTCTTTGCTTTGTTTACAACACTTCTTAGTGGTGACATTCCTGCGCCTAGAAAAGCCAGGCAGTGTACATGCACATAAGATAACGAACCATCTCTTGAGCGCGTGAACGCCAGCTGCGAGGAAACAATCAAATCAGCCAAATAAGTTTCCCAAACACAAACGCTGGATTGAAAGTCACTCCTGCCTCGTAGCCATGGGAGCAGTTTGCCGTGCCCGTGGGCTGGCGATTCGGGAGCTATGCATTCCTACACCTAGGTGGAGTGAGGGACCGTCCGCCGAATTGCCGCCGAATACCTGAACGTGCCGCCCCTCTCCGGAGCGGCTGCCCCAAGCACCTCCTTGACAAGCTGGTGCCTGGAGCCGGCCCTGCGAATCAGGGAGTCTTGACAAGTCCCCAAAATTGCATGAAGCAGGCGAAGTGTATAAGGCAGTAACATAGGGGGCTATTCCCCATGCTTCAGATTGGTCTCTAGTGTGTTGCTCCACCATTTTGTTCTGCTTTGGGGAGCAACAGTTCCCCAGGAGACCTAGGACCACTGTGAGGCTTGAGGCAGTGGTGAGCTTCAAAGTGGTCCAGAGCTCCCTGTCTTGTACTCCACTAAGGTAAAATAATAGTTTTACTTTCCCGGTATTGTCATCTTCCTGCATGACCAGGTCGTTGTACAGCTTGAACTCGTCCCTCCACCATCACTGGGCTATGTTTGTGCCTGCAAAATTCAGGGCTCAGGGGTGGGGTGGGAAAGGGTTTCAGTTCAAGGTCCCTGGCTCACGGCTCACAGTGCTAGTTGTTGCACTGCAGAGAATTGACACCTCTGATGCTATGAAGTATGTGTCCAGTGTGAAGCCAAATGCAGTTTAAGTTGAACAAGTGAAACTTTGTTAAACCCTGTGCACTGCTGTCCTTGTGGTTGAGTTGCTTACAGCCTAAACTCCCCATATTCCTTGTTCCATGGGGGTTGACTGAATAAGAGTCCCTCCAGGCAACAGTGTCCCACTAATTCCAGTTCCATTGATCATGACACAACCTGGATCACAGGAAACAGTCTGGGGACAACAGTAGCTTCCACAAGGCCGCTACATTCCACCCCTTCCTTTCACATAAGCAGATGGGATTGGGTAGGGGGTAGGCAGAGCTTGGGATGTGCATGCGGCAACGTGCAGGGTATGGTAGCTAACAAAACTAGGAAAGTAAGCTACCCCAGTTATAAGCCTAGAAAAAGGTACTCCCCCCCCCCCTCCGCCCCCCCAGAGCAAAGGGGAACTAGGAAGCACACTGTGTCTCAGAGTCACAGGCTGCCTTCCTGTTAACTCCGGGGCAGTGCAACCACCTACAACTTTGTACTCAAGGATCCAAGCGGAATTGTCTATTTTTAAAAAAACTAGGTACCAAGTACTAAAGTTCACAGAAAGATGTTGTGAAGAAATGGGTTTATGTTTATCGTGCACTGATCCTGGTTACTCATTGAAGACTTTTTCTATTAATAGTAAAGCACCATTAGACTGTCAAGAGTGCAAGTTCACCTGGTGCCATTTGCTATTAAAGTGAGCTAAAAATAGAATTGCAAAAGTCCAATCCAAGTAGAACTTTAATTTCTGAGTTAATAATATGTACTATACTAACTATATAACTTTGTCATGCTAAAAAGCTTTGCTCAAGGGTATTCACACTTCAGCTCCCTTTTAAATTGCAGAATAAATTATGATTTTTGGTACATAGTTTCTTCTGTTGTTCGCCTCTCTTTTGGTATTATTCCCTAGTCCAAAAATAGCTCAACACATGGTTTGTTTACTACAGTTCTTCTACTGTGAAGTTTTAGTATTTTTGTCAGTAGGCTGAAATGTGGCTCAAGGACAGGGTCACAAGGTTTTGATGTATAAGTAGAGAATATTTCTCTGCAACTGACTTTCCATTTAGTCAAAACTAGGCTAAAAATGTTCATCAAGGCGGATTCTGATCTCAGTTGCAGCTCCGTTAATCCACGGGTGTCAATGGACGTCCTACAGAGATACACCAGGGCAGCTGAGATCAAAATCTAGCCCAATATATTTTCCGCTGTAGTTAGAAATTGCCCATTTAGGACCTCGACATGCATTCTTGCACACTCCAGACTCCCAGTGAAATTGATGAGAGTTTTGGGTATGCAGGTTTGAGCTCTTAAGTATACAAATCCTTTGTGCAACAGCAAAATCTTCTCCAAGTCTGGAAAACTGATAGCCAGAGATGCAGAGAAGAATATCAGCCTTGAATGTGTTGTAGGAGTCAAATGCATAGACCCAGTGGAAAAGAATAAGATGGAAGGATGATGAAATCATGGAATCTCTGTCTCTATGTGGAACACAGGGCAACTGCGCATAACGTTATGGTGATGGGTGTTCCACAAATACAATAGCTTCCTTGCAGTTTTCTTTTAGGGTTGACTTCAATGGGTATTGAAATAATTGCAGGAAAACTCTGCAGGTGACACTTTAGGTAGGATACATCCAGGTTATACCCACTCAATTACTTTTTACAAAGTCAAACCAGATTGAAGAAACAGTCAGATGTGTCTATAACATTACCTCGTGTGCTCCAGGCACTACTTGTGGAGAAGGGGATGTAGGTCATCTCATCCCACCCGACGTTATTGACCAACCTCTCATCCCACCAAACCTCCCTGGGTGTCAGAAAGAGTGATATCTTGCGTTTATAACCAGCACTAAAAGCAGAATAAGGCTGAAATTAAAATAAGGTTGATAACACAGTGTAAACCCTCGTATTTCCTGTGCTGCTGAGATGACGAGATCATGAGCTAGCTTTCCTACTGTCCGTGCTTATCTCTTATAAATAAAGATTATGATAGTTAAGGAGGCTTTCACCCATCTATTTAATTTCACTGCAGCACCTTTGTGTTTATTTAATCAGAGGCCATCCAAAATATTTTCTCTCAGTGCTCAGATACACGTGCAGTCTCTGTGTGCATTCTAATATAAGCCAAGCTGTTTATCTATACCTGTGATAAAGAGTAGTCACAAGTAATTTGTGCCATGACAATATACCATGACTTTTTTAGTTCTTTTCATTCTTATCTGCTTAACGCAGTAAAGAAACCAGAGCTTCTGTCTCCGGGCCTGTGCTGAACTAGATGTACTCTGGTTGCTTCACAAGCATCACACCTAAGAACTGATCCAGATACTGCAGGATGGATGCTTGGCTAACTTCTTCCCATAATCTTCTGGAGAAAAGGCAAGGATAAATAAATGAAGAGCAGAAAGTACTTTGGAGAGCAGAGGCATAGTGGTTATATCCCACCTTTCCTCTACTAGCTGCTGCAGCAAGAAGTTGCAGATGTCATGAATCATCATTTTGTCTAGACATGCAAGGCGTACTGCTTGTTCATCAGCTCCTTGAGGAAGATTCAGGACATACGGCATGTTTCCTCCTGTATCAGTCCTAACATATAGTGCGCAGAGGGTAACAGGTTCATCTACATCCCTCACCTTTCTGCACACTGGGCTGCTAGGGCACCACCCCTCTGCACAAACATAGGCATTACAGTCACGCTGTGACAATTCAGCTGTGTGTATGCAGTGTTTGAACTCCTCTTGATTACTCTCCCCAGTTTGGCTCACCTCATATCATAAAAGTTTATGGCAGAGACTGAGTAGGTCTAGAGAATGATGGCAAACATGAGTAGGGCTATGGCCGGACTGGCACGTGCTGTCTGAAAGCCTGGCAAAAACTGGGATTATTTAACATGGAAAGGGGAAGAGCTAGAAGGAACTTGATTGGCTGAGAACAATTAGGAATTGTAGTGAGAAGTGATTAAACCTTGATTTTTCACCTGGTCACCTAAAATGACAACAAGGAGACACCATGAAAGGAAAGAGCAATACATTCAGAGCTCATAAAAGAAAATGCTTCCTTTTGCAACTGAGGATCAAATGCTGTTGTTGGATTTTTAAAAAGAACTCCCCACTTTAATGACTATTAATAATATTTGTAGCTTCTATGCAAGTTAAGAATATGATAAGGCTGGCTGTCAACATACTCCTACATCAGGTTCTAAACTAAACATAGCTCAGGAAGGCAGGTTTCCCCCCATGATCCTGCAAATCTACACAAGTACTCCACCACTCACATGAGTAAGGACTGCAGTCTCTTGGTTACATGCGCTGTGTGTAAGAGAAAGAGGGGTCCCCCCCCCAAGGTTTCAGATGTGTCAATAGACAGACAAAAAGATATAACACTGGATAGAAGTCCAGTCTAGATCTGGCCTGAAGTCATTGAGGGTCTTTGTATGGTTTTCTGTGGGTTTAGGATCAGGATCATGTGTATGAGAAGTGTGCCTAATATTTTAATTTTAAATGTCTTTTAGTAATTAATTTAGGATTTACAATCAGGGAAAGCTATAAAAATGTCCCCTTCCACGATCAAGTCTGTACTTAATAAGGTTCTAATTCACAGCTAAATTACATTGATGAAGTAGTCTTGCTGGGCAAGATAGCTAATTAGGTCAATCAAAAGTTTGCTGTAGGAGACATTAAATAGATCAAGGAGGTTTCTGTGTTTAGATGTGTAAGTCACTAGGGCTTTCAAACAGAGAAATGTTATTACTATCTTGTAACCAAGCTTCTTAGATGTCTTTAGATGTCTGTTGTGCTTTCAGTGATAATTAATGAAGAAGGAGCAAATCAGTGGATTACAAGTTTTAAGCATGAAGGGAAAGTTTTAAAGGGGGAATCAACAGCTTTCCTAGACAGTTACCACACTCAGAACAACTTTGTGGTGTTGCTGAATTGTGCCTGATAAGGATGACGTGATACTGAGACTGTATGGGAGACCTTAAAGACAGATGCTTTAGCCCTTCTTGCACAATGACATGGCCAGCGATTATCCTGAGCAGGAGAGAAGCCCTGTGGGAGTAGGCAACTTCCTAGTAAATCTGAATTCTTCTACCCATATTATTACTATTATTAACGTCTTCAAAGCCCTATACAAATACTAACATATTTATTATTTACAATGGGCACAGTGCAAGACATATGCTTCATCCACAACATATAAAGAAAACAGATGATTTAGATAGACAATATACAGTGGGGTGGAGAAACAAAAAGCAAGGGATAAGCAGCACATCAGGTGTTTCTGTACATTTCTTCTATGGGCTAGGGACATAGTTTTCTTTAGTGTTTTCTCTGTTTAGCTCACACTTATTTGATGGGAAGTCTAGGGTGCATAGGCCACATGGAGGGACTTGAAGGATGGAATAATGAGGGCATTAACGACCTGGAAAGGAGGGCCCAGGTGTAAGAGGCCACATGGGAAAAGGCCAAGGCAGAGAGTCAGGTTAGTCAAATGGTTTGCATGGCAGAGAGGGGAGAGGGGAGGTCAATCTTGGCTTCCAAGCCCATGTCCCTTCCCTTTGTCATCTCCCTCCAATTCTCTCTTCTCTCACTTGCTACCTCCAGGATCGTTACCCACTCATCTGTGCTCCTGACACCACCCTGTGTTTACAAAAAGAACTGGAGTACTATGTGTGAAGCTTTCACACTTTCTGCTTTTTGAAGTCTTCACCACCATCCATCTTTGCTCCTGAAGACAAAGTATCATCTAGGTATTTGGGTTGCTTTCCCTTTAACGGTATACCTGGGATTTTGTTATCAAATAGTACAATATTCCCTTCCCTGAATAAATTACTGTCAGTGTGTCAGAGAAGATTCATATGTTTCTATGTTGCTACCAATTGGTTTACAAGTGCTTCCATGGTTGATTAGAAGCATGGACAGCTGGTGAACTGGCCCTTGGGGGAAGCTAGTCCCCGTCCCCTCCCCTTCTGCCCAAGGCCCTGCCCTTCGCCATCTGTTCCCCCTCCCACACCTGAGCACGACTCTCCCCACCCCCACCTGCAGCCACCAGCCTCCCCGCCTCAGCCCGAGGCTGCCCGAGCTCTCGCAGCCCCAGAGTGCCAGGTGGCAGGGCAGTGCGGCCACACCCTGGGCGCGGGGTGGGTGGCGTGGCCACAGCCCGCCTGAGCCATGGAAGAACAAGAACTGCAGGAGGGAGTCTGGGGGCGGAGTGTGGGTGGGGTCACATCACTCTATTTGGGGAAACTCAGCCTCCCCCAGCCTATGATACCCATCGCCCATAATTATAAGGTAGCTTTTGCATTCTGTGTGGGTTTTTTTTGTTTGTTTGTTTGTTTTTTGCAGGCGGGGTTCAATTTTGCATGCTGATTTACCAGAAGCAGGATGTAGAGAGGTGTAATCTAGTGAGCTGACCACAGGAGTAGAAGCCCAAAATAGTCACATTTGTTTGGTACCATACATGACTTTGATTAAGTGTCCACTAAGTTTGGATGCCCAAGCTTGAGGGAATTTGCTATCTTCTGCTGGGAATCCAAAACTAATTGCTCAATTAGGTAATTAAAATTAGGACAATTAACTTAGGAACTAATATCTGCATTACAATAATACCTCACAAGGCTGCTATAAGGCTTTTAAAGAATTTTGAAACTCTTTCATGAAAAGTTGTTATAATCAGTTTGTTAGTCCATAAACTGCATGATATTGTAGGGGGATGCCTGCCCTGTAGCACTCCTGCTAGTCAAACATATCTTTTCAGGCAATCCCTGCCTCAGTTTCCCTCATGCAGGTTTTGTGCCTCCCAGAGGGTCACATAGTTCAGCCCTCAGCTGGGTCACTCTCAAAGTTCAATCCCCTTTCAGGGGAACAAGAATCCAAACAAACCAAAAGTACTTTTATCCAACTTGAGCTCCTCTTCAACCCACCCTCAACTCAGTTCCCACTTCTTTCTGGGTTACTTTTCAGTCTTCCTACTCTGGGATAAAGCACTGACTCCTAAGCTACTTCCCTACAGCCAACCAGAACCTACTTCAGGACTTTTTACAGGACCCCAACATGTTCCTTAAAATCCATCTCCCAAAGTATGCTTTCTCAGCCCTTTTATGAGGCCCAGGTGTACCTGACCCCAATGAATCCAGCTCTATCATGCTGAGAAGCAGCTAATTAATTATGCCACAGGTGCGGCTGGCTACAATGTCCCTTTAAAGGGGCCAGTCACTATGTGGCAATTGGGTCTAAGTTTTGGTTTGCTTTGCACTAAGCTGCTAGAAATCTAGCTTACCTGGAATCCTGAGGGTTCCCATCTGTAAGCAGAATCCCCAAGTGGTGAAGTATGGGTGTGACAGCTCCTAAATCACTCCTCTCCTGACTCTCAGCATGTTGGGGTTATTCCTACAAAAAAGTGGCTAAGGCCAGGGTATCCCTCCAAGCTGGCCCCCTGTTTGAACAGCTCTTTGGGTTGCAGGTAATCCGGTGTAAATTAGAGCTGCCTTTAGTTACTGCAGGGTCCAACCCTCACTCACCTCTGGGTTGGTCCTGGGTTTGGAGTAAAGGAAAGCTGGTTGATAGTTGCCCCTTTTTCCTCAGCTGTTCTGAATGCCCCTTGGCTGAAGGCATCTAGCATTCTGTGTCTAAGCGGGTTTCTTCAATCCATTATATATTGATACTAATACATGGCATCACCTCTTGTCCTTATCATAACAATGCCAGGAATACAGCTTAATTAACTACTGCCATATCCTACCCCAGAGGTGGCTTCATTTTTGGGATGATTGAAGTTGACAGCAGTTACCTATAGGTTGTGCGTGGCTTTGGCCTTTGTGTGGGTGCGCAGAGGGAACCGAGTAAAGGATTGCCTGCACAGGGACCTGTTGCAGTTGTGGTCCATGCATTCTGGATTGCTCCCTGCTAGCATCCTGTGGGCACCACCTCATTCCAAATGGGGTGGGGAAGAGCCAGAGCTATGGCCCAACGTGCACTGGCCAATCAGAGATTGATGCAGGGATTGTGCTTCCACTGCATCTTATCCAACTGTGGGAAACATAATGGTTGCCTGAGGCCCAATGCCTCCCAAAAGCTATTCCAGGGAGAGCACATCTCTACAGCCTTCCCAAAGCAGGCCTGTGCCCCATGGTAGCATCTTACCCATGGTTTGCAATAGGATACAGCATCTTGATTCTTGCAAAATGTGCTGTACAAACCAGTCATTTGTAGTACTAATGGTTGTGAGATACTGAAATAAATACATGTTCATCACCTGGTGCAACTGCTAATGGAATATTGTGTCTAGTTCTGGTGTCCACAGTTCATGAAGGGTGATGGAGAGGCTTCAGATAAGAGCCATGAGAATGGGGAAAAAAGGCTGATAGTGAAAGATTCCAGGATCTGTTTAACTTAACAGAAAGAAGGTTAAGGATACCTTGATAGCAGTCTAGAAGTACCTACATGGGAACAGAAATTTGATAAGAGAGGGCTCTACAATCTAGTGCACAAAGATCTAACAAGCTCAAAAGGCTGGAAGTTGAGGCTGGACAAATTGCAGACTAGAAATAAGGCCAATTTAAAAATGGGTATAATTAACCATTGGAACAATTTACCAAGGACTAGGCAGGATTTTCCATCACTGGAAAGTATTAACTCAAGATTGGACATTTTTTCTAAAAGTTATGCTATAATTCAAATGAGAATTAATTCAGTGAAGTCATACAGCCTATGTTTTACAGGACAATAGATTAGATGATCACAATGGTTCCTTCTGATAGCGTCATCTATAAACCTCCAGTCAACATTTTGCAAGATGAATATCCGTGTCACCTGTATTTTTAAAGAGAAAAACATCTGCTCCTTTTTCAAAGTTAGAACTTGTAGTTAGCACCAGCAAAACACACATGCCCTTTAATGGTGCTTCACATACAGTAGATGTGCACAGAAGTGAAACAACATATTTGGTTTGCTAATGCTGGCTATTAAAAAGAAATGGGTCTTTTGCATTCTTTGAAGGCATACAGAGATTTCACAATTTCACAAGTTGTGCAACGTTTTTCAATTGAGTGGAAAATCCAAGATGCTCTTTGGTTTAGCCTTTAACAATTAAAAATATCCCAGTGGCATGCGAACCACTTGTAAATTAATTATCAGGGAGAGGCTGTTCTTAAGCCTGCCAGTAATGGCTTAATAATAGGTCTAGGATGTTCAATTAGTTGAGAAATATAAAGCAACATGTTACTACATATAAGAGCCCTCTTGGGTTTTTTTTATTTTTTGTATGGAATGTACTTTGAAGCTTTATGATATTCCTTGACATTAAGACAGTGGACTCACATTTCACAAGGAGCAAGCTACCTTTGGAGTTGACTATTTTTTTTTTTTTTTTTTACACCACCAACTTGCAAATGTAGCCTGGAGATAAGAAAGGTCTCTGCCTCTGGTATCAGAATATGGGATCTCCTGAACCCAGCAAAAGCTGAATGTATAAGAAAGTGTTCTTATCTCCTTCATGGAGCCAACAGGCCAGAACCTGGGGCCCACCAAATCAGTTTTATGCTGTTCCAGCTGTGCAAAGCAGATTTAAAGATGGCTTAGGTGGCCAGCTGTAAATTCGTCAATAGTGTAGAGCCCTGAAGCTGCTCTTGCTCGTATCAGGGGCTGAATTCCCTTAGCCCTTGGCTCGGCCCAGGATTGGGATGGTATAAAGGTGGTGTACAGCCACATTTGCCTCTGCACCAAGTCGGGTTTAGCTAGACCTGAGTGAGGATCCAGCCCCATGGTGTTATTACTGAATTACATTGGTGTAACTGAGGTGAGAATCTGGCTCTATGGTAGTAATTTGATTCTCTGGGTAAGTGCAGAGTATGGCTTGCTTTTGAGGCCTTGCTTCCAGTTAGTCCTATAAATGTAGAGACCATTTTCCCATCTTAAGACATGCACAACTTGCTGTAGGTAATCCCGTGGATGTTCCCTTTGACTGTGAAACTACTCTTTGATGCAAGGCAAGCAAGATCTGGACCATCCCTCTTCTTCTCCCCTACCTCCTTTTAATGTGGAATACTCAGTTGTTAGACAGACCAACAACATTATGAATCATATTTTAATTGTGCTTTATTTGATTTATTACCAGGCTCCTTGGCATTGAAGTGTGATGGCAGAGGCTAAAAGTATCACTTCTATGCATACTAATTTCCAGTGGTCTATGGAATAGGAGGTCATTCCTCAATTCAATTTCTGCTCCATTGCCACAATACATTGCATGTAAGTTACTGGCTTAGTTTGGTTTGCTCTGAGTTCATTGAACACGTTTAACAGTTAAAGGCAAAGCGTTCTAACTTGTCAGCCAGAACATGCCCAAGAAAGCAAAGTATAATTTGCTATGATTATAAAATACATTCCATTCCACTCTTGTTTTGACATTGTGCCTTGGAGCGAGATATTTTGTGTTTCATAAGGAAGCCTTTTGTTCTTCTCAGCGTGGAGATGGGCCCAAAATGAAACCCAGGATGTGAATATTTGCAAATCTTGGTAAGGTTTAATTCTGGATTTGAATATTATAGCTGAATTTCATCTCTATTTTAATGTTGTTTTAAAGCCACAGATCAGCACTTACATGTCCAAGGGAACTAATAGGTGAGAGATGAGAATAGATGGCACCTTTGTCTGGTAACAGAATTAAATACAGGGTGCTAAAGCAACTCTGAATGACTGGGTGGAGAACAACTGGACAATAAAATTCATATATGAGTGGTGGGGTGTTTCTGGAAAATATATATTGGTGCAACTCAGTGGAGAACTAGGTCCCTAGTATAGTCTCAAGATATACCAGTTGGACGGCCTTTCATAAAGAATGTATAGGGTCTGATTCTCCTATCACTACACCAGTCTTATACAAGTGTAGCTCCATTGGATTCAGTGAATTTACTCCTGATTTACACCTTAGTAAATGAGAACAGAATCAAGCCCATGGGATCCAGCCCGGGATCAAGTGCTTATAATACATAGCTCTTACTTAGCAGATATCAAAATAATACCTAGCTCATCTCATCAGCAGATCTCAAAGCATGGGGTCAGTATAATTATTCCCATTGTACTGATGGGGAAACTGAAGCACAGAGAGGGGAAGTGACAATGGAAGAGGCTTAATAGAGAATTGAAAGTAATAGCTGCATCTTCAGTGATGTTAAGCCATGGGTTATTTTAGTCACAGATCAGTTCAGCTTTTCTCTGTATTTTCATACTTCTTCCACTTGACACTTAAACAGCCCAGTGTAGATGTTAGTGAATTTTGGTTTCATAACACTTGTGGTTGAAAAGGGTTCTTTCCAAAGCCAGCGCCTGGAATTTGCTTATTGATAAAGCCACCCACACGCTAGTACATATCTAATCTTTTTGAACTACCTTCACACAATGTTCTTGCTCAATAGAGAATTAATGAGAACACCTGCTGCCTCACCATAAATAAGTCCTTATAGTTTCAGCTCCCAGAAGTAAAATACAGCATGCCCTAATAAAAATCACCTCTCATCTGAAGGCTTTCAAATACATGTGGATGGAACAACGTGCTGGGAAGGAGGGAGTGGTGGTGCAACAGCCCACCTATAACTTGCAGCCTAGTGGTTGAAGTACTCACCTGGGATGTGGGAGAGCCAGGTTCAATTTGTCCCTCTCCGGCAGGGAGGGAAAAAGGATGTGAACGGCATCTTCCACCTCTTAGGAGGCTGAGCGATGGCAGTGTTATCAGGTGCCCCATCAGTCTCTCCTCTATTGAAGCTGTTCCACTGTGGATAAACAATGAAAGAATGGTTGGAGCAAGTGAACTGGATCTGGGGTCTCCCCCATGAATGCCCTAACCACTCAGATACAGTCATTCCCATTCTCTCTCTTTCTGGCCCACTGACACTTTCATTAGGTATTCTCAATAGAACAGCTACAACAGGTGACACTGAGGGAGTCTCACAGCAGAATATCCCATACCTCAGTAGCTAGAGTACTCCTGTGAGACGTGGGAGATGCCTGTTCAAATCCATTATCCCTTCTGAATCAGAGAGAGGGAACTGAACCTGGGTCTCTGACTTCACAACTGTGCTCTAATCACTGGGCTAAAAGTTATCAGGTGGGCACCACTGCTGCCTTTGGCCAAATTTTGACTGGCTCCTGACTGGTTAGGTGTCCTTTAAGCATGCCTACCAGATCAGGCCCCTGTATGCAAGCTGGGTGGCCAAATGCCCATCTTCCCCTGCTTCATCAATCACTCTGTGGCTTAGGCAGGAGATAGGTGTCTGGATGTGTAGAGGGCAGCTGCAGTGTGCATGCTCAGAGGCGGGATCATTATGCTGGCGGATTTACCATGAAACAAACAGTGCAGTGGCACGGGAACCCCAATGACACGGGGGGCCCCCAAAATTCAAGACAAATCTCATCTGACAACCAGGGCCGGTGTAACCCATTAGACGACCTAGGCGGTCGCCTGGGGAACTACAATTTTGGGGGCGGCGACCGTGGCGGTATTTCGGTGGTGGGACCTCCCGCTGCCTCTGTGGGGGGCGGCATTTCGGGGCGGGACCTTCCGCTGCCTAGGGCAGCAGAAAAGCTGGTGCTGACAACCAGCACCCAAGTCCCGGCTGGTGGAGCAGCAGGGCTCAGGCATGCAGGCTGCCTGCATTTTGTGGCCTGTGGCCCCATGGCACTCCTGGAAGCGGGCAGCTGCTGGTACATCTCCTTGTACCCCTGGTGGGGGGGAGGCAGCTCAGTGTGCTGCCCCCACCCCAGGCACTGCATGGAGACCCTTTGCCCTCCTCCCCCCAAGGGCCATGCAGAGACATGCCAGCAGCAGTGCAGCAGGGCTAAGGCAGTTCCCTACCCATGCTGTCTCTTTCCCTCCGCACCACGCCACTCCCAGAAGCTGCCGGCATGTCCCTGCGGCCCCTGGTGGGGGTGAGGTGTCTCTGTGCATTGCCCCCGCCCTGAGCATGAACTCTGAAGCTCCCATTGCCGGGAACTGCAGCCAATGGGAGCTGCGGGGACGGCGCCTGCGGGCAGCAGTGCGCAGAGACCCCCTGCTTCCCCTCCCCGCCTAGGAGCTGCTGCCAGAGGGGTGTGCCAGTCACTTTGGGAGCTGCGCTGCCCTAGGTAAGCATCGCCCCCCAACCCTTCCCATACCCCAACCCCTGGCCCCAGCCCAGAGCCCTCATCCTGCACCCAATCTTCCTCCCAGAGCCTGCACCCCTCACCTGCTCCCACACCCCAACCCTCTGCCCCAGCCCAGAGCCTGCACCCAGCACCCAAACTTCCTCCCAGAGCATGCTCCCCACACCCCCTCCTGCATGCCAACCCCCTGCCCCAATCAAAGTACCTCACTTTATTTTCATTTTCTCCCTATTACTTATAATATAGGAGGAGGATGAAGAAAAAAAGGATGAAAAACAAAGTGTTGGGGGGAGATAAGAGAGAATGTTCTTTTTTCTTGGCTGGGTCCCGAGAGGGGACCCCCCAAAAATGAAGCTGCGTACAGGGCTCCACTAGCTCTAAATCTGGGAGCATAGGTGTCTAGGGAACTGTCACCCTGAAAAACTTAGGCACTGAGTGAGTTTAAGCACCTACCACACTTGGTGGGAGTTTTGTGGTCTGTAACGGAGTCAAAACAGGGGCTTAGGTACTTTTGTGGAATTCGCCCTTTGTTACTACTTTCATAAGAGTTGATCCTCGAACATGAGCCCAGCTGCACAGGAGTGAGTGGGGGCATAACGAACCCCTTACTTCCCCTTTGTGGTCTGCTTGCACCACCAAAGCCCACATGCAGGGAAAGCAGCTACCACTGGGCTCAGACTCATCCTCCTATGTGGGTGGATGTGGAGGGGGAATGGGTGGCTTGACTCCAACTCCCCTACTTCCTCCAGCGAGCCAGCACAGCGTGGGAAGCTGGGTCACAATGTAGGAAATATCCTGCTCCTGGAGCAGACCAGCTACTTTCTGGTCTGCTGAGGACTGGACAGTCAGGTTCCAAAGCAGCCCTCAGTGAAGAGTTTTCAAAATTTCAGCTGACTTTGTTTTGACTGCAAATTTACATTCCTTTGTGTTCCTTTCCCAGAAATATGTTAGCAGATGAGTTTACAGGCACAAATGTTCATGGAAACAGCAAATTTTAAGCCTGGAGATATTTCTGAATAGTGAATTTTGAATTTATAATCTGCACAAGAGATGTTTGCAGGAGTTAGATTCATCTATGTGCGTAGTTAAAGCTAATCCACACAGCTCAAACTTTGAATTTTACACAGCCAATGCTCATAAGGAAGAGCTTGCAAACTACCTGATAGAGCAAGGATTTTTCACAGAAATTGTGGTTTGAAATAAATAAATAATTTGAGGAAAAACTGTCATCGGCTTATGGATGGTCTGTGAAGAGAAAGAGAACCCAAATTTGCCAGATAAATGATTCCTTATGAATTATTTCCCCAGAACTCATTCAAGGACAGCACACAAGAATGGAATGTTATTCTGGAAGATGATGGGACTTTGTTACTGCTTTCATAACTGGTGACATTATTGTTTACAACCCCTCTTATATGATGACATTATTGTTAGCCAACTTCTTAGTGTTATAAGAGTGGTAATCTGCCATATCCATTTTTTTCTTAATAGCTGTGACCAGATTCTAATGCAAGATGCATGGCACATATTTACATGGATGGCAGAAAGTTAACTGCTGTGCTTCATACATCTTTGGGGATGTGTGTGTTTAGACAATATAGGGCAGGTTCTCAGCTGGAGCAAGTTAGTATAGCTCTACTGACTTTAATGATGAACATCTGACTACTCACATTAACAATGAAACATGTGCTAAAGAGCTTTGTTGCATCTGGATCTTTGACCTGAGGCAAACCTTAGCCATTAACGTTTCTTTGAAGAATTTTCAAGAAATAACTTGGATTATTTGGCAGTCAAATACAACATGAACTTGATCATACTCTCATTAAAGTCAACATTAACATAGATGGGAGTTTATTTCAAAGAAATAAGGAATTAATATACTTTCTAGTAGGAAAAATTTAGGCTAGTACAAAGTACTAAGGGTGTGACTGTTGCACTAAAATTTTAAAATAAACATAACCATAAAAAGCACCAGATTGGTGGCCTGAAAACTGAACTTCTTTTTTTGCCTACAAACTGGTAGGGTGGGATCCTGGAAGAAACTCAGGCCTTGCAATGCAAAGTGTTGTGGCACCTAACTTTAGGCAGCTAGAAAATCACTGGAACAACATAGCAATCCACAAAACTTCCGTGAGGTGCCTAGGCTCTCTATACAATGAATGGGGAGAGATAGGCACCTTAAACTGCAATCCACAAAGCCAGCATGCTTGGCAGGGAGTTGCCTAAATTAGGCAATGAGAGATGCTGATGAGAGGGGGTTGCACTAAGCCCTGCCCCTCTCCTGCAGCTAGGTGCCTCAGTCTGGGTTGAGGGAGGTGCCTAACTTGCTTAGGGATCCATGCACCAGGGAAAGACAGGCATTGAGCATCGGGGTCTGAAACAAAACAGCTGGATGGGTTGGGGTGAGGATCACCTCCCTTATAATCTTTAGCCTAGTCAATAGACTACTTACCCTGAGTAGGAGTTAAAGTCCCCTATCCTTCTCCTAAGGGATCTGCTACCATTCAGGTTAGTAGCCTAACCATTAGGCTACAGAGTCATTCCATAGCCTAGTGTTTAAGGCACTCTCCTAAGAGGTGATAGAGCCCCCTTCAAACCCCTGCTCTTCCCCCACTCCCAAGCTGATTTTTGTGTACTCCCCTAAGAGGCCCAATCCAGTAGGCACCCTCTGAGAACTCCTACTGGATTGGGACCCCTCTTGCAAGTTAGGCATCCAAACACCTAACTTTCCTGGTTTGTGAATCAATCGGAGCTTAGGCATTCGGACCCCTATCAGGAGGCAGCACTGTGCATGCTCAGCTGGGAGATAGTGCCTAGGCTGTAGCGCTCTTGCCCAGAGGCACTTACAGGGTTAGTTGGCAGCTGAGTGGGAGTTCTGTGGATCACAGTGGTGCCTAAAAAGTGTCTAAATACCTCCATGGATTGCACCCATACATCTTAATTAGCAATAGCTCTGGCTTCTTCCAAATCGCCACACCAGTGCACCTGAAACCTACCCGGAAGAACCACCTCTGGGTCCCAAAAGTTAACTCGGCCTCTTTTACCACTCTCTCATCTCTGGGAATGTTAACCAGGTGCCAAATAACACCATTTATTTTAGAATCTAAATACCTTTTCCTTTGATAAGAGATTGGCACCATTAACTCCTTTGAGGAAAAAGATACCAAGCTGCCAGGAGATGATATTGACTTTCAGTTAATAAGTATCCACAAACAATGAATCATTTCAAACAGTTAACTGGGTCAATTATGTTCAAACAGGTGCCCTAAAGGTGAAAGGTTCCAGAGCCAACTGTTAATCCTTGGAACCATCCCGTTTTTTTATTTTGTTTTCTTGGAATATAAGAATTAGCTGCCCTGGATTCCTCAGAGATTTCTTAATATGAATGTCTAGCCTGGTCATTCATTATCTGCATAGTTTGAAATTTATCTAGTTCCTTGTAATGTTGATGCCTGATATATTTTTGTCTCTTCTTTGCAAAGTATCCGTGTCTTTGGCCAACTGAGGAACATTCTGGGTAAACTGATGCTAATGTCACTTGGAGTTAGCAGATTAATTAACTGTTCAGAAACTTGAAAAATCACAAAGCTCTAGGAATGAAAATTTCCAGGTCAATAATTATTATACCTTTGAGAAATCTGGGGGAAAGGACAGGTATGATTATGATAGCTCAAACGTTCTGGTACAATGGTATCAATCTGGAGTGACCCCCATTGAATTATTCTTGATTTACACCAATGCAGTTGAGAGCAGAATTTGATCCATTGTCTTTTAAACTTTTTGACTCAGTAAATGTGGACAATAACTGATAATGCAGAAGTGTTAAAGAGCCTTAGAGAGAGTTGGTGGGTGGGCTCTCTGGGTCTTTTAAAACAGATAGATAGATAGATAGATAAGAGCTCATGTGGTTGCTTTTAAAAGTTAAGCAGGATATGTGATCAACTCAGGTATGCTCAGAAATGAAATAGTAATCCTGATTCTGTTCCCATTAACATTAACTAGTTTTGCATTGATGAAACTCCCTTGACATTAGTGGAGTAACACCTGGTTCACAACAGTGTAAGCAAGAGGACACTAAGTCTGAATGTGTTTATCAGAAAAGAGAGATTTTGAAACAGAATGGGTGGGGTTTTAATTCCATAGTTCATTCACCCAGCAACATCCTTGACTCAGCAAACATGGAGCAATTTTGGCAAATGTGCTGCTTGTTCTGCAAGTAACCCTCAGGCTGTCTATATCAGTAGGATGGACAGGTCGTTTTACGTAGGATTATATCTTCTGCTCTTGCAAGAACTCAAAACTATTCCATGCCTTCCTGTAGGGCTTTAGAATGACGTTAACTAATTTTGGAGAGAGAATGAACAGGTCCAATCTAGTGAGGGAGGTCACACTAGTGTGTGTATTGGGGAGAACCACATAGTGTTCAGACTGAAATATCTGCTGTAGATGTGAGAGTCAGATGACTGACTTGGTATGCACTGAGGCCTGATAAGAATGCAAATAGTGAAAGAGATTGCAGAGGGTAATTTTACAAGTTCCAAAGCATGCAAAGCCTACGCTGTAGGCTAGTACAAGTTCTGTGAATGGAGTGAAGGTTAAGAGACTGAAGGATGGATTGCTACATTTATTTCCCAAGATCTTTGGAAATTGTTATTCAAGCTTATAATATATCTCTACAGCTAGTAGAGGTAGGTCCAGTACTTTCAGGGCAATATTGTTTAATTGTTCATGCATTGTAATTCAAGGGTATACTCTGGTGCTACGATTTATTACTATTGGAGGAGGTAATGTAATAGGAGTGATAGAGGTTCCCATTACTCTTGAAGTCCATGACTTGAGTGGAGTTACACCAATTTACAGCAACTGAGCTGGCCTAGCAAATTATGTAATTTACACAATTGCACTAACAGGAACACTTTAGAATGTAGCCACTCTAAGATCAAAGTTTAGAGGTATCATTAAATTTTTGAACTTCCAAAGCTGGAATTTTAGTCAGTGGATGACGTAGATTGTCAGGATCAAGCCCAGAGGGAATGCTGTGAATTTGTATGATAAAAATACCACTGCATGAGTGAAAGTTACAGCTCTAGAGACAAGCATTCTTTGTTAGTGGGAACATCAAGAGCAGCAACTTATTGCAAGGCTTTTAAGGGCATATGCCTCATCATTTCTGCTTTGTCAGGGGTTTAATGTTGCCCATGAAAGGTATGCATTCCATCATTTTTAATAACTTGGGAAGAGACAGAAAATTAATTGATTGGGGGTTATATGCCAGCTTATCTGCATTTGATATTCTACATGCACTGTGTAATGATCTGGGGAATCAGTTTATGTACAACTTATGATTTTGAGCTGATACGAAATTGTTATACCATTGAATGCCTCAGTGTGTGGGAGCTGTCTGGGCTTTGGCATGTTTCTGCCAGACCAAAGACAAGAGTCATTTATGTAGACGGAAACATCTTGGAAAAATGAGTTGGCTGAAGCTAGACTAGTTCCTCCAACTTCTCTGCAATGAGGGGGAAGTGATGAGTGGAAATTCCCCAGGAGAAGAATAAATGATCCAGGTGTCAATGGTGGGACATGAACTTGAGATTCTCAGAAAGCTTTGGGCTGGAGAGAGGAAGAGATGAATATGTGTTCGTATCAAGGGGGTCAGATTTAATTGAGGGACCAGGGGGGGAGAGAGAGAGACTCTATGATTCTGAAGAGAAGTTATGCACTGCAGGAGAAGGATCCTGGCCACCTCAGAGGTCTCTGTCCTAAGCCCAAAGAACTCTCCAGAGTGGTGAAGAAACAGGCAGGATAATGCATATTGGTGTGCTTATTATTTTATCTGTCTTGTGCTATCTAAGTAAAAAGTAATTTGTTTTAGAATCCTATGCAAAGGTCATGAGTCTGTTTGCTTTGCTATCACATACCCCTGAAGAGGTGAACTGTTAACCCAGAGCGACCACGCAGTTGGTGTTCTGGGGGATGGTATGCTTAAGCTAAAGGGAAGTGTGAGGGGGCAGAACTAGTCTCAAGGCCTTGGCAGTTGGACCAGGGCATGTGTGTGTCTCAGCTCTCAGAAGGGGATGGTAGACAGAGAATCCGCACCCCAGAAGTGTGCCTAGATACTCCTGACAGGGGCAGACCTTGGACTTTTCAGACTCAGAAAGCTTAAAGCACAGAATGCCGAGTGAGGTGGGCCTCAAACACAACAGCCTGCTGAGTGTGAAGCCAGAGGGAGCTCTACCAGAGCTCTGTGTGTGATACAGTGGAATCAGATTTTGTCACGATTTATGGGGATAAATAGGGCCCCACCACTGATAATGTGATTTCTGGAGTTGGGGAAAATAATTATTCAGTAAGCTAGAGAAACTGTTTATATAAATTACAATGAAAGAATCGCCATATTTATTATATTAATAAAAGTGTTTAATAAAAATGGAAGACTGTTTTTATTTCTGGGGAAAAAAACACTATTTTATTACAAAATTGCATGGGAAGAGCAGGATGTTCACAAGTTTCTTTATACACTATAATACAGTTCTTTGAAATATGAACATAACCAGCTCCTAAAGAAAGGGAAACAAGCCTTTCTAGGAGGCAAACAGACTTTAAGTCTTTACATCTTTTCAAAGTATACAAATTAAAAAATAGGCTTCCTTTTAAAAAAAAAAAAAAAAAAAGCAATTTACATAATATACAAACTCTGTATTAGAAATAAGGTACACCTTAACGACATAAGGGGAAATATGCTAGTTACTATGTGCTGCATCACATGCAAGGCAATTACCACTTCAGACCCATTGATACAGATATTGAAATCCATGTGTAGTTTTACAAACTGTGATCCCCACAATAAACAACCCCCCTTGAAATATTTAGGATCCTTATTGTTTGTGGTGCTTTAAGATCTGAAAAATACATGTATTCTATATTGCTCATTTGACAAAATGCTGCCCTTGTTAAGATTTTAATTTGTATTGCAGTAACTCCTCAAGGCCTAGTTAAGTGGCCCCTTTGTGCTTTGTACTGTTTACACATATAACAAAAAGACAGTCACAGGCTCAGAGAGCTTACAATCTAAGGATGTAATGAGACAAATTGGGAGGGATGGCGGCGGGTGAGGGAACAGAAACATAAGAAACAGTGAGAGATTATGATTAGTGCAATAAGCAGCAGTCATAGCACATTAGCTGCCTAGCCATTTTCAAGTATTGTGTATGGCAGAGGTTCTCAAACTGTGGGTTGGGACCCCAAAGTGGCTCGGGACCCCGTTTTAATGGGATCGCCAGGACTGATGTTAGACTTGCTGGGGCCTGGGGCTGAAGCAAAAGCCCAAGTCCAACCATCCGGGCCAAAGCCGAAGCCCAAGGGCTCTAACCCCGGGTGGCGGGGCTCAGGCTTTGGCTTCGGTCCTGGGTGACGGAGATCAGGTTACAGGCTCCCCACCCGGGTGGTGGGGCTCGTGCTTCGGTCCCCGCTCCTGGGGTCGTATAGTAATTTTTGTTGTCAGAAGGGGGTCACAGTGACCCTTGTGTAGGTGTCACAGAGAAGCAGGGTTCAAATACATGGACAAGTCCATCTAAATGGCTTTGATCTTATTCTATGCTTTATAAGAGAAAACTCTTTTAAGGGGGAAATGTACTTCTATTATTTTCTTCATTAGTTCTTTTGTTAAAAGGTCATAAATTGACAGCCCTGCAGATGGAAATCCTCAACTGAATCCACAAAACTGGAACAGCCTGGGAAAGACTAAGGCAAGATTTCTTCACACTATCCCACCTCACCCTCAACCTAGCAGGACCATCTCACTCATGCCTGATTATTCCCAGGTACCCTCTGTGACACACATAGGATTGAGCCTAATTCCTTTCTCAAACACTGAACAACTTCCAGCTGGTAACACCCTTCACTCAGTACTGACTGGCACCCAATATTGAGTTCCACAGCCCACTATAAAACTCTCAAACAATGAATTTCCCTCAACTTTTCTGGTATTTGGGCCCACAGATGCAAAGATGCACAATATTTTTGTTCTTTCATTTTAGGATTGTGCAATGCATTTAGAAAAACCTGCTAACTGACACATTTTCATACAGTGTAAGGACTACATGAGTGTTTGTTGACTCTGTATTTCTGTCCTTCTCATCAGTGCATTGCTGAAGGCATGTCCATGGCGATTTCTCCAGTGGTTAGCACCTTATTGGCTTTGGCATTCCAGATTCACATGTGCTGTCACCAGAAAAGGCCGCAATAGCATGGTCTTTAGTCCACAGAAGACAATCTGGATAAACAGAGAGTCCATTCATGTAATGAACAGTTCTGTACAATCTAAGTATATGTTAAGCAGAGCTTAGAGTATGGTTAATATCCCTACTTAATTCACATAGGGTGAATTTTTCTCTTGTCCAATAGACTAGTAAACCGCCTATTAGCCATTTAAGTTCCACTTAAACCCTATTTTGAGGGCTTGGTTCTGGCTCAGATCTAAATCCACAAGAAACCAAATTTTCCAATTTACATTTTGCTTTAGTACAAGCTAAATCAGGCCTGTGTACAGCTGATTTTATAGTATCTTGGCTATTTGGAGCTGAAGTCTCACATAAATTCATGATACTTTGGCATCATCAAAATCAAAGCATAGCCTTATTTGACCTTGAATCTGAATTCCAAGATGTAATTTGAATCCAGCCTCCTGGACTGGCCCACCTTTATTAATAATTTAAGTGCTATGCAAGTGAAGATCAAGCAATTCTATTGCTTGTCTTGGTGTGTTTTGCCTTTATCGTCAGGATCAATTGTTTGCCATTGGTGAAACTAGATGGACCAACACTCTGATTTAGTACATTGGAAAAATTTAATGATATTTTCAAGATAATGCCTTCTTGAAATGCAGAAGAAAAACATCTATTGGATTCCAGCTAATGAATGTTATAATTGGGGGGGAAACGGGTGGGTTTTCGCTATGTCTGGAGGACAGAAGCAGACTGTTGTGGCCCATTGTATTTAATACAATCAAAGGCTGGAAAGCTATATCAATCTATTATGCAATTCCTAGCTTCTTTTGCAGTTTACAAGAGTTATTTAAAGGCAATGAAGCATAATGACCTCCAAGAAATATGAATCTTCATGCAATGATGTTAGATTGTACAGGCCAAAATCTGCTCTGCCTGAACAGGCCCACTGAATTTAGAAGTGGCATATTACTACATAGAGCAGAATGGAGTCTACTATGTTCCAATGGCACTTATCCACTTTACCTCATCGTCTTCTAAAGGCAATTGGAAGTTCTCGGCTGGGGATTAGTATTCCTGAATGCAGAGTTTCTACTGGCTTACTATCAGTTGCTATAATCTGATATTTGCGAACGAGCTGTAAAGACAAAAATATGAGTTACAGGATGCCAAGTATGACTTTGGCTCACTAGCTTAATCTTTTAATCATATAATCAGACCAGTTACTTGCTGTTTAAAGAATGTTGTAATGTAATAATATTTACCCAGCAAAGAGCTAAATGAAGTTGTAGTTCAGCTAAGCGACGCCCAATGCACATCCTCCTCCCAATACCAAAAGGAATATGAGCAAAAGGATTTATTATATTCTTCTGAAGCCAGCGCTCCGGTTTAAATGTAGTCCAGTCACTAAAGTACTCTTCATTGGATCCCAAGGCATGACTGTTTAACATCAACACTGTCTGGAAACAAAAGCAAAGGGAAAAGGTCAGTTAAGAACTTCTGGAATAATCAAGTGAGTCATTTTGTATTAATGGAAAAAGCTGATAAAAATGTGAAGCAAAAGTTATTTTCTCAAAAAAATAACATAGTACTTTTCTGGGTGTGTGAAACAATCTTCAAAGAGCAGACAGACACTGCCACCCAACAGATATGAAATAACAGAAAATATGAAGAATGTCTTGGAATCAACCCTAAAATTCTTTGGAAATATGAGCTAACTTTAGTTCCAGTGTAAGCAGGTGCAACTCCATTGATGCCAGTGGAGTTGCAACAGGACAGATTTTGAGAGCGGAGATTAGATAGAGAATTACTGTACTTCTTCCACGCTAGCTTTGTAGCCTATTGAGAAGTACCGAATCTAAGATGAAAAATAAGGAATAGCAGAATGGGGGGGAGGGGCAGACTGAGAAGAGTGAAAAATGAATGTCAGATTATTCCCTTTAAAATTTCACTCATTAATTTCATTAATCTAATTTTATCCCACATTTCAGTGGTTTTCAATTTCTGGGAAATCTTAATATTTTATCATTGTCAACATTCAGTTCCTTCATCTTTTTAGGTCTTAGCTCATGACTATGCTGTCTGAATGCTTCATAAAAGCTTCTCACCACCGTAAACGATGGGAACTAGTCTGTAACCAGCAAATGACCGAGTCATTTTCAAACTGGAGTGGTTACCCTGTATTGATAATTCTATTGTAAAATACTTATTTTAAGCTACCTACAGTAACAAATTCTACTCACCCCTTCAGGTAGCACATAGTCCCCAAGCGTTGTTTCTGTGTCAAGAGTGCGAGTGGTAAATGGCACAGATGGTGTTATCCTATAGTAAAATACATAAATTGAATTAATCTACCATGATTTTGTCTCCTCATAGATATGGGCAATATTTTACTCTGAACACCTAGGTGGTCATTTTGAAGTTATTATACCCACTAGTTTCAGAGTAGAAGCCGTGTTAGTCTGTATCTGCAAAAAGAACAGAAGTACTTGTGGCACCTTAGAGACTAACAAATTTATTAGAGCATAAGCTTTCGTGGACTACAGCCCACTTCTATATGCATCTGAAGAAGTGGGCTGTAGTCCACAAAAGCTTATGCTCTAATAAATTTGTTAGTCTCTAAGGTGCCACAAGTACTCCTGTTCTTTATACCCACTAGAATACCTTTCCCCTTTATGGCATATTAGATGACCATTGTGATCAAACAGAACCCATTTTGCTTTACTTAGAAGTTATCTAAAGAGTTCTACCTCATAGATTCTTTCAGACATGCTTTTAGGTAAGGCATTTTCTTCAGGTCCTCAGCATTTGGACTCTCATTAGCAGACACTGCACTCTGTATTTCCTGGAAAAGCTTCTGTTGAACGTGGGGATTGCGTGAAATGTTATACAGAGCCCACAGTAGACTATTGGCAGTCTGAAACATGACCAGAAAAGAAAGCACTGATGACTAAGACACAGAACATCAAGCAATATGACTATCCATATTATGTGCATAGTATGGCCAGCCTTCTCCCTTACGCTGGAAAACTCTTCAGTCTTGCCTAAGCCTAAAACAATGTGATCCTTCTGCCCATTGTTCTCTAAGGAACTGGGGAAAGCATAGTGAACAAGAACTGGGGAAAGGAGAATGTAAAAATATCACCATGTAGTTCTTTTAGGTAAAATTGCACATGCATCCTTGCAACTCAGTTTAAGTGACTATGCAGAGATTAGACTATATTAGATATTAGACTATGTTAGATATTTGATATCCTGCCCTTACTGGCAGAAAGGTTTGATAGAGCTGGAAAATTAGATAGATTTGATAGAGCTGAAAACTCCAACGAGAGACTGCTGAGCTGGAATTGATATGCAAACTTGACACAATCAACAAAGGATTGAATAAGGACTGGGAATGGCTGAGCCATTACAAACATTGAATCTATCTCCCCTTGTAAGTATTCTCACACTTCTTATCAAACTGTCTGCACTGGGCTATCTTGATTATCACTTCAAAAGTTTTTTTTTTTTTTCTCTTACTTAATTGGCCTCTCAGAGTTGGTAAGACAACTTCCACCTGTTTATGCTCTCTGTATGTGTGTATATATATCTCCTCAATATATGTTCCATTCTATATGCATCCGAAGAAGTGGGCTGTAGTCCACGAAAGCTTATGCTCTAATAAATTTGTTAGTCTCTAAGGTGCCACAAGTACTCCTGTTCTTTTTGCTGGAAAATTAGGTAACTGCTATGATACTAACTTCAGTGACTTTGAGGATGAGCATATTAAAAATGAGACCAACAACAAACATTCACAGCTCCATGTGTGTAATCTTGATGTGCACTGAACGTAGAGAACGGCCCTCAGTCTGGTATGTGATAGCTATCAGCAATGCCAGAATTACAACAAAACCTGCTGAAAACAAACCAGTTTTACCGTTTCAACTCCTGCAATCTGGAACTCTGTGATAGCAGCATACAGTTCCTTCTTGGAGAGTTGACTCCCAAAGTAAATGTCGCACAGGAAATCTTCACTGGGATTGGCAGAATATTTCTCCAGTCTTCTGTCAATTGAACACTTGGCTGGGGATAGACAGGGAGGAAGTGATCAGAAAGTTACTAAAAATTCATCAAAACTCAAAGGAAAAATATATTTACACCAGTGATCATGAGAGAGGAGACAATGTTTATTGAGCCACCCCACCAAAATAATTTTGCCCTTTTCATGTGAGTATCCCTTCCTGCACTGAAACAACCACATCCCCCCGTTATAAAAATCAGGGATGGCCAGAAGAAACTACTGAATATTAGACGGCATTCTGCCTTGTAGAACTATGAAAGAAGTCAATGACCTTTGATGTAAGCTACGCATTCAACTATGAATACATGGGTTGTAGCTAATTTAAGGATAAAGTTCATTGGCTTGGATATTCAAAGGGGACAATGAGATTTGGAAGTCAAGGAGAGTTGGGCATTATAGCACAGAAATATCCTAGGTGTTTTTTTGTTTTTGTTTTTAATTTTTGCAATGTGTTTATCCTGTGAAGGTAAATACCAGATCCCAAATTGATAAAGTCATTTTTCTTTGAACATAGTGTGCCAGATTTTGCCATCCTTATTCACAGTGAGTAGTACTTTGCTCAATGAGTAGCCTCATTGGGACTAGTTATAAGAAAGACACAATTCAACACAACACACAGATTAAAAAGCAATGAAATGAGCATGCACCAAACTGGGCATGGTGAAGTGGTGTATATTTTCCTCTATCATACAACAGGTATGAACCTTAAATATGAATCACTGTATAATTGTGGGAATAAATATTCCGGTCAGTGTTACAATAATCTGAGCTACACAACCTTGCTTAATTTTTAACTTAAATGTTCACAGGCTGTCTGAAAGGGGAAAAACCACATCTTAATATCTGAGTATCAGGGGGTAGCCGTGTTAGTCTGTATCTACAAAAACAACAAGGAGTCTGGTGGCACCTTAAAGACTAACAGATTTATTTGGGCATAAGCTTTCGTGAGTAAAAACCTCACTTCTTCGGATGCATAGAGTGAAAGTTACAGATGCAGGCATTATATACAGACACATGGAGAGCAGGGAGTTACTTCACAAGTGGAGAACCAGTGTTGACAGGGCCAATTCAATCAGGGTGGATGTAGTCCACTCCCAATAATAGATGAGGAGGTGTCAATTCCAGGAGAGGAAAAGCTGCTTCTGTAGTGAGCCAGCCACTCCCAGTCCCTATTCAAGCCCAGATTAATGGTGTTGAATTTGCAAATGAATTTTAGTTCTGCTGTTTCTCTTTGAAGTCTGTTTCTGAAGTTTTTTTGTTCAATGATAGTGACTTTTAAATCTGTAATAGAATGACCAGGGAGATTGAAGTGTTCACTTACTGGCTTATGTATGTTACCATTCCTGATGTCCGATTTGTGTCCATTTATTCTTTTGCGGAGGGACTGTCCCGTTTGGCCAATGTACATGGCAGAGGGGCATTGCTGGCACATGATGGCATATATGACATTAGAGGATGTGCAGGTGAATGAGCCCCTGATGGTGTGGCTGTAGTGTCCACTTCCTGGACACTACAGTACAAATAATTGATGGTCACATAAACACCACCCTATACCGGAAACCTACTGATCGCTATACGTACTTACATGCCTCCAGCTTCCATCCAAGACACATCACACGATCCATTGTCTACAGCCAAGCCCTAAGATACAACCGAATTTGCTCCAACCCCTCAGACAGAGACAAACACCTACAAGATCTTTATCATGCATTCGTAAAACTACAATACCCACCTGGGGAAGTGAGGAAACAGATTGACAGAGCAAGACGGGTACCCAGAAATCACTTACTGCAGGACAGGCCCAACAAGGACAATAACAGAACACCACTGGCCATCACATACAGCCCCCAGCTAAAACCTCTCCAGCGCATTATCCACGATCTACAACCTATCCTGGAAAATGATCCCTCACTCTCACAGACCTTGGGAGGCGGGCCGGTCCTCACTTACAGACAACCCCCCAACCTGAAGCAAATACTCACCAGCAACTACACACCACACCACAGAAACACCAACCCAGGAACCTATCCCTGTAGCAAACCTCGTTGCCTACTCTGTCCCCATATCTACTCTGGCAACAGCATCAGAGGACCCAACCACATCAGCCACACCATCAGGGGCTCATTCACCTGCACATCCTCTAATGTCATATATGCCATCATGTGCCAGCAATGCCCCTCTGCCATGTACATTGGCCAAACGGGACAGTCCCTCCGCAAAAGAATAAATGGACACAAATCGGACATCAGGAATGGTAACATACATAAGCCAGTAAGTGAACACTTCAATCTCCCTGGTCATTCTATTACAGATTTAAAAGTCACTATCATTGAACAAAAAAACTTCAGAAACAGACTTCAAAGAGAAACAGCAGAACTAAAATTCATTTGCAAATTCAACACCATTAATCTGGGCTTGAATAGGGACTGGGAGTGGCTGGCTCACTACAGAAGCAGCTTTTCCTCTCCTGGAATTGACACCTCCTCATCTATTATTGGGAGTGGACTACATCCACCCTGATTGAATTGGCCCTGTCAACACTGGTTCTCCACTTGTGAAGTAACTCCCTGCTCTCCATGTGTCTGTATATAATGCCTGCATCTGTAACTTTCACTCTATGCATCCGAAGAAGTGAGGTTTTTACTCACGAAAGCTTATGCCCAAATAAATCTGTTAGTCTTTAAGGTGCCACCAGACTCCTTGTTGTTTTAATATCTGAGGATACAGTATATTTTGTTAATTTCAAAGGCCAGTAGAACCAAAATCAACAGGAACAGCTGTTCAAAAGAATCATACAGTGCTCTGTCACTTTGGGCGTCTCAGGACCTGCATTTATAAGGTTATTGAATTTCAGCTTCATCATAATTCTTTAACTCTTAACATACATCTCTCTGTAGCATGCAAACTCTTTGTCTCTCAAGAACAGCCTTAAGAACATGGTGCACTCTGCTACCTACCTCTCTCAAATGTGCTGAGTTTTATGCAATATCCTGCTTTCAATCTGTTTACCTTTCTTTAGAGACTAACGTGGAACCACCAATTAAGCTGTTCCCGGACTGTTGGGCCTTTCCCAAACTGATGGGTTTTCCCTATGCATCATTTGTTTACAGACAAAGCAAAGTGTTAGTCATAACTAAGTCCGAGTCAAGTAAACTTGGTGGGAGCAGTGTAAACAGTGTTCTCACATCCTGAGTTAGTGGTTTGGAGTAAGAAGCAAAAGTGCCTTATGTTGCACTTTGTTACACTTCAAAGCTGCTGATTGCTGTCCTTCTCACAATTATAAGTGAGTGAATTCCTAGTAGGAATTCCCAGTAGTTCATAAATGTGGGATTTATATTTAAAAATTACCTGTTTTAAAGATATTGTCCCATGCGTTGGTATGAGCTTGCCAGACTTTTGTGTTCAGACTTTTATGAAGTTCAACTGGGGTCACCATCATCATCCCAAAAGTACTCATCATCTGTAACGAAGAAGAAAAAACACACCTTTGTTCACTCTGAGTTATCACCAATCAGTTATGCTTTGTGAAAAAAGGTGGATTAACAAAAAGAAATAAAATTCTCACTGTAGCTCAGAATTGTGGTTCTGATGGGGTGTCTATCTTGGACAGAAAGGATTCATGTTTGAACTAGGACCACAGCAAGTGTGCTGTAAAAAGTGAGTAAGCATGCATCTGTTATGCACAAAATCCCCTACATCTGCACATGCAAATAAGAAATTTTAACAATGTCACATAGGCATGACACCCCAACTAAGGTAATGAAGTTGCATCATAAGTGCCTATTCTATAGAGAAAAGATTTAATAGTAGCCCAAACATGTTTCTAGGGTTGGTTTATGATTTTATACCCTTTTTTTGGTACAGTTTAGTCAGAAGGCAAATTTGGCAGTTAGATGTCCAGTTACCTGCTTTGGACATGTAAATATGTGGCTTTGCAAGTGCAAAGTTGTAAATGTATAGGCAATGTTTGAAAAAATGTGCCTGGAATTCATGTCTGTTTTATTATGTGCCCTGGAAATTGGGGAGTGAAGCAACAAAATAAAACTCACTAATTCAGTGCACTGATTTAAAAAAAAAAAAAAAACAGTACTCTGTCGCAGGAACTGTGTTTGTATGTAGAGCAGATGATGAGCACTGTGCTTAAGGACTAAAGTCCAGCTCCTCAAAGCTATTTAGACACCTAATTCCCATTGATTTCAACAGGAGTTAGGTGCCTCATTGCCCTTGAGGATCTGGGCCTAAGCCTTCTCCATACCGTTTTTACAGCCTTGATGAAGTTCAGGCCTTCTTCTCCCACATCCTGCTGCAGGAGTCCAAACCTCTTCCCATACAACACCAAGCAGATACCTGTGATTTAATATATATGTGTAGTTACACAAGAGCATCTAGACTAGTATCCACCACTTACTCAATTAACCTTCTGAAAAATATTCTTAGTTCTAAGATACATTCTTATGCACAAACAAAAGCCTAGATACTTCAGGGTAGTTCAAGATTCCCTCTGTACCGGCTGGCTCAAACTCAGTGGGATTCCAATATCGCAGCAGGGAAATCTAATCATGACAGCCATGGGAAGTGGAGCTCTTTCCAGGGAAGGCTTGCCACTGATCCCTTCCTTTAAGTGGCATCTCTTACTGTGCACATCACAGTCACCTTATTTGTCAAATGAGTTATTGGGATTCCCTAATGCACATTTAAGGGGATTTTGAATGTCCTATTAAAGATGCATGTCTTTTTTTTTTTTGCATCAGAGCTTTATTATCAAAATCTATTTTTTTGCCATTGTTAGCAAACATCATAAAATCAGAAGTTAGGGATGGAGGAGACCTTTTAGCCACATCTAATCCAACCCTGTGGGACTAGCACAGGATTGTTGCCTATACTATAGTCGCTAACATTTAGTCCAAATTAAAATGTCATAACAGGTGTTAATATGAATGTAATTTTCAATTATAAAGAAGAAAACTTACTTTCAAAGGACCATTTGTTGAATTCTGAATATATGTCTTCAATTTCACCATTGTGGTTACAAAGATCATCTATTCTATGCATGAAATCCACCAGGACCTAAATGATGGGAGAAAAATTTTGGAGCCAAGTTTAGCTTCTCGATCCTAAGCAGAGTGTTTGAACTGCTTATCTAGTACTCTTCAAGTTCAACAGAGACAGGTTTCAGAGTAGCAGCCGTGTTAGTCTGTATCCACAAAAAGAACAGGAGTACTTGTGGCACCTTAGAGACTAACAAATTTATTAGAGCATAAGCTTTCGTGGACTACAGCCCACTTCTGGGCTGTAGTCCACGAAAGCTTATGCTCTAATAAATTTGTTAGTCTCTAAGGTGCCACAAGTACTCCTGTTCTTTTTTTGTTCAACAGAGAGAATCTCAAAGCAGTGGATAAATATTTTTAAAAGATTATTCTATAAGGGGAGTTACAATTGTAAATTCTGGTGGATTTGTATCAGAATAGATGACTAAAGTACAGAATAGTTACAGCAACATATTTAAGGGAAGAATACTACAAAGCACCACAGTAATTCTCATTGCTTCTTATGGTATCTAGAGGTTGACCAGGGCCTTAGCCATCAGCTTCTCAGTTTGTACTGCTTTGGGATCAGACTCTTGTGCAGTCTTTGTGTACAGTTTTATCCCGCATGATAGTAAAAAGTGTACCACCTAATGTTGTTGTAAGAGTTAGTTGCATACAAAATGATTAAACGGAAGAGGAAAAGATAGTTCACACATCCTTCAGCATGAAGTACCTCATTGACTGTGGTATCCAGTTTCACGATTTCTGTGGGCTTCATTAACTTCTTTTGAAAGGCACTTCTTACTCTCTGCCAGTCCTTTCCTTCTCTAGATTCAATAACGGAAAAAAAAAAAAAAAAAAAAAAAAAGAGCAAAGTTAAAAACGAAGCAACTACAATGTCCAAGCTTAATCAAACGATTGCAAATTGGGAGCATATTTGCTAACAGCATTAAGGTATCAATACATCTTCATCACATTAAAAAGTAGCAGAGAAAAGAATAAGAAACAGATCCAAAGTATAATAAGTACAGTTATGTCTGGTTAATGATCATGCCATCACTTCAGAGGAAATAGCTTCCAGCGGGTAAGGATGCAAAGAGAAGCTAAAGCACAGCTGGTCTGAATGGAAGCTAAATACTACACGTTTAATGACAGTGGGAGGTTTATAGCATCACTGCAGTGTAAGCAAGTTGGAAATCGCCTTTTGCCGGGATAGGCACCTGCCTTGAGCAAGGCAGAGCCGTTGCAAACAAGATCGATTTTCCAGCCTCTGAAATGGGGCTTTGCCATCATTGCTGGCACCTCGCTGTATTTACACAGCATGCCCAGCAGCTTTATCAGCTGTGCGGCTGTTGCGCCCGTTCTCCTCTTTGCATCCTTGATTTCACCGAGTCCCGCGCTGGATCGGTCTTCATCTTTGCAGGGAGGTTAAGGGCGCAGACAGTGCAGCAAGTTATTTCTCACATCCCGCTCACGGATTTCACTGCTCAGGTGCTCTTCCCTGCCCACCCCGAGATGCTCAGATCCCCATCTCCACTTACAGGATCAGCAGCCCGTAGCCCTCGTCTCTGTAGTCCCGGTAGGCTTTCCAGGGCTTGATCTCCAGCCTCTGGGGGTAAGCGCTCTCTTTCCGGTACAGAGCTTCTAACAAGCAGGGGGCTCCGATGTGAACTGAGTCAAAGGCGCCCAGCTTCATGCGGAAAATCTTCCCAAATGCTCGGTGGTAATCAGCCTAGGACAAGGAGACAGCAGCAGGAGAGTCCCAGGTGAGCGCCCTGAACAGCCCAGCTGCGATGCCCTCCCTTCCCTCTCCTATATGCGTGGCCCCAGGCGAAGTACATCGGGAGCAAGGCAGACCCCCTGCGCGCGGCTTAGCCACCACCGCCCACCCCAGGAGCCCTCTGGGCGCCTCCCTCCGCAGCCTCCCCCCTCCAGCCCCAGCTGATGGTTATTTTTACCAGCGTCTCGTGCTGTTTCTTGAGCCCCCCTTTCCAGAGGACGTCCGGCAGACTGCCCAGCAGGGGCCAGTTGGTGGGGCCGGGCAGGGCGGAGAGGGGGTGCCCCCGGCAGTGAGGAGGCGGCTCGCTCGGCGCCACCTCCTCCGCCTTAGGGTGGAAGGCGCAGGCGGAGGATGTGGGCAGTCGGGGTTGCTGATGCTGCTGCTGCGTGCTGGCATCTCTCAGCGTCAGGAAGGACCTGAGCAGCGGGGCTCTCTTCAAGGGGGAGCTCATCACTACGGGTGTGGGTGCAAAGGGGCTGGTCGGGGGGGACCTGGCCGGGAGAGGCAGGTGGCCTTGCGGGGCTGCAGGTGGCAGAGGGGTCCTGGCTGCAGGTGGCAGAGGAGCCCTGGCTCTCAGGTGGCAGAGGGTCCCGGCTCTCAGGTGAAGAGAGGCTCTGGGTGCAGGTGGCAGAGGGTCCCTGGCTCTCAGGTGCAGAGAGGCTCTGACTCTGGATGTCAGAGGGTCCCTGGCTCTCAGGTGCAGAGGGGCTCTGGGTGGAGGAGGGTGCTGGCTGCAGGTGGCAGAGGGTCCCTGGCTCTCAGGTGCAGAGGGGCTCTGGCTCTCAGGTGGCAGATGGGCTCTGGGTGGAGGAGGGTGCTGGCTGCAGGTGGCAGAGGGGCTCTGGCTCTCAGGTGGCAGATGGGATCTGGCTGCAAGCTACTCTCCCAGAGATGCTGCTGCCCTCTCTCCCGCTCTGTGGTTTCCCATAGTCCGGCGGAGATGTGCGTATATATAGCACTTGGGGATGTCTGTTGGACTTTAACTTGGGACCAATAGGAGAGCTGCGTGGGGCGGGTCGGGACTCCGGTGGCGTGGCCCCGGGACCCCGCGGCGGGGCAGGCGGTTCATTACGGGGGTCAGCTGACTGCGGGTGAGGGAGTGTATTATCAGACAGTGCCGCTCTCGCCCTGCGCTGGTGCTGAGCGCGCAGCAGCATCTGCTGAAGGCGCTGCCCTGAGTCTGCCCTTCCTTGAAATCAGAATCCGCTTGGTGCTAGAAGGGGGGGGCAGAGGGGACAAATCGGAGAGGAGGGTGGGTAGAATTTGTGCAGGGTGGCCCCCAAACCTCCGGAGGATGGTAAAATTGATGAAGGAAGCCAAGGGGAAGGAGAAAGTCCGATAGCTAGACAATGTCAGGGGTAGGGTGACCAGACAGCAAGTGTGAAAAATGGGGACAGGGGATGGGGGGGGGGGGGTAATAGGAGTCTATATAAGAAAAATACACAAAAATCGGGACTGTCCCTATAAAATCAGGACATCTGGTCACCCTAGTCGAGGCAGGAGCTGGGGATAAGAGAGGAAAGGAGGGGCAGGAGAAACCTGGGATGGGCAGGAGATCAGTTACCGAATTGCTTTGGTTGAGTAGGGGTGGCAGAGGCGTTTGTGTTCCTGGATGGATGCACTCTCTCCCCCGCGGCTGTGCTGTTAAAGGCATAGTATAGCCTACTGCCCAGGTAAGGCAGATCTTCTCTATCTGGAATGATGTCCCGAGCTGCCTAAGGAGACTTGATTCAGCGAAATATTTTACACATACACCAGCCTAAACATGTTCATGGTTACCATAGCTGTCTTTGGTGTTTTGGTGTCCTAGAGAGCTGAGGGAGGTGTGACATACCTGCATATGGCCTCACGGCAGTTTATCTATTTATCTTCCCTGCAGTGTTTGAAAAAGCATTCAGAAATAATGGGCTACAGTAATGATAATTACCAGCATGAAAGGAAGAGTTTAAGACAACTAGAGAGATGTATCATTTATGATTTTCAATATGCTGCACAAAATGAAAAGAATTCTATGACATTTCATTTTTGAAATAAATATCACATCTTACCAATAAATTGGATTTCTATTTCCATAACTTTTCTCATTAAAAAAACCAGATTACATCATATTTATTTTGTTGTTTGCTTGGAGAGCTGCTGTACCTATTGCAACTATATCAATTGTCCAAACAACAAATGATGATGTCGAGAGAGAGAAAGAGAGAAAAAATGAGGTATATGCATACCATACAGGAGAGGGCAGGTTAGGAAACAGAAAATAACTTTTCAGAGCATAAGAATAAAGGTCATGATCCAGTATCCAGAAAGTAACATATACATCTGGACACCATGGAAAAATTGGGATAAGGATCAGGCTTGTATTAATAATGATAATTAGTCATTAATACTAACATTTGAAATGCAGCTAATAGTCATAATTTGGTTACAGATCATATGTATAGAGAAAAATAAAAGCATATGCATTAATTCTAGCAAAAAGTTTAAAAATATAATAATGTAAGAGTTTATTCCAATAATAATTTGAATTATTTCTCTGTCATCATTTTTTAAATTGACTGATTACTTTTCAAAGTCATTTAATAATGAAAGAGTATATCTGCCTGAAATATTCAGATTAATTCTATGTATAGAAATTTATATGTAATACTTATGTGACTAACTCAGTCTTATAGTTTAATAGTTATTTTGTTGATACATATTTTATTAAGATATTGACATTATACACATTAATAACAATTATAACATATATATAGTTTAATATACATGCAACCAAACAAAACTTAACGTTGAATCACTATATTAAAATGTGTTTATATGTTGTCAAATATATTTTATTTATGTCCACATTTAAAATTCAGATTTAAAACATTTAAAATTAAAAAAGCAATGAATAAAGGTGAGTAACAAATTCTGACAGAGACCCTCCTCCTTCATAATTTGCTACCCAAATGCCTATGAACAAGCAAATGCAGTTAAAAATGGTACACCTGCCGTGTCAGTTTTTTTCTACCAGTAGAAAATTCCCTGATAAGAAGCCATTTCTGATACTGCTGCTATAGTAAAATCTGATGTGAAGCAGTTTGTGATAATACACTGTGCTACCTGACCTCTGAGGCAGCAGTTCAAGCCAGGGCCTGGCACTGGAGATCGTGAGCAGAGGTGAAGCAGTTCACAGCGTGTGTGTATGTGTGTGCACTCATCTCTCCTCTCTCTCCCTCTCACAGGGCAAGAGCCACAGAGGCTGGAACTGCAGCTGTGAGTGAGGGAGTCACGTGCAATCCAGAGGCTTTGCGTGAAGGGCAGACGCTAAACTATAGAGGCTTGATTCCTTTTTTACCTCTCTTTATCTGTGGTTGCATTTCATATGTCAATATCTATTCCCCCTGTGCCTCTTTCTAGCTCACTGTGAAATGGAAGAGTCTGGGGATGGCTGCAGTGTACATGGGATAACCAGACAGAAATAGCTGGAGGCAAGGGGGTTGCCTATGAGATCTCACTGGAGATCAGTGTATAAAGAATATTTGTTCGTGTGTCTCATAATCAGACCAGTGAAGAAAATAGAAGGGGGCGGGGGGCGGGGGAGGGGAAACCAGTGATTACTGCAGAGATAAAACAGCAACAACACAACAAAGGCAGCATTAAGCAAAGACACAAAACCTAGCCCCTGGGCTTTACTATTAATTCTTTAAAACAGTAAAGCAAAACACCACATTCACCCCTACCTTTAGTGAATTTATTGCATGGGGAAAGACACTAGATGGGTTACCCTGGTGAATGAAGTGATCTAGCCACAGAATCAGAGTATGCCAGAGACATGCCTTGCCAAGATGCCTCAGAATTAGAGCTGGTCAAAGGGTTCCCAAAAAGGGGAGGAGGCAAAAGTGGATAATTCGGTGTGATTTGTTGTTGTTTTTCAACCAGTTCCACTCAAAACACATCCTGCTCCAGGTCTAAATGGTGGGGAAATTGTCTCTGTGCCACATTTGATACTTGGTCCTTCTGGTGAGACAGATAACAAAAAGGACAATCAGTGCCCACTGAGGCCTTGGCTGCACTCAGGACTTCCCAGCGCTGCCGCGGCAGCGCTGTGAAGCACAAGTGTAGTCACATCGCCAGCGCTGCGAGAGCTCTCTCGCAATGCTGTATGTACTCCACCTCTCTGAGGGGAATAGCTTGCAGTGGTGCGAGCGAGCGTGCAGCGCTGATTACACTGGCGCTTTACAGCGCTGTACTCGCTGCGCTCGGGGGGGGGAGGGCATTTTCACACCCCTGAGCGCAGCAAGTTGCAGTGCTGTACAGCACCAGTGTAGCCAAGGCCTGAGTTGGTGGTTTTGTGACATTGACAGCTGTCTTTTAGGAACCAGACTGAGAACATTGAACTCACTTATTTAAATGGTCACAACTTGGTCTCTGCAAAAATGATCTTCTTAGAAAGAGTCTGAAATGGGCAAGACTAGACAAATCAAATTTTCCATAATTCTGGCTAATCTGAGGGAGGAAACGACCTGTTAATATGCAATCCACTCCTCTGTTAAGCAATTTTAAAATTATGTAATGGAAAAGGGTTTTATTTCAGTTCTATGGGTGTGAGGTAGTTCACTGGCAGGAAAGTCGCTACATCCACAGCTCAGCGAGTTCAGGATCTGCAAGAGCTAATGATTTTCTCAAATTTTGTTAAAATGCAGTGCTAAGAGTATTTTCAAACAACAGCTATTCCTTTCCGCCCCTCCTGTAGGGATCTCACAAAAAAACAGCTTGATTGAGTAGCTGTGTCACTCTTTGAATATATCTATGAAAATGAAAATAAATAAATAAATAAATAAATAAATGTATTCCAAAGTACATGATACAACATTCCTCATTTAGGGCCTGATCTAAAGTGAAGTTCACAGGAGTCTTTCCACTGACTTTAATGGGCTTTGGTTCAGGCACTGAGACCAGAGCAGTTGAAGCAAGAGCTATGGGGTGAAATCAGGGGCGGCTCCAGGGGCAGCTCCAAGCAGCAAGTGCGTGCCTGGGGCGGCAAGCCGCGGAGGGCGGCGTGCCGGTTGCTGTGAGGGCGGCAGTCAGGCAGCCTTTGGCGGCATGCCTGCGGGAGGTCCGCCGGTCCCACGGTTTCGGCGGCAATTCGGCGGCGGGTACGCCGAAACCGCAGGACCGGCAGATCACCTGCAGAAACGCCGCCGAATCCACGTGACTGTGGACTGCCCACAGGTGTGCCGCTGAAGGCCGCCTGACTGCCATGCTTGGGGTGGCAAAAAAGCATAGAGCCACCCCGGGTGAAATCATGGCCCCACTGAAGTCAATGGCAAAACTCACATTGACTTCAAGGGGGCATGAGTTCACTCATAATTTCTTGTTTTTAATTCTTATTACTTTCCAGAGTAATCTTGTGTTGTCATATTATAGACTGAGTGGGAAAACAAAGAGGTTTTATAAGAAGCATCCCTGAAGTAGCCAAACACAGCAGGTTGAAAGCATTTACAAACATAGGTTGACATTATAGGCTAGATTTTATTCAGGCACCAATATACATGTCTAGATTTTCAAAAGAGCTCAATATGTTGGCTATATTTTGGGCACTGAGCTCTTTTAAACTCTAACCCTTATTTAGATGCCTAAAAGGGAATTGATCATTTCTGAAATCTGCATGTATTCATAGTCAGGCAGCTTTCTGCTTCTGAGGGCTGAGCTGTGTAAACCTAACAGAGTCAGTTGCAAACAAAAAGAAACATTATGCAGCTCTGCATTACACTGTGACAAGGATGGTATAATTTGGCCATGAGGGGGAAATACTCTTTGAAGATGAGTAATAAATATTTTTGAGTATCAGAGGGGTAGCCGTGTTAGTCTGAATCTGTAAAAAGCAATAGAGGGTCCTGTGGCACCTTTAAGACTAACAGAAGTATTGGGAGCATAAGCATCTTCAGATGCATCTGAAGAAGTGAGGTTCTTACCCACGAAAGCTTATGCTCCCAATACTTCTGTTAGTTTTAAAGGTGCCACAGGACCCTCAAATATTTTTGAGCCATTTCTGCTAGGCTTACCCCTTTGCTAGAGAAAACTTGCCTTTTCTTCTCTCTGAATCTTGTATGACAAGTCCATAGCCAAGGCAGATGTGCCAGTGTTAACAAAATTGCTTTTAACTAGGTTTTGGGAGAGGTATAACAGAATAGCATAGCCATTTGCAGCATAAAATATTTAATCAGTCACATACAAAATACACATAATTGGCAGTCCCATCACATGGGCAACAGTAGTAAAATTCTTCTTTGAAGAAAACATAGAGTCTCAAATCAGTGAATAAATCCACAGGTCAAGAAAATTAATATGATTTTAAGACTTAATTTAAGTCTTGCAGTTGTAGTAAAGAAGCTGAGTTTTTAAGATATTGTGAGTCTGAATAATTGCCTTGGGATCAGGAAGGAATTTTTCCCATTGGGCCAAATTAGCAGAGCTCACTTTCATCCCAGCTTAATGGAGGCACAATTTGGTCAGCAAAGAGTAGGACTTAAACATTTATATTAGGAATTTGTAAGACTGTTTAGTTTGTTGCAATATGCAGCCAGTGTCCACCGTGGATAAAGGCCAAAAGGGTCAGCTCCAAGAGGTAATAGAGATCTGGGATTTTGTTGATGAACATTGTGCCTATGGAAGAAGAGGAGACATGAAGTCTTTGCAGACAGAGGTCCTCCTTTGGTACCCTTCTACAAACCCCTCAAAGAAGTAAAGGTGAGAGGATTCAGAACTGAGTTGAGTTCTAGTGAAAGGTTGAGGACTATATACCTGGCGTTCTGGATTGTTTGGTTAAATGGGATCTCTACAACCCCGCACTAGACTTACTTAAATGCCTGGTGTGACAAAGTGGGAATGTTCTTAATGTGTTCTTTGAATACTGAGTGGGGAGTATTGACCCGGGAAGGTGGCAGGGAAGTTTTACTGGGACTGTCTGCATTGAGGATGGGAGAGTTTCTTTGAGGGAATATACCTGAGCATGTAACATGAGAACCCAGGAGAGGGGTTAGAGGCCAGGTAACACCTCTGCCCGGGAAACTGGACAAAGGCTGGGGGAGGAGCTGGGGGGAGACTGAGTGAGCGGCCCGGAGGGAGTTTCAGTTTGGAGCTGGCTGGGAAAATGGAGGGGAGCCCAGATGGGGCTCTGGCCTCCCAATGGGGCTCTGGCCTCCCTGCCCCCCCAAGATGGACCTAACTGAGGGAGTCCTGTTGTCTGTACCTGCAAGACCTGTCTTGGACTGTGTTCCTGTCGTCTAAATAAACCTTCTGTTTTACTGGCTGGCTGAGAGTCACGGTAAATCACAGGAAGCCGGGGGTGCAGGGCCTTGTCTCCCCCCCACACTCCATGACACCTGGTATTTGAGAAACGGGGGAGGTGGGAAGTATGGAACCCTTTCCCGGTATTAAGTTAATAAAGTTGTGGCCTGCTGATTAAATCCATCCTTGTGTCTGTCTTTATTCACATACTTCTTCATCAACATCCTTCCATAAAAGCAGGATTCACCTCCCATTGATTACTGTTTGTACTTACCCCACCCATGCTTTTTGCTGTGATCTGTAATCATTTTTCTTGTATTTTCAATCTAATTCAATTTATATGTCCCAAAGGGCAGGGATCTGATCTTTTATTATTTGCTTGTAAAGCATTGTTTATGTTGCTGTATAAATAATAACCACAACCCTTGATTGCAGATGTTAACATGACAGATTGGAGCCCTGAATGGAAAATTAAATTGCTCTTTTTCTTAATATTACAATCGATTCTGCTAGTTTTCCTTAGGATACAGTGGGCCACATTCTGACCTTATGGGAAAATGGTGTGAAATACACATTAGTAAGTGGGTTTGAAGGAATTTAAATCGGTGTAATTTATGATCTGTGGCTCAGAAGGGCAGGGTGTAGAAGGAAAAGAACTAAGGGGATGGAAAAAGGTGTAACTTTGGCCTCGTCTACATGAGAAAGGTTTGCAGGTATAGCTATAGGGGCAAATTCCCCTAGTGTAGATGCAGCTTGTAGCACAAACGAGTTCTTTTACTGTACCAGTAGAGCTTAGACCAGTTTCCTGAATGGAATAAGCTGCAGTGGCAAAAGGGCTTTTTTTGTGGGTATAACTGCATCTATCCTAGGGGCTTTTGCCAGCATAGCTCTGTTGGTTAGGAGTGTAATTTTCTTCACACTTCTGACAAAGCTATGGTGGCATAACTTCTACTGTAGAACAGGCCTTACAGAAATCTTCCCAGTGCAAAACAGCATATTTTACACTCTGTAAAACTTTCTGACAGTCCCTTGGCATGCAAGCAAAATACGTCGAGGCCTGTTGGTGGTGAGAGGGTCAGAGATGGCGCTAATGCTGATTTGAAAATTTTGAAAGGTTTTGTGGAGACTTACTGGTTTCAACACAGTTTTTGTCATAATGGAGAGAGAGTTAGAGACTCAGAGTGATCTGGGATGAAGAACCTTCTTCTGAATCTGGCCAAACAGGAACTTGAACCTAGGTCTTCCACAGGGCCGGCTCCAGGCACCAGCCTGGCAAGCAGGTGCTTGGGGCGGCCGCTCTGGAGAGGCGCGGCACGTCCAGGTATTAGGCGGCAATTCGGTGGACGGTCCCTCACTCCTGCTCGGAGCGAAGGACCTCCCGCCGAATTGCCGCCGCAGATCACGATCGCATTTTTTTTTTTTTGGCTGCTTGGGGCGGCCAAAACCCTGGAGCCGGCCCTGGTCTTCCACACCAAAGCTCTATCCACTAGGCCACCCGCTCACTTTTTGATGCAAAAACAGACATTTTGACACAATTCTGTTTTCAGAAAACCATTCTAAATCTTTTGTTTTCATTCCAATGAGGAAGGGCGATGCAGTTCCATTGGAGCTTCCCAGCCCTTTCAAACAAAAGTGTCATTCAAGGGAGGGTCCTCTAACTGCCCTCCTCCCCCAACAAACCCAACTTCTTATCAACAGAAAATGAACCATGGTCTATAACTGACAAACTAATTTTACTGTCCATGATGTGTCAAATGCCAAAAGTAAGAACCCTGAATAGTGAAAAGCAAGATTGGGCTCAGATATTCAGAACTGTGAACTTAAAAATGATTGTATTTCTGTGCCTAATTTCCATGTGCAATTATGCATGCAGTTTCATGAACAGGACCATTTAGCGGTCTATTTGGCCATTTTACATGTGCATTTCCTGTAACCTTAGGAGCTGTATTGTACAAATTAGCATATTGCTAATTAATGGGTGCATATTTGTACTGCACATTTATGAAAACTGTTGTCTCTGATTTAAAAAAAAATCTTGGTCATTAATAATCTAAGATCGTAGCAGTGACACGAGTGTTTGTAAAAGACAAGGAAACCTCTTAAAAAATATGTCTGATTTTCATTTGGAAAAAGTGTCCCTGAAATTTGAATAATATGCATCATACTACAAGTCTATGAGATGAACTTAATGAACTGAGTGGCCTTTACTTGTTGCATTAACGTCCTATCTGTAACCCGGCACAACAAATGTAGCCACTGTCTAGCCCTGTTGAATAAATTTACTAGAGTCATGCAAAAACTTGAACCAAAGGCAACACCAGCTGACTTACAGGATTTGTTGATTGAGCCTGAAATGTTTGTGCAGATGTTTTACTTTCAGTCTGAGGGATGATATTGATTCAGGCAAGCCTGATGCCACACAGAATCTTTTGGAAGCAAACTGATGCTGTTACTAATCTGAAGTTATTCAAGGTTACATTTTTACAGGATGATACTAGCTAATGTGCAAAACAAAGGACAATGAGTATATTGTTCTTAGGAGGCTGTGTTGAGATATCAAAAAATAAAATATACTGTAAGAGTATTTTCTGAAACTTATTTGCATTAATACAATCAAATACCTTTCATCTGTGTTCTGAACAACTCCTCCTGTAAGGATGGTTTATAATGTATTTGTGAAGGATACTTTTATAGCTCATTTCCATGAAATATACAGACTTCTTAGATTTCACAAGCTTAGCCCCCTGAGGCTTGGGCAAGTAAGATTCTTCAAGAAGTTATGCTGGTTATTAAGAGGTAATACTCTTCCTTCTGAGGTAATATTGAACTCAGAGTCCTAATGTATTGTTAGGAGCCACTTTGCTGCTGTAGTTGTCATTTTTTGAACGACATTCAGCATCGTGGTTGTGATCATTTAGGACTCTTCAAAGTGGAGGCCAGTTAACACTCCCGTTCAAATTCCAAATCGGTAATTACATTTGGCCTCTGTAACTTCCTCCTTCAGTGTCAGAAGAATCAGGGATGTTTCACTTTCTGTACTACCTTATTATGTGGCATTATTGTATTTCACCTGAGGGGTGGATGAAGCAATCCTCGTGTTTAGTCTGTAAACTATTTTGAGATCAAAGGTCCCATATACATGTAAAAAATACTATTATTCCAGCAGTACGTCTCCATGATCACATATACATGAGTCAAAATATTGGTTTGCTAATTGTATGGAGCACAGTGTATTTTGGCATCATTCTTTCCATTAAAACTACAAAAAGATATCAAAATTATCTCTGCCTTTACCATTAGTCAGTCAAAAGGCACTGAGGCCACACTCCATTGAACTCAATACCCTCTAGGCCACATCCTGCTTATTTCTATTCATGTGTATGTACATCAGGGATTAGAGCAAGTGCCTAAGCAGCTCATCAGCTAAACCCTCCTGGAATCCTGCTGTTTCTTTCAATTTAATGCTTATGCATGGATTTCTCTAGATGGGATTTTAGTTTCCTACCTACATGACTATTGAATACAGATATCACCATGGGGAAAACACTTACCATATTTATCTCTTTATTTGGTCAAGCATCAAATTAGTGCATATGTCAGATACTCACCAGGTGTCACAGGCTTTCTCCCAGGATACCACTGGATTCTGCAAAAAAAAGCAAGAAAGAACTTTTGCAGATTAAAAGATGCTGAATATTATTTACACAAAGGTTGGGGGAAACTGAGCATGCATGAAACCTCTATACCTTAAAAAAAAAGGGGGTTTCCACAAACATTTTCATTTTCTTGAAACATTGCCCACTACAATTTAGAATTGGGGAAGGAGGGTTTAAAATAAAATAACAACTTGAAAACTTAGACAGCATGTAGGGGTAGGCACTTCGGAAATTCTGATGATAACTAGCTAGCTAGACACATGAATTTCTAATTAAAGAGCAGCCTATAGTATACAGACTGAAGATTTTTTAAATAACCATTCTTGTCCTGCTTCTAGGGCAATTAGGGGAAGGAACTCGCAGCAATCCACAGCTCATATTTTGTTAGAGCCATACAGAGCTCCATCTTGCAGAGTGAGAGTTCTGACAGAAATCTAGAACTCATGGTAGGGTCCAATTTGGTAAAATTAATTTTCCCATCCCTATTAGGCACAATTGAAATGCATGGAGTGTTTGGAATCTGGATCTATATTTGATTTTTGCAGCTAGAGCTCATCTCTAATAAATATAATTCATCCAATGATATGTCTTGGGATGTATGGGGAGGGTATTTACTGGAAAGATAAGAAAAAAAGGGAGAAAATGGATAGGACCAGCATTAGAAAGTGAGTCAAACTCATTTTGCTGATTCCATACATAGTACACTAGTATTTTGGGGGAACTCTCCAGTCATTGTACTGTCATTGGTACAATTTCACCAGTTATAACAGTGGTGGAAGTGCTAGAACCCAGGATGGGGCGTTTTTATTACTCTGTCATCTATAGTACTCAGAGCAAGTCTAGACTACAAGATGGTAAATACATCTGTACCCAGTCTACACCAGCTCCCACCATTGCTATTACAGAGGAGCTGCTCTGGTGCTATAACAAAGATAGGAGTTTTTATGGGAAAGCTCACTGTAGACAAGGCTTTAGCAGTGGATTTGGAATAACTAGCTAAAGGGACCAAAATATATTGGTAGTATTCTCTTCAATCCCATTTATGCTTTTAGTAACAAATTCTCATCTGCTGTATTGGGCACCAGTCTTAGAGAACCTGAGATACATACTGGCTTGGAGGCAGGCAGACACAGTGCTTGCAAAGGGTATTGTTTAAGTGAGCATTGTTTAAAACGCTTCCAATCTGAATGTAGATTATGGCTTTAGAGTGCAGTTTTATTCTGAAAATGCCTGTGCAAAAATGACAGCTTACTCACCAGACCTTCTGTTCCTGTCTGTATTTAAAGCCATAGATAGAATAAGTTTTTAATGCTTTTTGTTCTTGTTGGCCCTGCAAAGACAGCACAGCTAAGGGAGCAGGAGATGGATTCTATCCCTTCTTATATGAATTGTTTACTAAGGGACACCTGCACAACCCAGTGGGAACAAAAGGGCCCTAATCTGCTTCCATCAGTTCTGTCTGTGCCCTTTTTATTTCCCCACTGAGTTGTACTGCAAAAACTAGGGCAAGTAATGGCTGGGAAAATGCCCAAAGAACCAAGGAAGAGGCATGAGTTGAAGGGTGGTTAGGTTACAAGTACTAGAAGGACAGACTGATGGAACAAGTCCCACCAAACTGAAAACGGAGAGTAAGTTCATGTAAAAACAAAACTCAAGCAAGAAAGAGCAATCCATATTGTGCAACTGAAAGAGAAATTAGGTCACTGAGTTCAATAAGTTTATCTTATGTCACCGTCAGAAAATTGTATCTGTGCAGACTGCTTTTCCTTTCTTTATATACCACAGTAAGTTCATCTTGGCAACACATAAACATGTACTCACTACAAATCCTGCCTAAGCATGTAGGAGAAGAGAAAGTTTCAAAGCTTTGGAAACATCCAGTTGCTATTAATTTCCGTCCTCTTATGTTGAGGGAAATTAAATTGGCTCAGATATAACATGTATTATTCATCTAATGCCGCTACAGGAATAGCTATGACCTAAATCATACTCTTTCATGGGGGAACCCTTAAGAAAGGAAAAGAGAACTTGGGCACCTCTGGGAAGTGCACATTGCAGTGAATTCAGAGATGAAGGTTGCTGACTACTAGTGCAATGAAAGGACGGGTTCTGGAATACATGTAGCCAGAAGTAGTTTTGCTATCCCAAATCTTCAACATTTTGAAAATTTTTCTCATCCCAAATTGGGACAAAAAGTAAAAAATCTCACCAATGTTTGCAAACTGTTTTTTTTTTAAATATATATATATATTGAGGAGGAGAATCAGGCCAATTGAAATGTTTCATTTTGATTGTGCCAAAACATTTTGAAGATTTTATTTTATATATTTTACATCCTTTTTACTACAAACTAGCTTAATTTTTGAAACAGTCATTTGAACCAAAAATGGAATATTTTTCACTTAGAACAATTTTGGAACCTTTTTTTTTTCCCAAAAATTTTTTAGAAACAGTCCATTCATTGAAATGGACTGTTTCTGTTTTGATGAATCTGCATTTTCCACAAAAAGCTTTGTTGAAAAAGTCCTGGCCAGCTCCAGTGCAGACAGTACCCCAACCCCTCAGAATCTGAAGATTTGTGAGGAGTATGCTCCAAGCCCACAGATAACAGGACAGAAATGCAGACTTCTTCCTTATCTTGACTTGGCCTCTATATTGCTATTGTGTATCTCCCTGTCTAATGAGGGAAGAAGCATTAACTCTTCTCCATGGCTGCTAGAAGTCTCTTTCAAAACTAATGACCCCAACTGTTTGGTGTTAGCTGGGGGCAGTTTCTGTAAGCCATTGCTCCTTGTGTCTATAGCTCTTGGGGCGCTTTCGTTCACTTTTACTCTCATCTGTTAACTGGATTCATTTTTATGAGCCTTTTGTGGAGGAAGGATGGCCTGGTGGCAGAAGCACAGGGTGGGGAGTCAGTAGCTTTAGATTCTATTCCTTGTTCTAATACACATTACTTAGGCACAAATTCTCCAAAATACTCAATTATTGGGGTGCCCAACTTGAGACAGCTTACATGCTTCAATCTGGGCACCCAGTGTTGGCCTTAAATTATCTGTGCCTCAGTTTCCATATCTCTGAAATGGAGTTAATGCCTACCTAGATACCTCAGAGTGATGATGTGAGTATTAATTAATGTTTGTAGAGAGTTTTGAAAGCCTTGCATGACAAGTACAAGGGAACTGTAAAGCACTAATTTTGGGGTTGGCACATAGACATACACACATTGATACTTTTCTATTTGTTACTTTTTTGTGTGCCTGTATAATTTTTTTCTTTTGATTTTGCGGGTTTCCTAATTTATTTTATTGAAAATAACCAAGAGAGGATACATATACAGGAAAGATGGCTCAGGAAAATGCATCACTAAACAGTAAATAGGGTTGCTTCCAAGAACCTTTGCATATTTGAGTCTCCTGCAGTTGTTACACATGCATAAACTTTTTGCACATAGGAAATCCTTTCCAGTTGAGTTCACTGAGACGACTTACAGTAAATAAAGTGCTGTACGTGTGCTAGTCCACTGTGTATAAATACTAAAATAGTCATTGGGTCAAAGACAGCAAGCAAATGGGCATGACAGGAAAGTCAATTTTGCAAAGGTTACTGTTACGAGCAACATGTTTCTTGGAAATCTCCCTTTTTGATCTTTAGTGCTATAGTATTTATCTTGTTCTTCTGAAATCAGTGGGAATTGAAGACACCACAACATCACCCTCAGGCAGTGCTCGGTAGACTACAGGATTAGGTATTTAGGGACTACTAACCAGTAGCAGAATTTTAAGGGCCAGATCTCAAACCTTGCTTTGGCTGCTCTGTGTCAGTCAGCAGCAATTAAAAAAAAAATGCTTTTCTGAAGTCAAGGTCACTGAGGCTTGAGCTGTATCCACAAGATCTCTTGCAAATATTAGGGAGGGAGCCCACCAAAGCTACTTTCCGTCAATAAAATTGCTCTCAAAACCTTGGCTAGTTGTCAGCTCACCAAACACATCATCAGCCATACACCCTGTTCTACCAAGGCTCCAGGCTCTTGAATGTTGGGCCCAGCATTGCACTAATGGCATCTGGTTGTCAGGAGTCCACTGCAGCCAAAACACACCCCCGCAGCTGTGGTTATGAAATGTTATGATGACCTGATTTTTTTCGTAGCTGTGATATAAGCTAAATAAATAAACCAAAGCATGTGGAGGCAATTATACAGTGCAAATGCCAACTGCCCTTATTTCTATTTAGGAAAAAAACATCCCTTTGTTTTAACAAAATATTTATTGTTTGCCCACAAGGTCCCTCCGGAAAGGAATTTGGTGTTGAAGAATTTTTTCCCTCCACCTCCAGTAATTTCCACAGCAAGACAGATGACCCTGGGAGAGGACTGGTCTTGTGGTTAAGGAACCGGCCTAGGACTAAACCTGGGACCAATTCCTGGCTTGGGCACAGCCTTCCTGTGTGACCTCGGCCAAGTTGCTTCATGCCTCTGTGCCTCGATGCCCCCATCTGTAAATGGAGATAACACTTCCTGATCTCGGAGGAGTATGTGAGGGTAGATGCCCTTAATATTCATGTGGCGCTCAGCTACCGCAGTCAGAAGAGGCCGTTGGCACCAGCAATTTTAGTAATATTTTATTTATGGGACTGTAATTAATGTAATTGATCCATATTCATTAATGGACTGATGAGTGGGGCATGGAGAAGAGTGAGGCACCAGGTTCCCCCAAGCATGGGGAGTGCATGGGTGACTGCTCCCCCGCAATAATGGGGGAGTCACTGTGGCTGGTTCCCCAGGGGTGGATGGGTGCATTTGCTGGGAGGCGAGGGGGGGGGGGGGTACACTACTGTAAAGCTCTCCAGCGCTACCCTGGGCTCCCTCCTTCCATTTGGTGTCTCGTTGCGCCACCTAGCGGCAACTCCCGCGATCGGCATTTAAAGCCCCCTATTCTGTCGGCGGATAAATATCCCACTGACAGCGCCTTTAAGTGGAGAGTACCAAGTGCGGGGGTTCCAGGTTAATCTGTTGTTTGACCCAAGGTCTTCCCATCCCGGTGGGGGTGGGGCCGGCGAGCGCGGCCTCGGGAGCGGGAAGCGCCGCCGCGGCTGAGCCGGGACCGACCTAGGGCGAGGGAGCTGGTTACTGGGACCTCCCCCTTCGCAGAGGGGCCAGTCGTTCAGTCCAACATGGCTGCCACCATGAAGAAAGCGGTGAGTGCGGAGGGACTTGGCTCGGGGAACCTTGAGTCCATCTTCCCGCTCTGCGGCCCCCGGCTGCGGGGCCCGCTCTGCGCCGCCTCCCCGCCCCCGTCCGAGGGGCCCTACTCTGCGCCCCAACCCCCCGTCTGAGGGGCCCGGGGCCCGCTTGCGCCTCCTTCCTCTAGCCCCCCCCCCCCCTGCGGGGTTGGTGCTGCCTGAGCGGTCCCGGTGTGTTGGGGCGCGCCTGACTCCTCCATGCGGGGGGGGGGGCACCACTGTGGCCTGTCCTTGTCCTCAGGCTGCGCGTTCCCGGTCCGGGGGGGGGGGTTCAATCTTCTCTCCCCCCTCCCCCCAGGCGGGGGGGGCACTGATCCCTCCCCGCTCCCCTCCTGCTGCTCTGTGTGTTGTGTGCTCCCATAGGCACTGCCCCGGTACCCTTTGGTATGCTCTGGGGCTCCTCCCAGGCCTTTCAGCTTGGTGGGGGTCCCTTGGGCTAGTCCCTGCTGTGTGCACTTTCAGTTAACGTTTGCTCCACAGTGCTGGTAAAGTTAAAAGGTAACTGACTATGTTGGGCTAATAATGATGGGGGGGGGGGGGTTGTTTAGTGATATTTCTAAAGAGGCAAAAGTCCTAGTACAGATGCATTTAAATCAGCATAAAAGTGCTTTTGTCAGTATTCTACTGGGGGAATGAGTATAAGCTATACTGGTAAAATCCCTTTTTTGCTGGTATAAGTTGTATGTACAGGAGGAGCATCTGCTGGCATAACTGTACTGGCAAATCTTTTCTAGTATAGATCTGTCCTTAGGAAAGAAACTATGAGAAATATAAGTATAACTTAACTTTTATACCTAAAAGTTATAACAATCTTGGTGGTATTACTTTATCTTCATTCTCCCTAAAAACATTATATAACAATTCAGTCTTCTCTGTAACTTCTCCCCCTGTCCAGGCTGCTGAAGATGTCAATGTTACTTTTGAAGATCAACAGAAAATTAACAAGTTTGCAAGAAATACCAGCAGGATTACAGAGCTGAAAGAAGAAATAGAAGTTAAAAAGGTACCTTTGCTATCTACTCACATGTCATCAGGGGCACTGAGCTCATCTTTGGTGCAGCTCAAAATTGGGGTTCACGTCTGTAGTAGGAGCTGGAGGGTACTATAACTAGAAGAACTTTAACTTTGCTTTTGGAGTCCAGTCTGTCTATAAAGTTAGTTTGAAAATAGCTAAAGCAAAATGAAGATGGAAGAGTGATTAGGTATAGGAAGTAATCATGCGAGAAGCACAAATGACCAATATTTATCTTGAATGTGTATCTTCTACTTGTGCATACAATTCTTAGAACCCCTTAATCATCATTTATAGGAAAAAGGTGTGTGTGGGGGGTGTGTGAATTAATCAAGGCTTATACAGACCTTTTGCTAAATTTTCTGGGCCAGACTCTCCACAGCATTACTCTAGAGTTATGCTGGTGCAACTCTGTTGAAATCCTAATCCTCAATTGCTGAGTTCATTTGAAATGGCCTACTACAGTATATGTGAACCCCTTATGCTTAACAATCTGCCCCAGTTTGTATTTAGCTCAGGCATAAGAATGGCCATAACTGTGTCAGACCAGGTCTATGTAGCCCAGTATCCTATCTTCCGACAGTGGCCAATGCCCGATGCTTCAGAGGGAATGAACAGAACAAGGCAATTGAGTGATCTATCCCCTTCATCTAGTCCCAGCTTCTCACAGTCAGAGGTTTAGGGATACCCAGAGCATGGGGTTATGTCCCTGACTATCTTGGCTAATAGCCATTGATCGATCTGTCCTACATAAACTTATCTAATTCTTCTTTTGAACCAAGTTATACTTTTGGCCTTCACAACATCCCCTGGCAACAAGTTTCACAAGTTGATTGTGCAGTTGGTAAAGAACTATTTCCTTACCTGTCCCAGATCTGAAGAAGAGCTTTCTGAGTCTCAAGAGCTTGTCCTTTCCATCAACAGAAGTTGGTCCAAAAAAAGAAACTACCTCACCTACCTTGTCTCTGCCACGTATACCTGACAGTTCTGCTGATCCTTCTCAAGATTATGCCACTACAGCTCAGAATAGCTTTGATTATAAAGCTGAAGTAGCTGTTAATGCATAAATCATATGGGGTAAGGTGACCAGCTTTTTGACTGGGTTTTGACTTCACAGAAACAACTTCAGAATTTGGAGGATGCATGCGATGACATGATGATGCTTGATGATGAAGATTCAATACTGATCCCCTATCAGATTGGTGATGTTTTTATCAGTCATTCCCAAGATGAGACACACGAGATGCTTGAGGAGGCAAAGGTTTGTGAGGGCGGGAGAGTCCCTTTGATATATTCAGTGCTACAGAGAGCTCTACATTAGGATGGGTGTGTTGATGGTCATGAGCTGTTCATCTGTCACTTAGAACCTTACTCTTTCTGAATATCCTTGACGTAGTACTTTAATAATGACTCTGGTCTGAAATCCCCAAGTTAGCTACAGAGGAAGTGCTACATGGGCAATAACAGCGCAATGGTTCCCCCTGCTGCCTCATCAGTGTGTATTACGCTGATCTGGAGGAGTGATGGGAATATATACAAGAGTGCTGTGCCATGATGACTGATTCAGTCTTTGGCTTTTGCTGAGCATGCACTTGTATTTTATGATGTAGATCTACCCGTCTACTAGTAACTGAAGAGCTGCCACCAACACATTTAACATGTGGCCCAGAACAACTAGTAGAGAGTAATTGTTTCTGGTTACTATTGAGCTGGATTTGAACTTGCAACTGAAAGCTCTGAATTCTGTCCTGTTCCCAGTCCATGAATCCTCTTAAATAATTGGAATGTATTTTGCTTGACTATGTCATCTATAGGTAAATGAATGAGAAACTTTGCTCACTGTGCTTTGGTATTAATTAGCCAATATTTTGTCTTCCAGAAAAACTTACAAGGAGAAATTGAAGCGTTAGAATCTCGAGTGGAATCAATTCAGAGGGTATTATCTGACCTGAAGGTTCAGCTTTATGCAAAATTTGGAAACAATATAAACCTTGAGGCTGATGACAGTTAATTTTTTCCTAAATACACAGTGTGCAGTTTTTTGTATTGGTTTATTAAATGTGACTCTTGACATTTCCCTTCTTTCCAATAACGTTTTTTTAAAAAATCCCACTCATTTATTGTTTTATGGCTTTCCAGACATGAGTTCCACCGATGTAATGAAAGCTTTCTTATTTTGCTTACCTACAATTATTTATTTGTTTCATGAAAAGCAATAGCCTTCCATGTATTGCTGATGCACATCAAGATTGAGATCTTTACATTCTCTTTATTAAAATAATAATAAAGTCAAGCAAATATCATACATTTCCTGTGTTTTTGTTTGTGGAAATCACTATCCAGAGTGTGTGAAATGCTAAAAATCTGGAATTTCTGCAGTCAGATATGTTGGATTAATTTGTCCTCACTGACAGTTAGTTAATAGTTAACAATTGTACTATAATACTTAGTATGATTATGTTTAATGATGCTTACCTGCTTTGTAAATTGCTTTCATGTCTATTGATGAAAAGCACGATATACGATCATTATCAATCAATGACATGCTGCTTTTCATCCAAGGATCACAAAGCACTTCAAAAAAATTAAGTATCATCATTCCCACTTCACAGATGAGCCAATTGAGGTTCAGGAAAGTTTAGTTGCCAAAATCACTATAGCCCATCCAATGCTTTCAGACTTATTGCTATCTTGAAACTAATTTACATTTTGTTTAGACTAAATATCTAGTTTTTATTATAATGGCTTACCTCAAAAACTTTATTGTGGTGTTTGAGCCCTTAGAGTACCTTGAGTCAAGTTTTCAAGCTTTTCTCTCTAGCCTTGAGGACTAGAAGCTTACTTTAATTTAAAAAACAAACAAAGAAAAAGCTGAGATTCTCACCTAATCATATCAGTCTAAATCCTCAAAGCTACTGAGCTACATCTAACCCTCTAGGTGGCCTGCATCCTAGGGGAATCCTCAGCCCTGATTTAAGCCCAGCCTCCTGAGAGATCTTCAGAAGCCAGCAAACTGAGCAGGGAGCCTCCTAAACTAACCAGAAATGAAATGGCAAGGCAAGGGGCTTCGGTACCTAGGCAGCTTCAGTAACCCATTTCCTAGCAACAGAAACAGTTTGTCTCTGATCACGATAGGCTGAGTGTTGGAGGTGTCAATGCTTCCTTCCACTCCTGGTCTTTTGTGTGGTGCTGTGCTGCTCCCCCACCTGTTAGTGGCCTGCATCCAGCCCTTCTCCTGCAGCATCTGACAGGTATCATGTCGTAGGCATGCTCAGAATGCACCTACAAGATCGTGTCCTGCTGTGAGATAGATGTTCTCCCACTTAGTTTGAGAATCTTCAGGACTTTTGGAGCTTCAGCTTGAGCTAGGGATCAAAGCAACTTATCAGCTGTGGGGTGGCTTTGCAAATCTTTACCAGTGGAAACTTAAGTGCCTACATCCCTAGGTGCCTATGGGGTTAGGCGACAGCTGAGCAGTGGTTTTGAAAGTGTCAGTGATACCTAAATGGCAGACTTAGGGACTTAAAGAGGCATACAACGTGACTGCATGTCTTTTGAGGATTGGGGCCAGACTTCCAAGATTTGAGCTTGCCAAACATGCCAAAACACGCAAAACTTAGAATAGAATCACAAGAGTTAGTTGCACTGGTAGTTGGGCCCTTGTTATTTCAGCTCACCTCTTGCTATAATACTTTGACAGTTGAACTCTTCTAAGGCACTTAAGTAAACCAGTGGCCTGTTAAACCATGATGGTACTACAAGATGGACCTTTAAGGAGAGAATGAACTCTACAGTTCAGAGTCTTTAAAGTCCTAGGGCAGGTCTTCACTACGGGGTGGGGGGGGGTGGGGGGTCGATTTAAGATACGCAAATTCAGCTACGCGAATAGCATAGCTGAATTCGACCTATCGGAGCTGACTTACCCCGCTGTGAGGACGGCGGCAAAATCGACCTCTGCGGCTCCCCGTCGACGGTGCTTACTCCCATCTCCGCTGGTGGAGTAAGAGCGTCGATTCAGGGATCGATTGTCGCGTCCCAACGAGACGCGATAATTCGATCCCCGAGAGATCCATTTCTACCCGCCGATTCAGGCGGGTAGTGTAGACCTAGCCCTAGATTTACTGAAGTCCAGGTCACACCGCATAACCCTTGTGTTCTCCAGGCAGGAGGTGTAAGAGAGCTCTGGTTTCTGAGGTGTCCAGGGGAAGCAGAGAGACTTCAGTTGGCTGGAGAATTGGATGGGTCTATTTTTATAAAATGAGATTCCAGTTGCACAGTACTAGCTCTGTTCCTAGCTACCTGAATGTGAACAAAATCATTGCTTCTGTTTCCCTATGACTTAAGGACTACTAATAAACATTAATATTGGACTCATTGTTCAATGTACTTCAGCAATATCTTGCTAGGATAGTGTTAACTGAGAATAAGAATATTATATCCAAATGGTAAAGAGTTAAGTTGTTAATCTTTAAAATCTGGAATTCTGTTCAAGTTTCTTTTAATGTAGTGTTTAAGGTTCTTATAATTGTAAAACAAGGCAGTATATCACAATAAGGATTTGACAAACAGATGCATCTGCAGTATACAAACAAAGCTACTATCCAGCACATACTGCAGTTTGCGAGCTGAACAGAGCAAGGTTGCGGATAAAGGAGATGCTGGTGTATGGAGTTCCTTTTATGAACAGAGACACAAAGCAGATGGACTTTTTAAGCAGGTGCTTCAAATAAATTTGTCTTTACGTCTCTAAAGCTAAGTAAGATTTACATGGTGAATCTCCTTCTCCTCCTCCCTCCCCCCCCCAAAAAAAATAATAATGGGAGCTTGATTTAATTAGTCATGAAGTTTGGACGATAATGATAACTATCCAGCAGATGGCATCGAAGTGCCAAAAATCCTTGCTTACAGTAAGACACAAAACAATGTCTTTAGGTTAATTTTATTCAAATAAAACTTTAGCTGTGGCATTGGCACTGTCATGAGCTCTATTTGCGAGCGTTAAGGTATTTCCTTTGCACAGCCCTGACCTGTGCGCAGCCTCTGCAGCCAGGAATGTACTCACTGCACTAAAGCCTGCAGGCTTTGGGTATTTGAGCAATAACCATTATGATAGTGTGGTTTCCAACCTTTCTATGGGGATGACTCATTCAAAAATGAAAACTGCAACTAATAACGGTCAAATATTTAATACCAATGAAAGTTTTGAAGAACTGTAGAGACCCTAATGCAGTAACTGTCTGGAGGGGATGATAACCTTCCACATCTCTAACAGCTGAAGCCCCCAAACATCTTTGTATACCCATGAGTGTTGCCACACTTTTCCTAATCTGCAAGGTCCTACTAGAATGGCAGTAGCCCAATTCATTTCTCTTTGTTGCTAGAGTCCTTAGAAAAAAAAAATCACAGCATGCTTGTGGGCGCAGAAGTTATTTTCTGCATGCTTTAGGGATATATTGAGCTCAACTTCTGGGCTGGGTAAGGCTTTAATTAATGTTGTGTACTGCATCTTTTTTTACCAATGATTTACTTGCTAGTTTGGGCATGATGTTGGAATATTTGAGGCAAATTAAAGGGAAAGCAAACCTGCTTCAAGCCTTGTGAAGTTCAATTGATTTCCATGTAGCCTGAAGATCTGGGTATGATGTTATTTTGTGTGTAAAATGTATGCTCCGCATCACTGTGAATCTGAAAATGAGCTGTCATAAATCTTACTACCTATCTGCACACACAATTGCCCAATTTGCTCATGCAGTTTGAATAATCGCGCTTGCAAATCAGTCAGGCAATTATGCATCTAACATTTTTTTTCAAATCAGGCTGAGTTTTTTATACGTCCCCTGCCTACAGCTTGATTTAAATTTGTATAAAATAAAATATGTGGGAGATCTTCTTTTTTTTAAAATTGCCAATATAGAAATGAATACAGAGTTTTAATGACGTCTTGGAAACATTTGCTGGCCCCTTATTTGTCTGCTTAATATCTTTCTTCCTCTCGTGTATATATGTAGTTGGCTTTTTGCTGGCATATATTCTAACTAACTCCATCTTGTAAGTTTTATGTAGATGTGAAATTTCTCTTATCTGTAATAATGTTTGCCTCAGAGTTATCTTGTTCAGATAATATGAATATAAACCACCAAAATGCTCCCTTAGAAAGCCCAGCTCCTCTGTGTACTTTTGCTCATGTCATGAATCATTTAGCTACACTTGACAATATCATTGTCAGAATGCAACTTGTTTACTGTCATTCTCTGGGTGGTCAAGTGAATCACATTTGTAAACATTTTGCAGATAAAAAATACCTTATAAATGCTTAGTAGTATTTTAATCTAAGGGCTTTCTGTGCATGTTATGTTTGGAGGGGTAGACCTCTAGTTCTTGGGTGATTGAACTAGCTGTCCAGCTCTGTTTCAGTATTAATACTATTTCCATGTACTTACTATATTGTTTTAGTTCTGCATGTCATGATTAAGGCTACGATTTTGTCACAGAGGTCACGGAAATCATGGAATCCATGACTTCAGCCCCGGTGGCTGGGAGCTGCAGGGTCCCACTGCCTCCCACAGTAGCAGGGAGCTGTGAGGTAGCCATCGCGGGGAGGCAGGGGGACCCCTGCAGTTCCAAGCCGTGGGTGTAAGGGGACCCAGGAGCACCAAACCCCCACGGGTGGTGGGGGCCCCTGGAGCTCCCAGCCACCCTGTAGCTGCCCAGCTCCTCATTTTATCATGGATATTTTTAGTAAAAGTCAGGGACAGGTCACAGGCTTTTGTGAATTTTTCTTTATTGCCTGTGTCCTGTTTGTGACTTTTACTAAAAATATCCATGACAAAATCTTAGAGTTAGTCATGATGTCAATGGAAGTTGCTTTTCTTTTTGTTTCTGCAGTTGCACCAGGGAAGGTAGCTGAGCATCAGACAATGAAAGGTCAGTTCTAGTCAATGAATGATGCAAAGGGGGGTTAAATCTTATGATATCTTGTAACCATAGACATTTTCACTGTATCTCAAGTGCTTTAGTTCAGCATTTCCAAACTCTTTGTGGTCAGTATAGACTCGTATCATCTGTCAAGTTTTGGCTCTAAAGATAATAACTTGTCCGCTTTTCAAACTAACCTGGATAAATATCTAAAATATACAGTAGGATGCAATCCTTTATTTGCAAGGAGCTGGAATGATTGATCTGTGATTCTGTGTAAACCTCCTAGCTTAGCTATAGTGCCAGATGTGGAATCTGTTCAGATCTTTCACAGAATCATCTCCAGAATACCCAGTCCAAAAGAGACTTTGCTGTTCATATATTTTACATGGAAGAAGCTCACATACTATGGTGATGGGCAACACTATAAAACTGTAAGATAACATACAATTTTATCCCTATATCAATGTAGGGTTTTATGGGCACACCTTTCTGTTTAACAGTGTTTGTTATGAGACATTCACACATATAACTCTTTATAGTATAGAGGCAATTGCATGTTTAATTTCTATGTGCAAATTAATAATTACACATGACTTTAGAAATGTAATAACACTTGTGTGTATTTGAACATGGGGCCATAAAAATACCTAGTAATAATAAAATATTATTACAAGTATTAGAAGAAAATGAATATCATATAAATGGGTTGGGGTGGAATCTTCTCTTAATCGAGCAGCTGTTTGTTTATGGAATAAATCATTCTCAAACATGCATAGTCTATTAAGGACCTTTGCACCAGCCAGAGTGACCATGGTTGATGGCATTGCACCAGGCATCGTGTAGTGAAGTTCCCAGATCTGGCTCAATTGTATGAATCCATGAAGCTCTTAGACAGCCCTCTGAGTGGCACCAGGTAGTGTCAGGGCATATTTCCCTTCATGTGTCGATGGAGAGTTTGAGAGCACGGTGTGCTTGCTATGTTGCTTTTGAATTTGGTTAACAATTGAAGGAAGGCCAGATCTTTGTGAGATTCTGACATTTTGTATGAAGTCAAACCATTTTATGCTCAAGATTTGGTGTTGACAGTGCATATGGAATGCCTCTAACTGTTCCAAGTCAGCCTGTAAGAGGGACTAGGACCCGTATAGGAGTACAGGTAGTACACAGATTTGATAGATCCTGAACTTTGTCTCAGCGCAAAGATGGTCCATAAACCCGACATGGACTTCATGCAGGAGCAGCAGAACCTATTAATTGAAGAACATCTGATTTGATATGACCATTTGAACTCTGCTTGCAGCCTAGGTGGATGAACTTGTCAGTGCTCTCCATGGTACTCCACCACATCTGACCAGGGTTTTTTGGTGGCCCAGCTCCAAGGTTCTGGACATTGGTCTTCTATGAGACATTCAACCCCATTGTGTGGGTGGAATCTTGAAGACCTTGAAGGGGCTGAAATCTTCTGACTTCTCCAAAAGCAAGGCAGCAGCATCGGCACAGTTGGTCAATAAACACTTCTTGACCAATCTGGAGCAGCAAGTCCTAATATCCAGTTGATAGCTTGACAGAAAGGTGCTGGGGTGAGAATGCATCCCTGCTGCATGACTGAGGTTGTTTAGAAACACGGCGAAAGCTGTGAAACAATGCACACTCTTGTACTGGTGGCAGTATGAAGATTGTGCATCAGATTTAGCAAAACATCTGAAAAAACAACTGCTTTCAGTGCGAGCCAAAGTGTTGACCTGTTGACCAAATCAAAAGCTTCTTTGATGTCAAGATATGCCACATGAAGCAGGCAGTTAAATTCTCAATGCAGCTCAGAACAGAAGCCAGAGTTGTAAGGATAGCATCCATTATTGACCACCTGACAGTGAAACGTGATTGCTGTGGTTGACGATGTCTGTTAAGGAGTGGCTGCAGCCTTCCAAATTGAACATGGGAAAAGACATTTCCAGAGACCTATAACAATGAGATTATCGTGTATTTGCCACACTTGATGTGAGATCCTTTCCCCTTGTTCAGAGACACTATGATGCTGTCTTTCCTTTCTGCTGGTACTTTGCCTGTTGCCCAAACTTTTAAGAATAGTTGATACAGTCTGATGCTTGCTGTTTCTAAGGCACCTTTGAACACCTTGGGTGGGATGCCATCAGGTCCAGCTGCACATCCATTCCATAACTTTTGGATGACAAAATAAAGTGCTTGTTATATTCTGTCATCAGATATGGTTAATGATAATTGGTGAAAATTGCACAAGTGATGTGTAAATGGTTTTGCTGTATTAACTGTCTCTTCAAAGAGCAAGAAGAGGGCTGAATCATTTTCTAGAGGATCGACAGATTTTTTTTTAGTAGCTTAGTTTGCATGACTCAGAGGTTATTCTGATAATGTGATTCTGATTCATGAGAGAAAACACTTGGATTTACATAGACATCATAGGGCCTGGGTGAAATTTTTTACAGGGAGGTTTGAGTCTGTATTGATTGCATGAGTCATAAAGAAAAATTCAAGATTTCTGCAATTAAATGTTAGTACCTGCTCAGGCTGCACATAGTGCACTGCAGAAATAAAATACAGACATGAATATTGGGAAGTGTCAGCAACAAGTGAAGAAGCTAAAGGCTCAGTTAAGGCCATACTGTTTTGGGGAGGAGATGCACCCCATAAGGAGCACTGACTAAAGGCATTATTCCTGAGTAGGGCAGGAGCAGCTCACTGGTGGCCCATGCTGCATCTCAGGCCTAGTCTTCACTTACCGGCTGGTCCGGAGGCACGCCATCGATGTTCTGGGATCGATTTATCGCATCTGGTTAAGATGCGATAAATCGATCCCGGATCGATCCCGGAAGTGCTCACAATCGACGCCGGTACTCCAGCTCGCCGAGAGGAGTACGCGGCGTCGACGGGGGGAGACTTCCGGCCGCGTCTGGACCGCGGTAAGTCCGGAGTAAGGTACTTCGAATTCAGCTACGTTATTAACGTAGCTGAATTTGCGTACCTTAGTCCGAAGTCCGGACTAAGTGTAGACCAGCCCTCAGACAGTCTGAGGACTAATTCCTTTTACACAGGGAAATTCTTGCATGTACTAAAATTGCCCAGTCACTGTGGGTTCCTATGAGATGTGTGAGCAATTAGAGTAGGGAATTAAGGTATTTACTATTACCTATATTTCATGAACAAAAGAAAACATCGACAGAAATTACCTACTGTCCTCTTCACTGCTCCTGATAAATTTACTGAGTTGCCAAATTAATATACTGAAATATTAGAAAAATCAGGACTGATTCCTAGGTTTGGTCAAGCCGTGCTTTGTTTGGACCTCGGTGAAATGTGTCAAAGTCATTCTCTTATCGATAAACTAGGCAAATACAAATTAGATGGGGCTACTATAAGGTGGGTGCATAACTGGCTGGATAACCGTACTCAGAGAGTTGTTATTAATGGTTCCCAATCCTGCTGGAAAGGCGTAACGAGTGGGGTTCCGCAGGGGTCTGTTTTGGGACCGGCTCTGTTCAATATCTTCATCAACGACTTAGATATTGGCATAGAAAGTACGCTTATTAAGTTTGCGGATGATACCAAACTGGGAGGGATTGCAACTACTTTGGAGGACATTCAAAATGATCTGGACAAATTGGAGAAATGGGCTGAGGTAAACAGGATGAAGTTTAACAAAGACAAATGCAAAGTGCTCCACTTAGGAAGGAAAAATCAATTTCACACATACAAAATGGGAAAAGACTGTCTAGGAAGGAGTACGGCAGAAAGGGATCTAGGGGTTATAGTGGACCACAAGCTAAATATGAGTCAACAGTGTGATGCTGTTGCAAAAAAAGCAAACATGATTCTGGGATGCATTAACAGGTGTGTTGTGAGCAAGACACGAGAAGTCATTCTTCCGCTCTACTCTGCTCTGGTTAGGCCTCAGCTGGAGTATTGTGTCCAGTTCTGGGCGCCGCATTTTAAAAAAGATGTGGAGAAATTGGAAAGGGTCCAAAGAAGAGCAACAAGAATGATTAAAGGTCTTGAGAACATGACCTATGAAGGAAGGCTGAAAGAACTGGGTTTGTTTAGTTTGGAAAAGAGAAGACTGAGAGGGGACATGATAGCAGTTTTCAGGTATCTAATAGGGTGTCATAAGGAGGAGGGAGAGAACTTGTTCACCTTAGCCTCTAAGGATAGAACCAGTAACAATGGGTTTAAACTGCAGCAAGGGAGGTCTAGGTTGGACATTAGGAAAAAGTTCCTAACTGTCAGGGTGGTTAAACACTGGAACAAATTGCCTAGGGAGGTTGTGGAATCTCCGTCTCTGGAGATATTTAAGAGTAGGTTAGATAAATGTCTATCAGGGATGGTCTAGACAGTATTTGGTCCTGCCATGTGGGCAGGGGACTGGACTCGATGACCTCTCGAGGTCCCTTCCAGTCCTATAATCTATAATCTAAAAAATTTCTGCTTCCCCGATCCTGGCAGATTTGGTCTCTGGCATATTTTAGAGCAATTTAAGGGCTATTCTAAGTAATGTCTGTAGGAACAGTTCCGTATCTGTCTAAATTAGGTACTTATATAATGCCCCTCACCACGATATGTGAGCCCCTCACAATTTTTGTTTGAATGTATTTATCCTCACAACTCCCCTGTGCGGTATCACAATACTATTAATTACCCCATTTTACAAATAACTGAAGTAGAGAGAGACTATAACTTTCTCAGGATCACCGAAGAAAGTCTATGTTAGAAGAGGGAATTGAAGCCAGGTCTTCAACTCCTAAATTACTGCACTAATCGCTGTTGCATCCTTTCTCCCCAAGAAACTGTAGGGACCATACCACCATCTAGTGTTCTGATCACTCTGATGATGTCCTTTACTATCCCTGATAATCCCCCAACCTGGGGAAGTGGTGAGATTAGGTGGCATAGAACTGGCTAAACCAGTTTTGCAATGCCTTGGGATTTTGTTATATGTAGGGAATCCCCAGTTGTCCCACTAGGAGGGCAGCTTTCTGTCTCCTTTCTAATGCCTTCACAAGCAGAGGCAATTAGTGGGAGGGACACAAAGGAGGCACCAGCTAAAGGGGGGCACATGACCTCCCCATGTGACTCCTCCCGACCCAGTTCCCCACGTGACTCATCCCTGCCCCCAGCCTGGGGACCCCCTGCTCTCTGTGTCCCCTCCCCATCCCACGTTACTGGGTGGGGCTCTGCTCTAGTGCCTCAGGCATGCACTTTTCAGGAGCTAGTGAACAGGAGCAGCTAATGGGAGTTTTGCTAGAGAGTTTTCAGGGGTAGTGTGTGTGTGGGGCTACATACACTTAACATTCCTTAAACTTCTTTAAACTTAAGCTAAAAAACACCCCCTGATAAAAACAAAACAACAACAAAGGAACCAGCTGCAGGAGTAAAAAGAGAATGCAGGCAGAAGTCCAGCAACAGAGTGGAGGCTACCCAGTTTATTGCACCCAATGCAGCATGTCTGGTTACCTGCCCTGTGGGCAGGTGGTGTATGTGTGCATTCAGTGTAAGGAGCTCCTGACCCTCAGAGACCGTGTACGGGCTTTGGAGGCCAGGGTGGCTGAACTGGAGGAGCTAAGGGAGAGAGCGAGCTACATAGATGAGACTTTCCAGGACACAGTAGAATGGTCCCATCCCCGGTCTGACAGCCTCTGTGCTGTTGAGGAGGATGAAAGCCTCAGGGAAGGAGAACATCCAACTTGAGCAGAGGGAAAGGATCCCATAGTTAGGACCCTCCTTCCAGATGATGCTGTGGTATCCTCTTGGAGAGGGAACTCCAGTTATTAGGAAGAAACAGGTATTAGTAATGGGTGATTTGATCATTAGAAACATAGCTGGTTTTGCGAGGACCGGGAGAATCTCATGGTGACTTGCCTGCCTAGTGCGAAGGTTGCGGATCTGTCAAGACATCTAGATAGACTTATGTGTAGTGCTGGAGAGGAGCTGCTGGTCGTGGTACATGTAGGTACCAATGACATAGGAAGGATAGGAGAGAGGTCCTGGAGGCCAAATTTAGGCTGCTAGGTAAGAGATTGAAGTCCAGGACCTCCATGGTAGCATTCTCTGAAATGCTTCCAGTTCCATGCACAGGGCCAGTTAGACAGGAAGAACTGCAGGGTCTCAATGCGTGGATGAGACGATGGTGTAGGAAGGAGGGGTTTAGATTTATTAGGAACTGGGGAAATTTTTAGGAAACGGGGAGCCTATACATGGGCTCCACCTAAACCAAAATGGAACCAGATTGCTGGTGCTTAAAATTAAGAAGGTCATAGAGCAGTTTTTAAACTAAGGGCTGGGGGAAAGCTGACACATGCAGAGGAGCATGTGGTTTGGACATCCCTTAGGGGAGGATCTATACATGGAAATTCCCTATGTCCTAATAAGGAGGAGAGGATGGAAGACAATAAAATACAGGAAGGATCTGATGAGAAACAGTAAAATGAAAAAAAGTCCCATTATAATACATCATGTAATGGCAGGCAGCTAAAAAGTGACAAGTTTTTAAAGTGCTTATATACCAATACTAGAAGTCTAAATAATAAGATGGGTGAACTAGAGTGTCTCGTATTAAATGAGGATATAATCGGCATCACAGAAATTTGGTGGAATGAGGATAATCAATGGGACACAGTAATACCAGGGTACAAAATATATCAGAAGAACAGAACAGGTCATGCTGGTGGGGGAGTGGCACTATATTTGAAAGAAAGCATAGAATCAAATGAAGTAAAAATCTTAAATGAACCAAACTGTACCATGAAATCTCTATGGATAGTAATTCCATGTTTGAATAATAAGAATATAGCCGCAGGGATATATTACAGACCACCTGACCAGGATGGTGATCGTGACTGTGAAATGCTTAGGGAGATTAGAGAGGCTATTAAATAAAAAACTCAATAGTAATATTCCCATATTGATTGGGTACATATCACCTCAGGAAGGGATGCAGCGATAAAGTTTCTTGCCACCTTATATGACTGCTTCTTGGAGCAGCTAGTCCTGGAACCCACAAGAGGAAAGGCAACTCTTGATTTAGTCCTGAGCGGAGTACAGGATCAGGTCCAAGAGGTGAATGATTGGAGGATAGCTAATGTGACACCAATTTTTAAAAAGGGCTCCAGAGGAGAACCCGGCAATTACAGGCCGGTAAGCCCGACTTCAGTACTGGACAAACTGGTTGAAACTATAGTAAAGAACAAAATTGTCAGACACATAGATGAACATAATTTGTTGGGGAATAGTCAACATGGTTTTTGTAAAGGGAAATCATGCCTCACCAATCTACTAGAATTCTTTGAGGGGTTCAACAAGCATGTGGTCAAGGGGGATCCAGTGGATATAGTGTATTTAGATTTTCAGAAAGCCTTTGACAAGGTCCCTCACCAAAGACTCTTAAGCAAAGTAAGCAGTGATGGGATAAGAGGGAAGGATCTCTCATGGTTGGTAACTTGTTAAAAGATAGGAAACAAAGGGTAGGAATAAACGGTCAGATTTCAGAATGGCGAGAGGTAAATGGTGTCCCCCAGGGGTCTGTACTAGGCCCAGTCCTATTTGACATATTCATAAGTGATCTGGAAAAAGGGGTAAACAGTGAGGTGGCAAAATTTGCAGATGATACAAAACTACTCAAGATAGTTAAGTCCCTGGCAGACTGCGAAGAGCTACAAAAGGATTTCTCAAAACTGGGTGACTGAGCAATGAAGTGGCAGATTAATTCAGTGTTGATCAATGCAAAGTAAGGCACATTGGAAAACATAATCCCAACTATACATATAAAATGATGGGGTCTAAATTAGCTGTTACCACTCAAGAATTATGGATAGTTCTCTGAAAACATCCACTCAATGTGCAGAGGCAGTCAAAAAAGCAAACAGAATGTTGTGAATCATTCAGAACAGGATAGATAATCAGACAGAAAATATCACATTGCCTCTATATAAATCCATGGTATGCCCACATCTTAAATACTGCGTGCAGATGTGGTCGTCCCATCTCAAAAAAGATATATTGGACTTGGGAAAAGGTTCAGAAAAGGGCAACAAAAATGATTAGGGGTAAGGAACAGCTGTCATATGAGGAGAGATTAATAAGACTGGGACTTTTCAGCTTGGAAAAGAGATGACTAAGGGGGGATATGAGAGAGGTCTATAAAATCATGACTGATGTGGAGAAAGTAAATAAGGAAGTGTTATTTAGTCCTTCTCATAACACAAGAACTAGGGGCCACCAAATGCAATTAATAGGCAGCAGGTTTAAAACAAACAAAAGGAAGTATTTCTTCACACAACACATAGTCAACCTGTGGAACTCCTTGTCAGAGGATGTTGTGAAGGCCAAGACTATAACAGGGTTAAAAAAAGAACTAGATAAATTCATGGAGGATAGATACATCAATGGCCATTAGCCAGGATGGGCAGAGAGGGAGTCCCTAGCCTCTGTTAGATACTGGGAATGGGCAACGGGATGGATCACTTGATGATTACCTGTTCTGTTCATTCCCTCTGGAGCACCTGGCATTTGCCAATGTTAGAAGACAGGATTATGGGCTAGATGGACCTTTGGTCTGACCCAGTATGGCCGTTCTTATGTTCAGGCAGCGTCTGGCCATGCTGCCTTGCTGGGCTGTCTCAGGCAAGCAGCGTGGCCGGATGCTGCCTGGGACAGTGCAGCCACTGCGTGCCGCACCAGGCAGCATGGCCGGAAGAGGAGAGGCTCAGGCTCTGCCTCTTCCCTACTGGCTCTGGCCCTGCTCTTTCATCTCCCCAGCTGCTGGCCTTGTATCCCCCCACCTGGCATTGAGGGGAGGGTCATGTGACCCCTCAGGTCCTCCCGCCCCAATGGGTCGCCAATGGTGCAAAGAAGCACATGGGGCAGGGGGCCAAAGAGCTGGCCTGCTGTTCCAAGGAACTTTATGTTTCTGTTTTTGGTAGTTTTCCTCCAAATACATTTACATGCAATACAGAAATCCATCAGCACCTTTAGTGTTTGATCATTGTTTTGGCCTGAAGTGCAGCTAATAGAACAGTGCATATGGGATCTATGTCGCTTTACAAATAAATAATAAATAAATAAGGGGACTATTTTAAATTTTTTGTATTGATTACATTTACATCTAAAATAGCCATTGTCTCTTAGACATATTGATAGGTAGATGTATGAATGAAGACGTTTGGAAGTAAAAGCCAGTAATTGACTGTGATCTTTTTATGACATCCAACTGTAAAAGCTGATTGCCTCTGGAAACACTAGAGCAATAAGTCAACCCCAGAATAAAGGTTATTAACCTCAGCATGCAAAGGTGCTGGTGTGGGCTAGTGGGACATAATACAGAAGAGACTGCTTTTTATTAGCACTTCAGGGACACTAAGAAAATATTCAGTTTCATTTCAGTTGTGAGACCATGTTTCCTTACTCTGTATTGCTTAATAATATTATTAAAAGTTGGTCCACAAAGGCTTTGGATTTATCTTTTGAAAATGTCTCCCAGCACAAATATTAAACACTTCTGTGCTCTTAAACAGATTGCAGAGAAAAAAACATCCAGTGGGAGATTAAAACCTTGTTCTTTATCATATAGGTTTGTAAAGCAAACAGAGGTTTAGGAGTCCACACCATTGTAGTCACTTCCGAAGTGTTCATGAATGAGCTAGCATGGCACTGCTAACCAGGACAAAGAGTAGTTATAGCACTTTATGATGGAAGGAAGAGCAGTAAGTATATTTGTGATGTTCAGGGTAGCTTTTATAGTAAATACCTTTGGTGAAAGCTTTGGTGATTTCAGTCACTGACTGAAAAGCTCAGTGTGTCCTGTGCTCTTCATGTAAACAGTTATGTTGAAATTCTCTGTAGAAGCCATCTCAAGGTTTTTTGCACTGAGCAGAATGTGTTTTAAACCTTCTTTGTACTTTAAGTCAGAACCATGTCTTGTCTGGCAATGCAATGGCAATCATTTTCCAAACAATAAACAAGAAAGGAACAGTCGTTTATGAAATACAAATAGAGGGTCAGGTCTCTCACTGACCAAAAAATGGAGATACAGATTATACACACATAATCAAGTGGCAAGATGGAGCAACACCCTGTTCGCCACCAGCTGCCTTGGCCTGTATCTGTAATTACTTCTGAAAATATATGGAAGTGCCTATTTGTTAACAAAATGGTCATTGTGCATCTGTGTCTGGGGTCTTTCTATGGACCTTCAACACTACACTCTTCCCCCCAACCACTCCCTATGCATTACAGAGTACCTTTGGAGGTGCATGGGGCAGGTCAGTGTGTGGGATGGTAGGCGTACAGTGTGTAAGGTGCAAGGATGTGGATCAAAATTTTTGCATCTGAGGTGTCGCTTTACAAAACTGCTGTAGTGTACAAAATACTCTTCACAGGACAATGCAGAACCAGTTCCTAGAACTTCAAGAACTATCATATTAGAAAAGAAAACAACAGATGTAGTGGGAGTGAATGAAAATTCCAAGTAGAAGTCTTAAGTTTTGACCTGGATAGAACATTTTATGGCAGTAATGGGCTTCGACTTCAGAAAAGGTTGTAGTAAAACTGGCCTTATCAAGAATTTGATGGTTTATACATTCACTAAGGTTGCGCTGAGGCAGGACTAAATATGATCTAGACCATCCCTGACAAGTGTTTGTCTAACCTGTTCCTAAAAAACTTTGATAACAGAAATTCCTCTACTTCCCTAGATAATGTGTTTGAGTGCTTAACTACACTTACAATTAGCAAGTTTTTTCTAATGTCTAACTTAAATCTCCTTTGCTGCAATTTAAGCCCATTGCTTCTCGTCCTGTCCTCAGTGGTTAAGGAGAACAAAATATCACTCTCCTCTTTAGCACAACCTTTTACATACTTGAAGACTATTATCAAGTGCCCCCGCAGCCTTCTCTTTTCCAGACTAAACAAACACAATTTGGTTCAATCTTTCTTCATAGGTCATCTTTTCTAGATCTTTAATCATTTTTGTTGCTCTCCTCTGGACTTTCTCCAATTAGTCCACATCTTTCCTGCAGTGTGGTGCTCAGAACTGGACACAGAACTCCAGTTAAAGCCTTATCAGTACTCAACTGAATGGAAGAATTACTTGCTTACAAGACTCCTGCTAAGACATCCCAGAATGATATTACTTTTTTTTGCAACAGTATTACATTGTAAATGTAAAGTTGTTTTGTGATATATTGGGCATGTAGTGTAATATGGATAATCAAATCCTATTTTTTATTTGCGTTGAAAAGCCAAGCGGTTACACAATACACAAGTATAGCCACGATTTCATTGATACAAACTGCATAGAGGTTTTTTTCTTGTTTAACACAAGTCACTGCAGTACTAGAGGCTAGTGGGTGAAGGTGTCTTTCTTATAAGGTCCAGAAAAACAGCCCGTTGTTTGTATATGGTGTATATACATATTCCTTGCTAATGTGGTGTTCACAATCATTTCAAATGATGCATTGAGTTTATGCAGCTGTTACATGTTATATGCTTAACACCCATGTACGTCACTTGTCCATCATGTGCTGTTAAATGGCACTTGAGTCACACTTAGTATTCTGACAGCTATTTTGAACTTCATATATTTTTTTTCTCAGACAACAGACTGCAAAGTAGTCATATATATTTAAAATATTGGTTTTTATTGTTGACACCAATGAAAGGATTTCACATCAGCCTTGCATTTAGTCATCACCACTGGCTAAAACTTGCTGACATGTAATTTTATTGCCATTATGTTTGAGGTGACAAACATCTAATCAACAAACAAAAATTGGATTTCACTTTGCATCAAATTGAAGATTTATTCCATGTCACTGTCACGAGTTTTAGTTGATACCAATTGCTGTGATGGCACATGGTAACAGTTAACATGGGAATTATCTCAAGAACTTCCAGGGTTTAATATAAAAATATGGGATAGCTCACAAAAACTCCATTTAGATGTAACAGGACAAAATGTGCGAGGAGGGAAAGGAAGGAAAGGGAGCAGTGGACCTCCCTCACTACCTCTTTAGGGACCCAATCATGCTCCCTCTGAATTCAGTGGTAATGCTCCCATTGACTTCCATGGTGCAGGATTGATCCTAGAATGAGGCCATATTTTTCTCAGAGGTTTCACTCTAACTGGAATTTCAATCTGCCCATTGTAATGTACTGAATGGATTAAAAGCTTAAGTCTGAAGGAAGGGACAGAAGTTGCTTTTGTTGTGGTTTGAGTTTCGCTTCTGACTATGGTTAAAAGATGCCAGGGAGAAGCCCTGGGACCACTGCTCTTCCAAAAAAGTGGAGTGGATGAGGATCCCTCGATGTGGAGATAACCAGTGTCATGTGGGACACTGTCCACTTGAGATGATGATACATTGGAGGGAGAGATGAGTCACAAGAAAAGAGACCACAACAGGACCAAAGTTGTTGCTGGCAGAGGGTGCTAAATGAGGAAAGAACTGCTACACCATGCCCAGCCATGAGAGGTTGGACCAATGATGGGTCCCTTCTCTGACGGTCTGATTCAAATTCATTGAAGTCCTATTCCTATGCTCCTGCATAATGCCTATACATATTGTGATGGGTCCCAACCAGGGTGCTACCTGGAACTGAGGTACAGCTGAGTCCTCTGTCTCACCCAGCTGGGTTCCCTCTTGCACTGTGACAAGCTGCAAAGCCCTCCAAGTTTGCACTCACATCAACATCCACAGGCAGGGACCACACACCCAGCTGTGTTCATGAATGCTCTGTCCAGCTGCTCATGAACCCCCAATAGGGAGGCTACAGCCAAAATATTCCCATCTCCCCAGCTTAAGACTCCAGAGCTGTACCGTCCTGCCCTGGTCAAAACCTGACCGGGCTGCCACTTCTACACAGGAAAGTGAACGTGCACCAACTCTTGTTCATGAGCTGAGATTTATCCCCTTTGTCCTTCAAACAACACACAGTGTTTTAGGTAAAATCTAAAATTAATTTATTAACTACAGAAAGATAGCCTTTAACTGATTATAAGTGATAGCAAACAGATCAAAGTAGATTACCTAGTAAATAAACAAAACCACAAACTAAGCCTAAGATACTAGAAAGACTGAATATGAATTAGCAATTCCTCACTCTGGCTGATGATATAAGCAGTCCACCAGTTTTCCATACACAAGCTAGAAATCTCTTTAGCCTGGGACCAGCACTCCTCCCCCTCAGTTCAATCTTTCCTCTGGTACTTTCAGGTGTGTTGGTGTAGAGAGAGTAAGGTCCTGTCATGATGTCATTTCCCCCTTTTATATCTTCTTCCAACTTGCTGGAAAGCTCTTTTGCTGTGACCTGGGTCATACAGTTCCCATTGCATAGTACTAGCTCTGAAAGGTTTCTATTGTGCACAGTTCTTGGGGTAATCCTTGTGCTTGTGTGTATTTCCTCAATAAGCCATTAACATTGTTTGGCCCTTCTACTGAAAGGCTGCTTATGGGTGTTCTCAACCGTACAACATGTTTCAGTAGCACATACATAGCCAAATTTCATAACTTCACATACAATGAGATATTAATATCTAGCAGATCAAGACTTTTAGAATGATACCTCACAAGGCATACTTTGTACAAAAGTAATTATATGACAGTGGTGAATATGGGGGTGCCAAGGAGTCACACATACCAAAAAAGTTGATCTTGTTGTGTATCAATATGTCAGTTACAGCTGAACTCCCAGGGGAAGAATACGTGACAAATTGAGACACAATATATTTCACTAATCCATGTAGTAGGAGAAGAAAGTCCTGGTGTGGATTTAAAAATACTATCTTGGTCTTTTGCTTGTGTAATGAAACTGAATTAATGAGCTATTATAGTTTGCATAATTACATGGGGAAATGTTTTTATTTAAGACACAAAGCAAACATTTATTGAGATGTTGCAAATCTCCATGTACTAGAAGGATTTCCTAGTTCACTATTAGCATGATTCCTTTTGGGAGCAACTGAATATGGAAGACCTAAGTATTGACTCCAGTATGGAGTACCAGTTGAACTCAGCCTTGTTGGAATCGTCACATTGTATTTTGAAGATAAAAGAAACATTGACACATGCAGTGTGGGTTTGTCATTCTAGCCATTTCTAGAGATTTTTATACATAAATTGAAGAAGAAACAATGCCTTGGAAAAGCATTCATCTGCTTCTGATCTCATGTATGCTGGTGTAGATCTGCTCAAGTCCATGGAGTTACCTGCCGTGAGATCAGAATGTATGACGTTAGCACATGAGAAACTATAAGAAACAATTGTTTTAATTTCTAGTGTTCAAATAGCATTCTGGGAGCTGATCTTATGTGGTCTAAGCACCATCAACCTCACTAGAGTCATCAGGTTTTGTGGCTCTGCACTTTGCCAAATCAAACCTGTATTCCTTTAGCAAAGCAAAGATTTTAGAGAGCAATTAGGCTTCTTTATAACATTTTTCTTATATAATTCTGATAGGGAAGGGAGTCATGTGTTGAGCAAAACACTCTGCTCAAGATGCCACTTTCCCCTATCTTCAAATACATCCAGTATGGTAAAAATCCATCAATCTTGTTACAGAATTCAGAATAACCTCTGTCATTTCACATATACCAGCTTGACTATAATAATATGTCCCACCAGTACTGGTCAGGGGAAAATTCAGAAGTTTAAAACACTTGTATTGGAATGTTGCTATTTAATCCTGAAAATTTGACCGATGTGCTAAAGGCCATAGATTTTAACAGAGAAAACCTCAAAAGTAAAGCAAAAGACATTCAAAAATCTCATTTTAAGGAACCCATCCTCAACTCAGTTTGCAAAAGTTGGATGTGCCATGGATTAAGTAGTCAGCTTAATTTTTCATTGACCATCTAATGCAATTCTCTCAGAATCAGTACCAAAGCCACATTTATTTCTGTGAGAAATATTGATTTAGAACAAAAAGCATTAATTGATCTTATCATTTAAGGAAAAGGGCAAATAGGAATTGATGTAAATTGAAAAAATAATAGTTGGCATACACAATTGTTTTCTCTGTGATTTAATTTCATTTCATTTTTTGGATCTTGATTTTTTTTTATTTTACCCAAATGGTAGATCTCAAGGAGCAGATGTATTACCCATCATATGTTTTCTTCTTTCTCTTGGCTTAGAAAGGAATACAATTATCAGGCTAGGGTACATGGGCTGTGAAATGAAAAGAGACACAGACATTTTATAAAGCATAATGAGATGGAAAAAATACAGTCAAGCCTACAACTATTCCTTCCCTGATTATTGATATTGAGCTTTATTAGAGCACTTAAAATCTTGGAGGGGATTAAAAATACAATTCAGTGCCAATCTGGTTGCCATGAAAATGCCATTTGAAGTTATAAAACCCTGTTAGAGGAACACAGGTGATTCAGAGGAAACCACAAATTATTTATGAGGTGAAACAAGAGTTTTTAGTAGCTCTTTGGAAGTAGGTTTTTTTTTTATTAATTCACTCTTACTGCACTTGAATTTTATCTTGTACAAAATAGCTGTTCAGCTACCCACACAGCTTTTCAAAAGCAGTAAGTACGGTGAACGCCATTAAAAACTCAACTCTTCTCACCCCAGCTCCTTGCAGTCACCATGATATTTAAAGTCAGAAGATGCCATGGTACCACTATCGCTGCATATAGGAGAATTATGGGTTAGGAATGCTAACTGCTGTACATGGTATATGAAAGTGGAGTAGAGTCTAGGTGGAGTAGGTGAAGCACAAAAGGTTTGAAAGTTCACATTTGGTCCAGGGCTTTTCCAGATCCTTAGCTGGTATAAATTGGCATAGGTCCATTGAAGTCCAATTTACACCAGCTGAAGCCAATGGAGTTGTGGCAGTTTATACTAGCTGAGCATCTGGACTAGAAGAGATTAAATTTCAAACGTCTGGGTGGACTTGTCAAGTCTACAAATCTGAGCTGGAAATCTCCTGGGAATGTTTTTCCTATGGCATTCTAGTACTTCTGGTTTCTGGCCAGAGCCCAGCAGGTTTACAGGACATTCTTCAGTAATTAGAGACAAAAAATTGCAACCTTTTACTAACTACAGAAAAGGTTGATTTCAAGATGTGTTTACATTTCAGTGAAGGTTCAAGTGCTATCTAACCTCTCTGACCCAATTCATGCAACTATTACAAGGGTCAAATATGGCGCTTAGACACCCAGGTGAACATTCTATTTCGGTCAATAGAAGTTGTGTACGCTTATCTGAGAGTAAAATTTGTCCTACACTCAGTGTGAGCTCAAGGATGTTATTATCTCTTGCTAGAAATTCAAAGATAAAAGATTTCATCTATGCTGAGATAATATTCAAAAATTTCTTCTTCTGCTTAAGAACCCAAATCAGGGATAAAAGCACCACTGTACTAAGCACTATGCAAACAACTATCACAAAAACTGTCTGTGCCCCAGAGAGCTCATTATCACTGGCTATCACAGGTTAGCTGGGCCTGTTAAGAGGAGTTGGGCTTCACCCCCACCTGTGACTAATTTAGCTCATCTCCCCAGGTGGGAGGATGAGTAATAATAAATTATGTCATATGACATATGGATCTGGTGGCTGAATCAGGCCTAAGGCAGTTAAGGAAGTGGCCTTAAAAAGGAAGCTAGGCATTAGCAAGTAGCTGAAGATGCGGGGGGGATAAGAAGGCTCTGGTAGAGCTCTGATTCAGTAGGAGGGTAAGAAGGCCTGTCTGCTGATCTCTCCCATTTCAGAGAGGAGTAAGATTGACAAGGACTGGCCAGCTCAGGGTGGCTGTCAGCTTATCTGACTAACCACCTTTCCTGCCCTCTGGGTAGGGTTACCATATTCTGTACCTCCAAATGGAGGACACTCCACGGCCCCCGCCCCCGCCCCCAGCCCCGCCCATACCCCCTCCCCAACCCCGCCCCCTCCCCAAAGTCTCCGCCCCCTCCCCTGCTTCCCGCGAACATTTGATTCGCGGGAAGCCTGAAGCAGGTAAGGAGGGTGTGGGGGGGAGGAGGCGCAGCCCAGGCTAGCCCCCCGGGCGGCTCCAGCCTGGGTCGGCTCGGGCCCTGGGGTGCCGGCCCCGGCCCACCACCCCCGGCCCGCCCAGCACTGCCGGACCCCGGCTCCCCGGCGGCCCGGCTCCCCGCGGGCCCGGCCGACCCGGCTCCCCGCGGGCCCGGCTCCCCGCGGGCCCGGCCGGCCCGGCTCCCGGCCGACCCGGCTCCCCGCCGGCCCGGCTCCCGGCCGACCCGGCTCCCGGCCGGCCCGGCCCCCCGCGGGCCCGGCCGGCCCGGCTCCCCGCCGGCCCGGCTCCCCGCGGGCCCGGCCGGCCCGGCTTCCCGCCGGCCCGGCTCCCCGCGGGCCCGGCCGGCCCGGCTCCCCGCGGGCCCGGCTCCCCGCGGGCCCGGCCGGCCCGGCTCCCCGCCGGCCCGGCCGACCCGGCCCCCCGCGGGCCCGGCCGACCCGGCTCCCCGCCGGCCCGGCTCCCCGCCGGCCCGGCTCCCCGCCGGCCCGGCCGACCCGGCTCCCAGCCCGGACCCCGGCCCGGCACCATGCCCCCGGCCCCGCACCGCCGGCCCCGGCCGAGCACCACCCAGCCCTCCCGATTTTCCCGGACATGCCCGGCTTTTGGGGATTTCCCCCCGGACGGGGATTTGAGCCCCCAAAAGCCGGACATGTCCGGGAAAATCCGGACGTATGGTAACCCTACCTCTGGGGAACTGTGAGATTCCTCTCTTAGGAGGAAAAGACTTTGGAACAAAGCTCCTTAGATAGAAGGAATTGAACCCAGCTAGAGACTGAGCAGAAGAGCCTGTCTGAACTTTCAAAAGAATCTTCAAGTGGGAACATGAGCCTCAGGGAGGAGGGGCAGATCCTAGCTTGAGACTAGGGTGAAGACATGGTGGGTTTTTGTTTGTCTTTGTGAGACTGGTATACCCTGGGAGGGGTGGATTTTCACTAAATGACTCAGTAGAGGGCCAAGCCACTGGATCAGCCAAACAAGACTGTGGGTTTCTTTTATATTAAAATACAAACAAACCCTGAGACGAGAAAGCTGAGGTGGGGGGTTGCAGAGCCACCCAGACCATGAGGGGTTGCTTAGGAGGTATCTGGTCTATTTACACTGTCTATATATAGTGTCACACAGCAATTAACAAGTTTTTTTTTTTAAACATGCAGACTGCTCCAAAAGTGTGTGTGTTCTTCAGATAAGAGCCTAAAGGGCACTGTATAAGAACTATTGTTCTTATAAACAAATCTATCTTGTTTTCAGCTTGTTTTGTCAATAATCATAAGATGTCTCTCTCAAAAGCCATTTACAGTGACAAGAACATGTCTTGTAGTCAAAAATTTAAAGCATGTGTACTTCAAGTAGTGAGCCAAATGCTAGTAACACACTATTGGAAAAGCCAAACTAGTCTGATTTCCACTGGGGAAGAAGAGACATTTAAGAACACTGAGCAACTGACAGTTTTCATCTTCCATTTTTGTAACAGCTGAAGCTAAATGAATGTGATGTGGGTTTATAGCTATTGTCTCAGAATCTAATAGTTTGGAATGGAGAGTTGAGAAGCTGATATCCAGACACCTTCAACTTATCCTCCTTTGCCTTCATCAGCTGAGATAATTGGGATATGAGAAGTAAGCAACTTTTTAAAAAATTCTGATTTCTGCCTTTGAATACCATAAAATTCATTACTTGCTCTAATAAAGATATCAAGTTCAGTGGAATGGTCTTCCCCCTCCACGCTAGGTGACTTAAATATAGTGCAACAAACCAAACAGCTGATTAATAAATGGACAATCCTATGTATTTGGTTTCTTTGGAAACAAACTTAATCTGTAGTCTAGGGATTTTTTAATTAAAACCACACCACTGAAGAAATCTCTCTACAAATTAAAAAAAAACCTATACCATGTGCCTTAATATGTTTAGAAATAATATTTAGCAAAACTCATTTGCTAAAGAAAGTAAAAGTGTAAATTCTGTAACTCTGAATGCAACAAACAGCTGATTATTAAAAAACATTGAGACAAAACACTTGAAAAATATATGATGAAACTAACAACAATTTACTTAAATTTTTTTGGAGCAAGTCTAAGGCATACACATAACGTTAAGCATGTGAATAGTTAGTGACTTCAATGGGCCTATTCATGTGCTTAAAGTTACACATATTCTATGTGTTTACTGGCTCAATGCCTTAGAAGCGGGGTTGGCAACCTCTGGCGAGCCGTGTGCTAGAGGTTGCCGACCCCTGCCTTCGAAAATGCTTTGATGGGGTTAACCACAACGGGCAGCTGAGAATAACTTACACTATACGTGTTGGGGTAAATTTTCAGAAGACCAACCTCATTGTTGCAGGAACAAGCTATGACCATGATGTTTGTGCTTGCATATTTACACACACAGTTGAATTGTGGGAGTAAAGCTGAGTACTTGTGCAGGTATAATCAGATGGTCAGCAGTACTGGTACTTGGATTTGAGACTATAATTAATCTTGCAGACAAAATATGTGCCTTCAAAAGAAAACCTGGGCAAAGGCCCAGCCTAAGGTATCTATTAGTGCGGTCAAGAGATTTAAAAAAAAAAAATCACAATTAAAAAGATTAATCATGTGATTAAACAATAATCTGATACTATTTAAATATTTTGATGTTTCAACATTTTAATATATTCAATTATAACACAGAATACAAAGTGTACAGTGCTCACTTTATTTTTGATTACAAATATTTGCACCACGAAAAAAATTTCAGTTCACCTAATACAAGTGTTTTAGTGCAATCTCTTTATCATGAAAGTTGAACTTACAAATGTAGAATTATGTACAAAAAAAAAACTGCATTCAAAAATAAAATGTCAAACTTTAGAGCCTACAAGTCCACTCAGTTCTACTTCTTGTGCAGCTAGTCGCTCAGACAAACCAGTTGGTTTACATTTGCAGAAGATAATGCTGCCCGTTTCTTGTTTACAATGTCACTTGAAAATGAGAACAGGTGTTTGCATTGCACTGCTGTAGCTGGTGTTGCAAGATATTTACGTGCCAGATGCTCTGAATAATCATATGTTCCTTGATGCTGTGGAGAATGTTCATTTTCTTCACCTGAGTCAGATGGCACTAGCAGAAGGTTGATTTTCTTTTTTGGTCGTTGGGGTTCTGTAGTTTCCACATCGGAGTGTTGCTCTTTTAAGACTTGTGAAAGCATGCGCCACTCCTCATCCCTCTCAGATTTTGGAAGGCACTTTGAAAGGCAGATTCTTAAATCTTGGGTGGAGTGCAGTAGCTATCTTTAGAAATTTCACATTGGTATTTTCTTTGCATTTTGTCACATTTGCAGTGAAAGTGTTCTTAAAACGAACAACATGCGCTGGATCATCGTCTGAGACTGCTATAACATGAAATATATTGCAGAATACGGGTAAAACAGAGCAGGAGACAGACAATTCTCTCCCAATGAGTTCAGTCAAATTTAAATTAATACATTGTGTTTTTTTAAATTAGCTTCATCATGGAAGTATGTCCTCTGGAATGGTGGCCAAGGTATATGAATCTTTAGCACATCTGGCAGGTAAATATCTTGTGACGCCAGCTACAACAGTGCCATGTAAACACCAGTTCTCAATTTCAGGTGACATTGCCATTAAGAAGTGGGCAGCATTATCTCCCTGTGACAAAGTTCCTCCTCTACCTTGGTGAGTCCTGTGCTTATTGGCGGATTTGCTCGCCTCAGAGATTCACCATGTGGGTCAGGAAACAGCCCAGAGACCTTCCCCTCTGGTACAAGCCACAGTCCAGGCCAACTCCTCCTTTGTATCCAATCAGGGGATGGGGGGAACCTGGGCCCAGCCTCTACACTGGGTTCCAGCCCAGGGCCCTGTGGATAGCAGCTGTCTACAATATTTCCTGTATCAGCTGCGTGACAGCAACAATTCCCTGGACTACTTCCCCAGCACCTTCTTTATCCTTACTGCAGGATCTTCCTCCTGAAGCCTGATCACACTTGAACTCTTCACTCCTCCAGCAGCACACCTTCTCACTCCCTGCTCCTTGCACACACCCCTAATAACTGATGGGAGGTCCTTTTTTAAACCAGGTGTCCTGATTAGCCTGCCTGCCATAATTGATTCTCGAAAGTTCTTAATTGGCTCCAGGTGTCTTGATTAGCTTGCCTGTCTTAATTGGTTCCAGCAGGTTCCTGATTGCTCTTGGGCAGCCCCTGCTCTGGTCACTCAGGGAACAGAAAATTGTTCATCCAGTGGCCAGTATATTTGCCTTCTACCAGATTCCTGTACTCTACTAGTCTGGGTCTGGTACCATACACACTCTCGTAAATGTAAACAAACTTGTTTCTCTTAGCGATTGGCTGCACAAGAAGTAGGACTGAGTGGACTTGTAGGCTCTAAAGTTTGACACTGTGGGTTGTTTCTTTTTTTTTTTTTTGGTACAGTTATGTAGCAAAAACAACCTACATTTGTAAGTTGCACTTTCATGATAAAGGGATTGCACTACAGTACTTATAACAAGTGAATGGAAAAACTATTCATTTGTTTATCATTTTACGTTGCAAATATTTAATCAAAAATAATATAGTGAGCCCTGTACACTTTGTACTCTGTGTTATAATTGAAATCAATATATTTGAAACTGTAGAAAAACTACCAATTGAAACTTATTAAATATTTTTGGATTTCTATTGTTTAACAGTGTGATTAATCATGATTAATTTTTGTGAGTTAATCATGTGAATTAATTGCGATTGACAACCCTAGTATTGATTATATTCTGAAGGTGAAAATTTGCAATAGATGCAGTCATGCTATGAATACACTGAATGGAAACAGTATAAGTGCCATGAGTAGGGTAACCACCTTTTCAAAATGCAAAAATGTGACATGCAGGAGCCCCGCCCCCTTACTGCCCCCACCCCTGCTCCTCTTTCCCAGGAGGCCCTGACCAGGGCAGAAGGCGGAGCAGGACAGTAGGAATAGCTGCCCAGAGAGCCCAGGCTGCTGTGGGGAGCCCCAGACTGTCGATTTGCTCTTGGCAAGGGGCTGGGGTGCCCCAAAGTAGCCCCTAGCCTGTGTCCCCACCCTGTCTGGCAGTAATTCAGTATGTTTGATTAAAGTTTCCATAGTTTAAAATGAAAACTTTATTCCCAAATAACCTTTCCCTCCTTGATACTTAACTACGGAATTATGTGCTGTTTTAATAATGTATCTCCTTCCGATTGACACAGATGAAGAAAAGCAGCCCCATACAAAGAGTTTTATTAGTGGTGAATAAATAATTCATAACAAACAGTTTATTCAACACATTTTATAGACTCATAGACTCATAGACTTTAAGGTCAGAAGGGACCATTATGATCATCTGGTCTGACCCCCTGCATGCTGCAGGCCACATGACCCTTCCCTGGACTCTGCCATTGAAGTCCCCAATCCTGTGTTTTAGTGACCTCAATCGGCAGAGACCCTCCTGCTAGTGATCCTTGCCCCATGCTGCGGAGGAAGGCGAAAAACCTCCAGAGGCTCAGCCAATCTACCCTGGAGGAAAATTCCTTCCCGACCCCAAATATGGCGATCAGTAGTACCCCGAGCATGTAGGCAAGAGTCTCTAGCCTGGCCCTTGTTGGCCATTATGCTATTTACGTACCATTGCTTGGTTTTCCTTGGCTACTATGTTTTACCATTAAACCATTCCCTTCATAAACTTATCTAACTTAATCTTAAAACCAGACAGGTCCGTCGCCCCCACCGTTTCCCTCGGAAGGCCGTTCCAATATTTCACCCCTCTGACGGTCAGAAACCTTCGTCTAATTTCAAGCCTGAACTTCCCCACAGCCAGTTTATATCCATTCGTTCTCGTGTCCACATTAGTACTAAGCTGGAATAATTCCTCTCCCTCCCTTGTATTTATCCCTCTGATATATTTAAAGATAGCAATCATATCCCCCCTCAGCCTTCGTTTTGTCAGACTAAACAACCCAAGCTCCTCTAATCTCTTTTCATATGACAGGTTTTCCATTCCTCTATCATCCTAGTCGCCCTTCTTTGCAAGAGTTCATCTTTTTTAAACATGGGAGACCAGAACTGCACACAGTACTCCAAATGAGGTCTCACCAGTGCCTTATATAACGGAAGCAGGACCTCCTTATCCCTACTAGATATACCTCGCCTAATACATCCCAAGACCGCATTGGCTTTTTTCACCGCCACGTCACATTGTCGACTCATAGTCATCCTGCGGTCTACAAGGACCCCTAGGTCCTTCTCCTCTTCCATTACTTCTAACCAATGCGTCCCCATCTTGTAACTAAAATTGTTATTAGTCATCCCCAAGTGCATCACCTTACACTTTTCACTATTAAATTTCATCTTATTTCTGATACTCCAATTCACAAGCTCATTCAAGTCTGCCTGCAGAATATCCCTATCCTCCTCCGAATTTGCAACTCCTCCCACCTTCGTATCATCCGCAAACTTAATCAGCCCACTCTTGCAATCGATTCCGAGGTCAGTTATAAATAGATTAAATAAAATGGGTCCCAAAACCGAACCTTGAGGCACTCCACTAGTAACCTCCCTCCAACCCGACAGTTCACCCTTTAATACGACCCGCTGCATTCTCCCCATTAACCAATTCCTTATCCACCTCTGGATTTTCATATCGATCCCCATGTTTTCCAGTTTAACCAATAATTCCTCGTGGGGTACAGTATCAAACGCTTTACTGAAATCCAGGTATATTAGGTCCACCACATTTCCCTTATCTAATAAGTCCGTTACTTTCTCAAAGAAGGAGATCAGATTCGTTTGGCACGATCTGCCCTTCGTAAAACCATGCTGTAATTTATCGCAATTGCCATTAACCTCTAGGTCCTCAACTAGTTTCTCTTTCAGAATCTTCTCCAGCACCTTGCACACTACTGATGTTAAACTAACAGGCCTGTAGTTACCCGGATCACTTTTTTTCCCTTTCTTGAAAATAGGAACCACGTTGGCTATTCTCCAGTCTAACGGGACCACCCCCGAGTTTACAGATTCATTAAATATTATTGCTAATGGGCCTGCTATTTCCCGCGCCAATTCCTTCAATATTCTCGGATGAAGATCGTCCGGTCCTCCCGACTTAGTCCCATTAAGGCGTTCAAGTTTTGTTTCTACCTCGGATGCGGTAATCCCCCATCCTGTATGCCCCTCTGTAACGGTGCTAGTATCCCTAATACCTTCATTGGCCTCATTAAACACCGATGCAAAATATTCATTGAGATATTGCGCCATGCCTAGATTATCTTTAATCTCCTCTCCGGCTATAGTCTTCAGCGGTCCCACTTCTTCTTTCTTTGCTTTCTTCCTATTTATATGGCTGTAAAACCTTTTACTATTGCTTTTAATTCCCCTCGCTAGGTCCAACTCTACACGGCCTTTGGCCTTTCTCACTCTATCTCTACATTCTCTGACTTCACTAAGGTAAGTTTCCTTACTGATCCTTCCCCTCTTCCACTCTTTGTACGCTTTCTGTTTTTTCCTAATCGCTCTTTTGAGTCGGTCACTCATCCAGCTCGGTCTAAATCTTTTGCTTAGTAATCTTTTTCCCTTTTTGGGGATACAGGCCTCTGACAGCTCATGCATCTTTAACTTAAAGTAATCCCAGGCTTCTTCTGCCTTTAGATCCCTTAATACGTTTGCCCAATTCACTTCCCTTACCAGTCCCCTTAATTTGTTAAAATTGGCCTTTTTAAAATTATAAACCCTAGTCTTTGACTTAATTCTGTTACTCCTTCCATTTAGTTTAAACCGAATTAGCTCATGATCACTGGAGCCCAAGTTGTCCCCCACTACCACTTCCTCAACGAGGTCCTCACTACTCACCAGAATCAAATCTAAAATGGCCTCCCCCCTCGTCGGTTCAGCTACCACTTGATGAAGGAATTGATCAGCAAGCACATCTAGGAACATCTGAGCCCTATTATTGCTACTAGCGTTTGTTCCCCAATCTATATCCGGGAAGTTAAAGTCCCCCATAATTACACAGTTTCTATTAGTATTTACTTCCCTTAATACATTAAATAGTTCCTTATCCATATCCTGGGTCGATCCCGGCGGTCTATAGCACACCCCAAGCACTATCCCCGGAGAGGCTCTAGTAGTCCTTTTACCCAGAATTTGCTCCTATTCTGTTCACAAATTGGCCAGGAACAGACTGTGCTTTTCCAAGATTTATTAATTATTCAGAACGATTCACCAAATAATTCTTGGTCTCCAGCTCATTCACATCCACTTGATTATGAATATTTGATATTTAAAATGCAAGATGTTTGTTTGGATACATAGATACCATGTTATGATCCTATTTGGATGATACTGATCCTGTCTGACTTGGATGAGCATTAGAATCCGGTTTCCAGTGCAAGTACTTCTGCTTTCTAATTTGAAACTTGCTTTCTATGCATGTTGTGCAATATTTGCTTTTTAAAAAAAGAATCAATATTCCTGCAAGTAAATTTATGTACTAGAATATTCACAGAAAGCAAACTTAAAAGGGACATGAAAAAAGACATTACATGGTTTATGAGAACATCCACAGTTACAATAGGAAGGATTAAAAACCAGCCTCCTCCCACCAAAGTTTAGAATGCAAAGTTTAGGCCCCATTGAAGTCAACTGTGGTGATGGCTTGGAGGAGTGGGATTAGGAAGAAATTTTCCCTATGGGTAGATTATTTCACTAATGCCTACTACAGAGTTTCTTGCATTTTCTTCTGTAGTATCTGGTACTGGCCACTAATGGAGATGGAGCACTTGGCTAGAGATGCCTGTTTCATGGGAAATTCTGAAGGAAAAAAAAATCCATTCCAAAATATAACAACCCCTCCTCCAAATGTTCCAAGTTGCCCACTATGTGAAATTCTGAAAAACATCTATTAAATTTGAAATATTTTGTTCTTATTTTGACCTTTTTAGATTTGTTTCATTAATATAAAAGCGAGCAAATTTCACTTCACTTCAAAATAGAAAATTGAAATGTTCCATTCCAAAACATGTCAAAATGGAATGTTTCAACATTAAATAAAATGAAGGTTTTTTATTTCTTTGATGAAATTTTGTCAAAACTGACTTGTTTCTCAAACTGTTGATTTAGACTGACATTTTTCATACAAAAATAATTGCAACAAAAAGTTTACATCCAGCTCTACTCATTTTCGTCATAGGTATGAAATTAAATATATTTAATCACCTCTTAGGATGTTATGAGCATGAATTAGTCAATGTTTCCACAGCGCCTGTAGATGTAAAGATTGTTAGTATTCTTTCAAATAACATTTTACCACTATATTTAATGGACTTTAAATTAAAATGCCAATTACAACCTGATTTGTTTTCTTTAAATGCCATTTTATTTTTAATTGCAGCATACACAGACAGCGCTTCTATTTAATTGTAACAAGATTGCTGAAATGTTACTTTTAGTCATACATGCACTTTAATGAGGGTAAAGCTTTCTCGTAATTTTCTGTAATTGGAGTAAATGAGACTATTTGGCTCAGCATGTGCAGCGTAGCTCAAAGGGGAGGAGCTGAGTGGGTTTTATGGCCATGCTAAAGAGTGTGTCTCCTGCCACAAAAGTAGGAATATGATCAGAGTGTCTATTTGGTGTGGGAGTTCCAGGATAAAGAGAAGATAGAACTAGTTCTGATGTACAGATCCTTCTCTTGCATGGCAAAAAATTTTCATGAGTCAATGGAGTTCCTCATTGATGTCACCACTGGGATTGGTGATAACACTGATTTATTACTATTATTATTTGTAGTGCCTAGAACCTCCAGCCTGGACCAGGACCCCATTGTGCCAGGTACTGTACAATTGCAGAATAAAAGATGATCTTGGCGCCAAGGAGTTTACAATCTAAGTATAAGACAAGAAACACCAGATGGATACAGTCAGATGCAGAAGTACAAGTAAGCAATGAGACAATATTGGCCATCATGGTCGGTGTGCTCTCTGCGCACTAGCAGCCTTGTCAATTTTTTTTTTGTAGGCATCACAGCAAAGGAGAGTTTTGAGGTGGGATTTGAAGGTGGAGATTGGTTGCAGAGATTTCAGGAAGTGCCTACCAAGCATATGGGGCAACATGGGAGGAAGCACAAAGATGTCCGTTTGAAAATGTAACAAGTAGGCAATGGAGGTTGATATCCTGGGCCGATTGAAGGTGATCACGGACAGCTTGATAACTAATGAGAGATAATAGGTAGGGTAGGGATTGACCATGAAGGGCCTTGAAAGGAATACAAGCAGGTTAAATTTGATGAATCAGGGAAGGTGGATCCAAGGATGCAAAAGACAGGGGCGATAGGGCCAAAGAGACAGGCTAGGGAAATGATCTTTGCAGAAGCATTCTGAATGGATGTGAGCAGGACAAGATTGCATTTGTCAAGGTCAGAGAAGGATATTGCAGTAATCGAGATGAGATGATGGGAGCTTGGAGAAGACTTTTCCTTATGCAGATAAATAAGAAAGGCCATGTCTTAGGGATGTGATGCAGAAAGAATTGGTAAGATTTTGACATAACCTGGATGTGAGGACCTAGAAAGAGGTCCAAATCAAAGATGATACTCAGGTTACAAGCCTGAGTGACAGGCAGGTTGGTGATGTTGTCCACAGTGACTGTTATCCTTTCTCAATGCTTTGGGCAAGATCTCCAGTTCCTCTGAATTCTCCTTTGTGCTGCTTCAGTGGTACAAGGGGGACTTAAAGCTGCCTTAAGCAAAGGGGAGTCTTTATCTAAAATAGGGCTGGCATTATCAGCTCTACACCAACTACTCCCGGCCCTCCTGGTATAGTAGACATTTCAAGGTGTGCTGGAGATGTTTAAGTGGCATTGAGTTGGATGAGGCTACTTGCAGCACAAGGTATTACCCTTGGAGACTAAGGATGGCAAAATCAAGCCCTTAGTTCATGACTAGGAAAGGACTTAATGTTTGTGCTTAATCGCCAGAATCAAACATGTGGAAAACATCCATGCTAGCTTTTAAAAACAAGTTAAATACCTTCACTTAATTAGCAATAATTAATTTGAGGTAGAAATGTCTAATGAAGACAAGCCCTTGGAGAGTGCTTTAGAGTGTATGTACCCAGCAGCTAGTTGAGCAGTGAACAAGTTAAGTCTTTTCACTGAGGGAAGGCAAGAAAGCCTGTAAAGACTGTCTAGGCATGGAAGAAAGCCATCAGCTGTAGCTTAGTAAGCGGCAGCCATAAAGATGGCTGAAATTTGCTGGTCAAATGGCTTATAGTTAAAAGGGTCTGCAAAGACCAAAAAAAGGCCTTTTGTATTTTGAAACTTATCCAGCTTGCATGGCTAAAGATAACTGTGTGTGCGCATGTTTACATGTATACACAGATCAGGACCCCCACTATGCTAGGAGTTATACAAACATAGTGAGACCGCCGCTGTGCCAAAGAGTTTACACATAGTCATTTTTATTATGAACACTTGACCTCACTAGGTGCTCTATGCGGAAATTATACCGTTCCTGAGATTGCATCATTAATTTTCTTAGAATGTTTTTAAAAAATGATCAGTAGCAAAACACTTTGAATGCAGTGGGTATTTATGGAATGCTACCTGCCATGGCACAATGAACAGAAGCGGTAGTGATGCTTCTCTTCCAGGAGCCCGTTAGTACCTTTCTCCTTATGGTTTTGAAAGGAAAAAGTAGAAAATTGAAAATGAAGTTGCAGCAGTACGTGGGAGGAATGACTGTATTGTACGTGCTTTTTGCAAAATAGACCAGAACAGGCTTTCAGCCATCCAACAATTAAAGTAAACAAGGCTAAAAATAATCCCAGAGTGGAAAACAAATTGACCTTAGAATATGATTATACCTAATTTTCACGGACTTCATGTCATCCTGCATTCACAGCATAATTCCCACTTTAGCAGAATAGTAAACATTTTGTTTCATCCAATCATTCATTCTTCCTATCCTTAGGAACAATTTTCTGTGCAGAGAAACAGGAATGAGAAGATGAATGTCCAGAGCCTTTCCATGATAAATGATGTCACATACACACACAAATGCTACATCTGAAGCGTTTTTTGCCCTCCCGTCCCTATCCCCCGGTGCTACATTCTTGGCACATACTCTGAATTTGAGTAAAAAAAGATAGACCCAGTCTTGTGAGTCATTTTCTTGATTGATCTAATTTACCTTGAAGGTTAATGTATTCTAAACTAATTCAGAGATTAATAACCACTTAAAGATATATGAAAGACATTTAGCTGTATACCAGACGAGTGTTGTAACCTATTTTATTATCTCTTCAATGACTTTGGGAGTTCATTTGATGAGATTTAAAGGGAAATTTGATTGTATGATATACTGAGAGATGGGTACAGAGCATAAAGTATTTTTCAGAGCGTACTCCTGTTAATACTGAAAACAAGGATGTAATCCTGTTTGCTTATATTACATTTTTCAAATGAAACATATTTATTTTCAAGGTGAGAACTAATGTTCAATCTCTTTAGGCATTTATAGTAGGCCTGTCATTGGAATTTCTACAAGGATCAAACCAACACAGCTATCCAGAAGGACAGCCAGCTCTCCATCCTGCTCTTGACTTAATCATAGGCTTTGATCTTTGAATGTTCTATAGCGTTTCCTCCTTCTGTAGTTCTTTGGGGAATGCTGGGGCAAAGAGGCAGGCCAGATAGTGCAAACTGAATTGAAGAAGATAGAATTATTCTTGATCATTTTGGATACCAAAGTCTCCAAAACAAGCCCCTGCCTTGTCTTCAGAGGTCTATATCAAGTCTATATCAAGTCTTTTACAAATGTAGTATGCTGGACAATTGCAGCTGCTGTGGTGGGGCTGCTGTGGTGGGTTTCGGGAGAGGTGGTCTCTGAGGTAGCATGGTCATGTCCTACTTAGAACTTTACAAAGGAACACCAGAACTTTGAAGTCAGTTCAGTAGTGAATGGGGACCCATTTCATTCTGGAGTGAGAAGTGCTGAGCATTTGCAAGTTGTGCATGCAGAGCACCTCTGGGGATCAGGCCTGAGAAGAATAAATATAGGCAAGCTTCAAACCATTAAAACTAGTCTAAATAAAGCCTGCTGGTTTGTTGTGATGAGGTAGGCAAAGCTATCCTGGGCTAGGGCAGGAAAAGTTGCCTGAAGTTGACTGTACACTGCCCTCCACTGGCTGGTGTCAAGACAGGAGGGAGAACCTCCCAGCCTTAGGTGGTGATGAAGAGGGAGCAAGAGATAAAAGGGAGCAGCAGACTTCCTATGGATGCCTGAGCAAGGGTCCCCTGAAAGCAATACCGTATGTCTCATCCCATTGCCCATCCATCATTTGAACCCAGTTCCTTTCATTGAATTTCCCTTGGTTTTATTAATAAATGATTTTAAAGGTACAAGGGGCGGGGGGAAGGAGAACACCCCCTCATGCTTCAAAAACGAATGAGGAGCAAACCTCCCTTTCCACTTTCATTGCGTCTGCAGTGAGGCAATGTAAGAAACATCTCCCACCAGATCTAATATTGGTTCCACTGAAACAAGGGTAAAATTGGGGGTTGGGGAGGATCCAGTATAACCTCTGGCCAGAAACATCATTTTAATTAAACTGTCTGAAAAGCATATCCCAGCAGCTGCAGATGAACGGGTGTTCAAATTAGTTGAATTTTGGTAAATGTCCTTTATTTATTATTTTATTTTCTGTATTGTGGTAGTGCCTAGCAGCTCCACTCATGGCCCAGGACCCTGTTGTGCTTGGTGCTGTACAAACACAGAGGAAAAAAGACTGTGCCTTAGGGTCTGATTTTCAGAGAAGTAGAGTATCCTCAACTCCCACTGATGTCTATGAGAACCGCAGGTGTTAATCACTTCTGAAAATCAGACCCCTAGTGCTTTAACAGCTCCACTGATATTGAATTAATCTATCGTTCTATTGAGTCAGCCCCTTCACAAACCTTAAAGACACTTTTGCGGGGAAAAATAGATATTATTTAAAACACATTCGCATCCAGAGCACGGTATCTCAACACTCAGTTGGTTGTCTTTGTGTGCATGACACGGTTTATCTGGGTATTTATCTCCCAACACTGTTGCATAAATAGTGAACGTACAATGGGCTAACGCTGGCTACCTGATTTATTTCCACACGTTATTGATGACTTCATAACTCATGAGTGTCAGAGCAAAGCCGGGCCCAGAGTGATTTATGAAGGGTCATCAATAAAGAGTGGAAATAAAGGATGTATCTAGAATCAGCCCTCTTTATGCAGCACTAAATCAGACAAATGCCAAGATGAAAACTATCATCCGCATTCACCATGTCAATTAATAGTATGGAGAAAATGGTCTGGAAGATATCAATGTAGAAGAGAAACCAAAAACAGGATGGTGACGCTGGGAAAATGACATTGTGCCATTTCAGATTTATATTTTCCAGACAAACTGGCCCAGTTCACTGGCAGCAACAGTGGGAATTCTTAAGGAAGAAATCACCATGTGTCTCTCCTCTGAGCAACTATGAATGCCTTTCACTCTTGTACAGAGTTTGGCTGGCTGATGTGAATAAGAAAACTGATGATAAATGAACTAAGTGACTGGTACTGGTATATGTAACACATAGGCCCTTGGCACAAGGTCCCCTGTTCTTTGCAAGCAACTCTTGTCCCAGATTTCACAAATTCAGTGCATCAAATGTTTTGCTTACAGGGTGTTCATCCATAAATTGTCACATGTAAGGTCTCTATTGAAAGCTTTCAACTTACTGATGTTCATAATCATGATGTAATGTGTGGGTGATATTTAAGGAATAATGTAACTATATTGAAGTTTATGCCCTTATGGTCTTAAAGTTAAAAGTAGTCACTGATACTATTCGGTGATGGCCTATTCATACTGGATGAAATTGCCACCTCTTCCTGGTCAGCCAGTGACATAACGCAAGGTTGGGTTGTCTACCATTGCTCCATCACAGAACAGTCAATGGAAAACCATCAAAAAACAACTGCAAACAATCAAAACTACTTGGAGATAAAAAAGGAACATTACCATAGATGGGGAATTGCCCTATCTCTGAATAAAGACAAATGACCCTTTTCAGTATAACACGGAATGCGTCTGGATCCTTTCACTGATGAGACATCTTGTTGGGCAGGGTGTTTTTCATGAAATATTGGATCCTGTTTCCTGTGAAGCCAGCGAGCGCTGCAACAGTCTGAACTTTGGGGGGAAACCTACTTTATTAGTTAGGAAAGGTAATTATTAATAAGTGTAGGCCCTAGTTTGCATTTTTTTATTTTGTTTTGTATTGCAACCATTTGTTTCTATCACTCTTGTTTCTAGTGGAAACTCTGTTTTCTTTTCTCTTGTTTCATTACAAGTGCTGTGTGTTATACTGAAGCAGTGATTTTAAACTGAGGTACACTGCTCTTTTTGGGACAGAGGGTCTGGGATTTTTGTGAGTAGCCAGTGTCAGGAGCTGGATATTACAGGGAAACTCTTCAAGGGAGTTAACTCTTAACTCTTGTTAAGTTGTCAGGCAAAGGCAAGGCTGGTATAGCCCAGAGGAGAGTGGGTATCTGAAAGGCTGATGGTGTTAGGGAGCCAACACACATTTACCACAACCAAAGCTCCCTCATGCTGCAAGCAGGGGGTAATAAGATAACTCTCAGTCCTGGATACTCTGAAAACCATTGTATGTTCAGATGACCCTGGAAAAACTAAAGGTATATTTATGCTACAACTGCACAGTGATGGCACTGCAGCTGTAGTGTAGATGCTCCTTACATTGAGGGCAGGGTTTTCCCCATTGATGTAATTAATCCACCTCTCTGAGAGGTAGTACCTAGGTCGACCAGAAGAATTCTTCCAACTGTCTCTACTGTGGGGGCTAGGTTGACCTAACTACATTGCACAGGGTGCAATTTTTTTCACAGCCCTGTGCAATATACCTAATCTAATTTTTAGGTGTGGACCAGGCCTAAGAGGTAGTTTAGGCAAGCAACAAAACCAAGTGGGAGCCTGAAGAAGAAAGAGATTGGTCTGGCAGAAGGAATAGGGACCAGAAGGATGATCGGAGATTAGTTGCTGTGGGAGTGTCTCCTAAGCAGACCTACAAACGCATTGCATTGTGTCGTGGTTCTGTGTGTTCATTTGCCACGTTGATTGGACCATGACAAATTGCAACAAGAGAGAAACAATGCAATGTTCACGAAATAAGAAAAGGTTTCTTTCAATCGACTATTATATTTGGAGACTGAACAAGTAGAGACTCATAAAAAGTATCTCATTTAAAAGAAAGTGCATTGCTATGCCACATTGCTCAGGACTTTTAGCTCCACTGTAGCTTTTCACTGGTGTGATGTCACACAGCAGCCTAGGATGGAAATATTGGTAATCTTGCTGAAATACTAAATGACAGAAGATCAATGGTATCTGTTGCCAGTCCACAAGCATAAATGATAATTTACATACTTCTGAGTCAAAACCATGTTTTGAATTAACTGAGGAACTGCTGTTAATTTTAGTTTTCTGATTTTTTTTTTTTTTACATGTATACTGGCTTGGAGGTGATGGTGGTTAAACTAAAAGAAGTTGGATCACCATTTATTTTCTAATACTGGGCTATAATATTTTGCTTTATATGACCATTTACAGTTAATCTTTTGCCCTGTGTCAAGAATTTAAAATGGTGTAAGCCATTTTTCTCCCATTTTTGGTCAATCCCCAAATCACTATTTTATACCTTCTTCTTTGTCAAAAAATAAATATCAAAATTAGAAATTTCAATCAAATTTTCAAGAAAAGATAAAATGTTATCCAAAATATTACTTATTTTTGATCAGTTCAAATTATGATTATTGATTATTTTGGTGGTAGCTCTTAAAAGCCATAATTAGCGAACAGGGCCCCATTGTGCTAAGTCTTTTGCACGCATCTAATAAAAAGAGAATCCCTGCCCCCAGAAGCTTAGTCTTTGACTCTGTCATCTACTTCAGTATGAAATGAAAGACTTCAGTGGACTTTGGATCAGGTCCCAAGACCACAATGGCTCCTTTTGGCTTGGTGTCTCATGACAAGGTTGTTGCCATGCATGAGATGCATATACTAATATTTAAAGTGCTGCCTTGCCTCCCGGGAATGAGTTAAGCATGACATTTCAATATTAACATTGCATTTCCAGGATTTGCTTAATTTCCAATTTAATCTTACAGTTGCTATAACATTCCTGTATTTAATCCAGTAGACGTACTGTAAGCTCAATGCTGATTTAGGAGTGTTAGGCTCTGAAGACTGGAAGATAGAATTGCTTTCCTAAATGTAAAACTGAGGGTTTTAAGCATCATGTTAAAATCTGTCTCTTGTTCAGGGTTGATTTTTAAAATGTTGCTATATCTGCTCTTTGGCAGAGAACTTCGGAACCAAATGGCCACATGCTTTTATTTGCATTTAATTTAATTGCAGGTACATTGAAAAGCCCTAGTGCAAAGGTGGCTTTAGGATTCTAGATAACTTATCTTTTAGATATTATGGATAAAGTAAATCCAAAATATTCAGTGACATAAGAGTACTGTTAGGGGATATTGATTCACTAAATTATGCTGATTGGTTGCAACTTTACATGTTAATGAATTTTCAGTAAGATAGATCATGACTACTTTCTTTGTATTTCCTATTTGATTTCCAATATCTGAATCCACTGCAATTTTTCTTTCTGATTTGCCAGAGAGATTCTGTAATGCTTATGATTAAATGTGCAATTAAGGCACAAATATTATAAGCACAAGCGATTTTGAAATTAGGATGAGACTATAACACTGACATCAAATTTAAATGTCGGCACTGCTGGAATAAGAAGTAGGACTTTTATCATTCAGTAAAGAACGATGAAATTCTGCCGTGCATATTGCTAATGAGTAAGAAGCATGATGAGGCACCAGGACTCGATGTACCCAATACCAATACTTAGGAGCCGTATAATGGATTTTCCCAAGGTAAGTTTTTTGGAATGATCAGTATGCTGAGATCATACAAAAGATGTGGAGTAAATTGTATTATTTTAGCTTGTTTATCAACTTGTCATCATCTCTCCCTGTGCAATGTAGCGTTATAAATCTGACTGACACAGAGAAAGTCACTAAGACCCACTGGCCCATCTAGAGTTCTAGCAATATTATTATGAAAAATACATTAATTTGTCTATATGGAAAGGATTTAAAGGTTGTTGCATTCATTTGTTACCAGAGACCGAACACTTAATCACACACGGGCTGTTCAGCGAGAAAAATCATCTCTTCTTCACAAGTCTATTAACAGCACTTTTACAGAGTCTTGAGAAATGTTTATACTGGAGCATATTAATGAAGATGACATCTAAACTTGATGTATTAGTGCTCAAAAATGTGATTAAGTGCCCTGTTAATTAACTTTTTTGCCATGATAATTGTAAACCTGCAGTCATATTTTAAAGCCGTCTGTGCTGCCTAAGAAAGACTGGTATGACAGGAATGCTGCCAGAAAATGATTACTTCTAACAGCAACATATAGCCCACCTCAGAATTGGCATAACACATAAAAACAAGTGCTGAAGCTACAATATCATTATAACGGCATTAAGGAAATGTGCACTCTTTGCCTGTTACTTTTGGTTCCACCTCTGTGGGGAAGACACTGTCTATAATAACCGCTGTCAACTTTTTCATCTATTGTTTGTGTTACAGTAGTGCCCAAAGCTCTAGATATGAGCAAGCCCCATTGTGTTAGGCACTGCCCAGACTCCTAGTGAGAGACTGTCCCTGCCCTGAAGAGTTTGCAATCTAAATAGACAAGAGAGAGTGAGTGAGAGAGGAAGTTTTTATCATTTCATTTTGCAGATGGAGAACAGAGGCTTGGGAAGTAAAGGGCCAGATTTTCAAAGAAGCTTGGTTCCTGTTTAGGCATCAGAATAAATGGCCAAGTTTTTAAAAGGGCTGAGCATGTTAGAGTTGAGCTTATTTGAAAGTCTGTCTGGGAGTGTCATAATGGGAGTTACATGGTGCTGAGCACTCTTGAAAATCTGGCCCTCAGTGATTTGTCCAAGGCCACATAGGGAGTCCATAGTAAAGTCAGGAACTGAAGCCATTTTTTTTTAATCCAGTCTAGTAACTTAACTGCAAGACCATCCTTCCTCTCATACCGCAAAGCATCTTGTTTATATCTCATTGAGGTTCTTGTGTTTAACTGTGCTGTCATTTGCCTTGGCTGTGTTCACAGATTTCAAAAGTGTCTTATTTCTAGACCTAAAACAAAGGGAGAGCTAGTGATGCTTCATCATCAGGGAAAGAGAAGTGCCACTTTATCATATCTCTGTGTGTATACTGACCACCCAGAAACAATGGATGAAACTGGGGCACCCAGGAAGACAGAGTGTGACCAAGCAAGAGACTTCCAGTCAGTGCAACACTTCATGGGGTAGCAGTCAGGTAACCAATGTCAACCTGCTGTTCCACGTGCAACTACATGATCTCATTATACATTCCATTTGTATTTGTTTACAGTTCTGCATCTTCCATCCCAGGGAGTATTCTAATCTCTCCGCTGACATTAACAGCAAGACAAAAAGGTGATGCAAAACTGAGTGTCTTTGAAATAAAAAAATGAAATAAGGGGACCTCTTTTATATGTCCTGATCTCGCAGAATTTTCATGGGGCACAATAGGAGCACAATGTTGGGATTGCAGAATCAGGTATCACGGGATGTATTTTCCTAGGAAATTAGTCCGCTAGTGAAAGAAGCAGATCTCTGAGCCAGAGAAGTAGACCACTGAGTGAATGTAGAACTATCAGACTCAGCACGCACAACTATTGGCATATTGTATGTTGTGAAGCTGATCATAAAACGCAGTACGATTCTCAAAAGTTTTTGCACTACATATTTTCCTATTTTTTGTCAAAATTCTGTTTTACCATTTTCTTAGAGAGCTAGAAGTGAGACACAGATGTTGGCTTTCTTTATGTTGCATTAGTGAAAATACAATAAAGGAAATGGTAAGGTTGGTACTTTCAGAAAATAACCTATTAAGTTAATCTCAACCAAATAGATGATAAAAAGGCTTATTTGAAATGTATCCTTTGGAGCTGTATTCCTTTCTTTATTACTTTTCTTATTGCTGGGTTTCAGTGTTTAAGAAATGACATTCATTCCTACTAACTTTTGATAATTTTTGGAATTGCTTTGCTTTTGTTGAACTACTTTCACTGACAAGACCACTTTAGTAGTGATTGTAAAACATGTTGTCATCCCAGTTCTGGAACATATTCCACAACCAAGGGAATATATTAAATCCACTCTACCTCAGTGCATTTGCATTCTGCAGTTATTAATGAGTTAATGGTCTGTACAGTTTTAATGAATAGAACATAAATGAAGAGCCAGGAAAGGATATTAAAGGGAGTGAAGCCCATGAATGAAGGCTTTAATTATACTTCCATCTTCAGGTCATTAGCTGCATAACTACCTGTGGATGAACTGATAATTACTCTCTCATGATGCTAATGAATTTGCTTTACATATTGAATATCATTTCATCATTCAGTTTGGATGTATAAAAATATTAACATCCTCACTATGAATGATTAAATCCTGACAACAGGTGTGTACCAGAGGAAGAGAGTGCAGTCAACACATACGAGTGTAACTCCTCTCATGATACATAAGGCTTTAATTTGCAAAGCCATCTAATTGGATCTTTGACTTCCCATTAATTTTTCTAGGATGTGGGCATCTAAACCCCTTAGACAGCTTTATCAATTTCAGCCAACATACACTTGGTTATTCATAAAAAGGAACAGCCATGTTTCTTGAGGGAATTTACATTTATGCTCTTTATTTTTGGTGTATGCACAATTATTATTTTCAAGCATTCAGAAGTGGTCTAGGTATTTCCAGTGCTTAATTTGTTCCAGAGCTCAAGAACTGACAGTTCATAGCACCTTGGTCTTGTGATATCAGTTCTGAAAGTAAAAAAATTGCTTGAGCCCTGGTACCTAATTTCTTGAGCCCCGGGACCTCTTTCATTACAAATTAAGCACTGGGTACTTCCCATAAACAAGTGAAGACATGCATTCTTCCCCAAAAAGCTTATGCATTCACAGACATACTTTATATAATGTAATGTAATGCAAGGATTATATACAGAGGTCCCCCTTATCATAATATGAATACACATGAGTAATTGGTTTCATTATTTATCATATGCATTTTGGCAGTGCCTCAGGGCCAATCAACAATGGGGGCCCATTATGCTGACAAGGTATAATGATAGAATAACAGACAGGTCTCACCCCAAAGAGTTTACAATCTAATATCAGCTAATCCTGTACCATGAAACCAGGACTACACATATTCATCAGTTTCTTATTAGCTCTCCTGTTACCATAACGTTGGGTCTACACTCAAGGGGGTTATAGTGGCACTCGATATGTTCTGCTGATTTTATATCAGTCTTTTACACTTGAGTTCTGCATAATAAAAATTCCACAACCTTGAGAAATCATTATCTCTCTCATATACAATAGATGAGTCATGACACACAAGTGCAAATAAGAAATCAAAATGTTTTTTTCAAAAATAAGGGAAATTCCAGCACAAAACTCTTAGCATGGATTTAAGGTTAGTAGACACCATTCATAAGAACCACAAATATTACAAAATTGACTATTTACAATGTTTTTGTAAGGATTTTTTACCATTAAATTACTAATTTGAGCTCTCAAATCTAATTTCACCTCATTTTTCATTTTTTTTTTTTTTTTTTTTTTGGCAATTCCCATCCTAGATTGAAGAATAAAATGAAGAGCCAGCAATTGTCTCCTAGGTTACTGAATTGAATATAATCGCATCTCATATTTGAGGAATGAAGGCATATAACATGAAAAAAATTGTAATTTAAACCATATGCTCGCAATCAAGATAACGTATGCTCTTATTTCTTTTATGAAACAATAAAAAAGTCTGCAGTGACTAAATGACACTTTTTTATTCTTTTAGGGTTTTCTCAATTCTAGTTTAGCATTTTATGTGGCTATCAAGAGCTAATAGTCGAGTGAGGTCTGTTTTCTGACCAGCTTGTGCTAATTGGGAACAAATCTGCTACGCACCATCACACCATTTAACTTTCCTTTATGATCAATTAAAATAGACCTGAGTGAGGTTCTGCCCCTCATGGCACTCATGATATTCCAGACCTTTATGTTTCCTTTTGACTTTGACTATGTTTTTCTTCGTTATTAGTTGAGTTTGTACCTGGAAGTTTGTATGTTGTTGGGAAAATCCACGTGCAATGAAATGTTGAAGCTACATATCAGTTTTAAGAAGCACAAGTTCAAAATATAGATCGAGCCTGAAACAAACTGTGTGGAATTATAGAGACATTGTCAACTTTAAGATCATACTTCCGTCTGAACATTTTTACCTTCTCTTATTACAAATAACATCTAAAATGACTGTAACAGAAAATGATTGGTGAAAAAATATTTCTTTTTATTTCCATTGGTCCATTTGACTGTACTTGGTGAACAGCTATTTTCACTCTGAGGTCAGGTCAGTTAGTCTGTGTCCCCTGTCTGTGTGGTTTATACAGCATTAGGAGAAGGAGAAACATTTAAAGCTATAGGAAACTGTGACTGTAAAAACACAAACAGTGGTAGGGAAAGAACTCAAAGTAGGTGTAATACCTGGTATTACTTCTAACTCATTTTGTCAAAGTGACAAGATTGCAAGTTGATTCATTCAAAATGCCCCAGAGTACAGGGACTCAGGCCCAGATCCTCAAAGGTATGTAAATTCCTAACTTCCATTGATTTCAATGGATGGTAGGAGCCTCAATACTTTCGAGGATCTGGGTCTCAGTGAGTATTTGATAGTAAGAGAGGATATGGCAAGAAAAAAATGGTGAAAAGGGAAGAGATAATAAACTTAGAAACAAACTCCACGTGTGAATTATTTCTTTATTTATTTTTAGAAAAGACACATGGTTAGATGGCTACTAAAATATTATTTTGAGCTAATGGAACCACAACAGTATCAAGGGGATACTATATACATCTAATATTATTCTGTTGTTCACTAGAGCTATTCAAAATAATATCTGCCTGTGAGCAGGTGGTGTTCCCAGCCAACTCTTGCACACTTAACACCCTGTGTATGCTCAAAATTCAACATCTTCCTGGGGATTGTCTATATTAACATGAAATAAACAACAAACTCCTGCCTAAATCTTCTCTCCACATTTGCTGTTCCAATGGTCATATCAGTGGAAGCTATAATGTAGACATGACTCAAAAGGCATTAAGCTTTTTTTTTGTTTAAAGCCCTCATAGGATCTAACCTTGCTTTGAGCAGGGAGAGGTGGCACATGATGGTAAAAATGCCTGAGCCTTATCTATACTATAGCCTTCACCAGTACTAACCTGTTGGGCTGACTAATTGGGAATTAGAGGTCTAGGAAAGCAAAGCCTAGACCCAGTTTTACAATGCGGTTGGTGCAGCCATTGAAAAATCAGGTCTCCGTGGTTTTGAACATTCAGATTTTATTATGATAGGTTAGATTAGTGGTTCTCACAATTCACTCTGTGAAGCCCCTTTTGGTATTCCACAAGACCACCCAAACAGATACAGAATGTGGTAGGGAAGATAGAAAATAGAGTTGGGTAAATTGAGCAGAGCAGATTCTCTGAGAAATGTATTCCAGAACATAGTCCCTGTTTTTGCTTTGCAAACGTTCCATGAGCAGACTTGATTTTTACAGATTTGTTTGTTTATTTGTTTGTATATGAAAATAATTGATTTAATATTACCGTATATTAAAAACATATTTCAGCCTATGGATTGTCAGCTCACAAACAATCCACAGAGATTATTGCTTCTAATGTTCATTATTCATAACTTATTACTTTCAATAGGAGCCAGATTTTCAAAAATGCTGTGTGTGTTGGGTACTGGACTTTTTTTTTTTTTTTTTGAAAATCTGGCCCTTATTTAGATGCTTAAATGGGAGCGGAGCTCTTTAGAAAAGCTGGCCCTATGTGTCAATGATAGAAACATGCTTAGAGGTCACAAATTTTGTGACTTCCAGCCACCTGTCTTATGCAGTCTACCATGATGCTTTCTTCCAAATATATGGGTGTTTTCACTGTACTCCAGAGGGAAGACAGCTCCAACCCATAGCATTCCACTGATTTTCATTGACTTGCATGGTTGTTCTGCAGACCGATAGGAAGGCGTCGTTCATTATTCCTCTTATGATTCTTATTCTTGGCTTCTCAAACAATGTTTTTCACAGGAAACTTTGACTGGTCTGTTTGAAGATTTATTTTTGCTCTTTTGGCTTATCCATTGTTGTTATATACATGTAAATATATGCTGTGTCTACTTCTGTTCTGTATGTTCAACACAGTTTAGTAGTGTTTTGCATTTCTATTTACGCAAGTAGTTAATTTTGATGCAAAAATGAAAGACCTTTCTAGCCGAGTAATTTTTCACCTAGTTAGACATTTAAAAATACTAACGACCATGTCCAAAAGCTGTAGAAAGAATTAATCTGATCTGACTTGGGGGAAATATTGTAAGTAATACTCCTGAGCTCAATTTTCAGATGCATTTCTGTAGGCCAGAAACTTACTTGGGGGATTTCACTCTACTAATGATATCCACAAATAAATTATTTTCATTAGCAACAAAGTGTCTCCCAAGCCTTGTGAAAGAAGGGAGGTAATCTGTGAAAAATGTAGCCTCCTAAGTAGCATGCAGGCTAGAATTTCAAAAAGTTAGGTGTGAAAAATGTGAATGCATTTTCTTGCTTAAATTATGCAAATTTAGCAGTTGCACATGAAGTGTTCCCTATTAATTGTGCATGCTATTACATAATCTGCAAATACAGTCATGAACATATTTATTTTTAAATCAGGCCCCATGGGAGGTAAGGGGGCTAGCTCTGTAATGTGTACAGTATGGGAGGAGTTAGCAGGAAAGATATGTGATTAGACATATGGGGGGACTTCTGGAAAACCAGGGTTTCTGGGAGTTCTGGTTCAGATAGTGTTATTCATGTAGGTTCCCAGGGGAGAGTGCTGTGTGGAGAAGGAGCTCGCCATCCTGAGCACGGATTCAGTATACACTCCACTCTGCATTGGCTAGCTGAGCTGATCAGTATGGAGAGCAGGACCCCGGGCTGGCGCAACCCATTAGGCGACCTAGGTGGTCGCCTAGGGCGCTAACATTTGGGGGGTGGCGACTGTGGCGGCCGGATCTTCGGCCGCCCCGGTCGTCGGTGGTATTTCGGGGGCGGGACCTTCCGCCGCCTGGGGCGGCAAAAAAGCTGGTGGTGCTCCTGGCAGGACCATGGTTTCAATGTCACACTGAGACCACTTTGGCAACTAGTGCACACAGAAGTACAAACAGGGAACTGGAGCTGGGCTCCCCAGCTGCACTGTGGCCATCCCCAGTGCAGTGGCGTGAAGGGAAGTGATAACTTGCACCATCTCCTTGCATAATTACAACCTGCCCCATTTTTCTTGCTTCTATTACATCGGGTATAAAGTAGCCCCAGAGTTCCCCAAAAGATTTTAGTTACTTGGGCTTCTTAACATTGTTTTATCTTTGTGAAATGTGTTGTTAATTAGACATAAATCAGAGAAGTGTTTTCCTGCAAAAACTGATCTCAAAGAGTCTCTGAATACTAATTTGTCATGGGGATTTTTGTTCAGTGATTCAGAACGTGAAGCTTAAGAAACTCTAACACACAAATGCTGGTGGAGCAGGATCCTCAGCTGTGTAATTCCACTTAAATTAGTGCAGCTACACCAATTTATACCAGCTGAAGAGCTGGTCTAAGAGATGCAGAAGTTAAATGGGGCCACATGATCCTCCCAGTATTTATGTATCTGGGGTGTAACGGGGAGGCCTGTCCCTTTAAGGGCCAAAGACCTGAGGCTGGGCAGCCCTGTTCACAACTTGGAAGTGGCTGAGAAAGGACAAATGTTCCTTATAACAAGCTGCAAGAAAGAGGGGAAACTGCAGAGAGAAGTTGAAGGAAGGGGGAAGGCTTCTTCAGTAGTCTTTAGAGAAGGGACAATCTAGGTGGGAAGCCCTGGGAGGTGTGGCTGGGTAGAAGGCCCTCCCTGGAAGTTTTGTTTTGCTTTTTGTGAGTTTGTTTGTTGTTTGGACAATACATGGTGCCCAGAGACAAGAGCTAAAGACTGATTTGGGTGTTGCTGATAATTCCCCAATGTGATGTGGAAGATTTGTTGTATATGTGGGGTAAATATATTTTAAGAAACAAACTTTACTAAGCTCCATTCTGATGATCAAATGGAGTAACTTAATATGTTTGAAAAAACATACTGTCAGAGAAAAGGGCTAGTATAGGCAAATAGCCAAAGACATGGCCATACCTTACTAGCATAATTTCAGAATGATAATTTTTGGACCAAGTCTTAAAAGTGTATGTGGCAAACGCCCAACATGCATGTGCCATCTGGGGTTGTGCACATGAAGGACTGTGTGTGAGCAAATCCCCCTGCTTACGCACTTGCATTGGATATTATTTAGCAGGGCTGGTCAAATTTTTTTGAACTTTGATAACATTTTTGGTTGAAATGTCCAACTTTCCCATGTTTTGGCCAGCTCTAACTGTTGAGTTCACACATGTTTAATAATTTGAGCCTTTGCATTTCAAACTCCTCAGTGCCAAAGGTAGCGGTGGTTGTGGTGGGTTTTTTTCCTGCTGTGGACACTTATCCATCAGATGCCTGACTGAGACCAAATCATATCACATAGATTATATAGTTTCACTAGGTATTCTCCCCAGGGGCTGCAATGAAGCAGTCATAGAGTGGCTCTAAACCACTCTGCATCCTGGGAAGGGAAAAGATTCCTTCCCCAGTCCACTTCTTACTGAGGGCACCATGTGTCCCTCAATACATAAAACACTGGCAATGCTGCGCAGTTAGAAATGATCTCCCTAGGTTCTTCATTTTCTAGATCTGAAAGTTTTCTTTTTTTGGTTCATCTCCTCACTGCACAGTTTCCTTTCACTGAGACACCTATGTTGATTTGAACTCATTTTATAATAATTAAAAAGGAAACTGAATTATTTGGATGCTTAAATAATTTTTAGTGCATAAATTCCCTATGTTTAAGACATATGGGATATAAGAAGGTGTGGATGCTCTAGCATACGGATTTTTGTGAGGATGATTGATTGGTATCTCTCATATTGCCTTTCAAGTCAACCTTGGTTTTAATATAGAAGCCTAAAATGTACATTCATGATTCCTAAGATCAGTGACTGGAAAGAAACTATAGGGCAGCATGGCTTGAAAGCAAAGAACAAATAGTAAATATAAGCTGCCTTAGGCAAGACATTAAATGTTATATGTTCAGTTTAATATTATTTTTGTAGTTCAGACAAGGACCGGGAACATGCATGGCATGAGGGGATTTCAACAAGGACATCAGGCTTAAACTTGACTTTTGCAAAAAGTATCATTATGGGATCTGTAATAACCCTTGAGACAGGAAGAACATCTGTTTGTCATCTCAGTGTGGTACTACATTCAGCCCTAAAGAGGTAAACTATATTATCAGCTTCCAAGCAGCATGCTTGGAGTTTTATAGATGCCATTTAGGACAGGGAGAAAAGGATGCAAAGGGGAAGCTTTATGATTTAAGGATCAGATCTGTTTTGTAGCTTAATGTTTTTACTTCTAAGAGAAAATGCAATATGAGTAATAATTGAAGGCTGAGTATGACTCAGCCTTTCCCACACACCCAGCTAACATTGTTGTTGCCTGTCTGAATTCAGACTCTTAATAGCTTTGACCTTTTTTTTTTTTTTTTTAGTGCCTTTCATTTGAGGATCCCAAATCACTTTATAGACACTAAGTCTCACATCCACCCTGTGAGGACAGCTCTTATTACACCCGTTTCTATAGAGGAGAAACAAAGAGGTTTAGTTACTTTCCCCAAATACACAAGAAGTCAGAGGCAGAGCCAAGAACTGAGTTCAGGGGTTCTGTCTCCCAGTACCATAGGTGAACCACTAGACCATATTCCATCCCTGGGATAATTTGGAGAGGATGTGGGGCAAGAGTATTACATGTTGTTAGGATTTGGCTTAAAGATTCTGAAGAGTTCAATGTAAGAAAAATCATTAAACATGAGACTTGAAATCTGCAACTGCTAGCAGCAAATAACTCCAATAGCTGGTGATGGGACATTAGATAGGGAGGGCTCTGAGTTACTACAGAGAATTCTTCCCCCGGTGTCTGGCTGGTGGGTCTTGCCCACATGCTCAGGGTCTAACTGATTGCTATATTTGGGGTCAGGAAGGAATTTTTCCCCATATCAGATTGGCAGAGATCCTGGTGTTTTTTTGCATTATTCTGTAACATGAGGTATGGGTCACTTGCAGGTTTAATAAACTAGTATAAATGGTAGAGTATCTGCATCTTTACGTTTTTAAATCATGATTTGAGGACTTCAGTAACTCAGCCAGAGGTTGTGGGTCTATTACAGGAGTGGATGGGTGAGGTTCTGTGGCCTGAAATTTGCAGAAGGTCAGACTAGATGATCATGATGGTCCCTTCTTACCTTTGTCTATGAGTCTGAGATTTCTGAAGAAACCACAACCTGCCTTGTACATTTATCTCTGCACTTTTGCGCTATTATTCATTTGCATGTGTAAGCAAACAGCATTTGATTAAGTGCACAGATCAGATACATTGCCATTTTGCATGTACAAATCCTATTTGTGCCCTAATGGCTGCAGAGATACAGGTCTGTGTGCTTGGGTGCACAGAAATGTGGCTGCAAATGTAAGTATTGATTCAGATTAGCATCTCTATTCAAGAAAACAATTGAACATGTGCCTAAGTTCCACTGATTTTAATGAGAATTAAGCATGTGCTTAAGTACTTTCCAATACCAAGATCTTAAGGAGGGTGTCTTAAAATTTCCCCACACTGGCAAAGAAAAATGATGATTGTAAATGAAGACAGACATATCCAACCTAATTGCATGCAGTAGAACCTTACTAATAGACTATGCTGATATACAGAAAAGATGCACAGTTCCTAACACTAATTCTTCGTCCCACACAGCTCACTTCTCTGATTATTTCAAGAGAATGTATTTTTTGTCAAAGGTCTAGATGCTGGCAGAAATGAATGTGACAGGAACCAAAGTAGCAGACTGTAATATTCCCTAGCAATAAGTCATTGCAATAAAATTGGCAAGCAGCAGGTATCACATTAGCCTGTGGATGAACAGCAAGCCTATGCAAAGTGATTAAAGTGTCTGTATGATATTCCCACCCCCGTCCATCAATGGGAAGGGGAACACTGTTTATAATACCTATGCTAACTACTGACAGATTGCAGGGATTAGACTTTAAATGAACTAAGTGATTGTGAAGCCAAAGATGAATGAAAATTAATACAGAGCGGGAGAGATGGTAGGTTTAGTTCTTTCCTTTTTTGTTAGGTTTGTCTGATCTTTAGGAGCCAGGAATTGTAGATGTGGGTGAACAGTTACAGGTAAAACAACCAGTTATCTAACCATTCAACCGTAACACAACGTGAATCTGAACCAAATATATTTTGAGATTTAGTGCATTTAACTTTTTTTGGTTCTGTACTAATAGTCTGTCTATTAGTAATGTTCTACTCTTTTTGGTTCTGATCCAGAGTTCCCTGAAGCCAACAGGAATCTTTCTATTTACTTCAGTGTGCTTTGGATCAGGGCCTATATTTTGTTTTTGTGCCTGCCTCTGCCTTTGGATTCACAGCTATGAACACATCAAAGTACCAGGTGAGAGGCTGGCCTCCTGGTATTGCCAGCCTGAGTGGAAGCCATCAGTAGTATAAACTGATGAGCGAGCCTTTCCTTTGAGATTTCCATATGAACTTTGCAGATGTAAAATGCACCCAGAGCAGTAGTGGGCAACCTGTGGCCTGTCAGGGTGATCTGCTGGCAGGCCACAAGGCAGTTTGTTTACATTGACTGTCCTCAGGCATGGGTGCAGCAGCTCCCAGTGGCCACAGTTTGCCGTTCCTGGCCAATGGGAGCTGCGGGAAGCAGCGCAGAGCCTCATGGACATGCTGGCCACTGCTTCCTGCAGCTCTCATTGGCCAGGAACGGTGAACTGTGGCCACTGGGAGCTGCTGGCACCCATGCCTGCGGACGGTCAATGTAAACAAACTGTCTTGCGGCCTGCCAGCTGATTACCCTGACGGGCCTCAGGTTGCCCACCACTGACCCAGATAGTTCCAGTTAGGTTTAGATAGGTATCTGGTTTGAACTTTTGGGTGTTTAGCCATACTTCATGGGATTTGGAGTCTTCAGTGCAACACAAACTGAGGGAACAGGTAAAACTAATGAGGTCTAATGTTACTTAAATTTCTCTAGAGATTGTTTCTAAAGCAGAACAATCAAAGCATAATTATAATCTTTAGGGTTTCTCTGGAGAACATCCCTGGTGCCAGAGAACTTCCCTGCTAGGTTCAGTGCTAGTGCAGGGTGCGTTCCAAGCATCCAGGGAGGTAAAAGTGTGGCTGGGACAATCTATGCCATAACTATTCCAGGGGTACCACAGCTGTCTTGGGTAGCTGGGCAGAAGTTACGAAAGCCCTCAGATTTCAAAGCAGCCCCGGCCATCCCAGGATCTTGGGGGAGAAAGCTGCCCCTGCTCAGTCCTTATGCTGGGCTCTGCACTGGTGCTGGGTTGTCCGTTATTCAGCCACTATATGAAATTTTCCATTGAATGTACTGTTTTTTCAACAAGTGTCATTCACAAGCATTTCTCTCTCTCAAAAAAAAGTGGGGACAAGAAAAAAGTGAAAGTGTTTTTTCTCCCCAACAAAATGAAATGAAATTTTCATTTCAAAAATATTCATTGAAAAATGACCAAGCAAACAGAATAACAAAATACTGATTTTTGATTGAATATTGATTTTCATCAAAAATGGCTGGTTTTTAAACGAAAATGAAAATTCTTCGCTAAAAATGTCATTTCTTAAAAAGGCATTTTTTCATCAGCAAAAAAGTTTTGATGGAAAAATTTTGACAAGCACTAATAACGTGCCAATGATGCTTCAGAGAAAGTTGTTTAGATTTAGGTGCTTATGCAACACTGACTGTCACTATGTCTCTTCTCCTGTTATTAGCATCTAGCATTACGATCATGTATATGAAAACATGATCTTTTTCTGTGCAAGTTTATCTGCTCTTGTTGCTTATTTTTCCCCATCCTTCCCTTCGAAGTCATTATCCTCATTTTGTAATGTTACAGTTTGTTGCTGTGCAGATGAAAAACTAGAATGGCAAAGGACATTATCTATAAAATCATCTCCGTTGCTACCCCGGTTCTTCATCTGCACAGCAACAAACTGTAATGTATATACATTAGAAATCAGGATGAGGTGGAATTATGTGGTTTGAAGGGAGAGAAGATTACTTTAAATTATGTCCATTTGTTAATTAGACTTCAGGGAGAATGGTGCAGGTTGGGATGTCAGAAGATTGATTTGCATTTCAAATAAATCAGGGTAATATTTATTATTTTCTGAACACTGAAAGCATGATTGGTGTTGCACAGAGTAAAGAGGAGATTACAGTCTAAATTTGTATTAATCAGCATGATATTCTTTTGTTTGGCGGCATTTTGTCGATTTCTAGAGACAAAATTCCAGCCCTGGTTTTGTATTTTAATTTATTTTTGCATCTTATAGTGAGCAGGAAGAAACAGACACACACTTGATGCTAGTTGAAAATGTGGCCGTAGCAATAAAGTGAATGAGAAAGCTAGTTTAACAGTAAGCAACTTGAATTATATTCTCTTTAGTGTCCAGAGTCCCTGCATTTTCTTCTCTTCTTTTTTTTAAAGGGAGAGCTTGCTTGCTAGCTGAATTTTAACAAGATTTTGCAGCTGTGTCCATAGATGTATAATTTCTAGAAGTCCGATTCCGAGCAAATTGTAGGTAAGGTAGATCCCGAGCTGAGAGACGTCTTTTTTTTTTTTTTTTTTCTCTGATTGTACTTTTCAGCTAGGAGTTGTAATAAAGGAGCTGGCCCTTGCTGTTTCACTTTCTGTACCACTATGAGGAGAGCTAAAAAAAAAAAAGGGCATATTGATTTTCAAGTCTGAAAGTCTTGCCCTCTACTGTAGTTGTGTTTGCTCAATTCCTGCAAAATAACAGATGCCTCTATTGCAAGGTTCCAAATTGGATGGATTTATTCTGACAACCGTATGTACTGTATATGAAATGGAAAAAGCAGGGGCAATGTGGTTCCTCCATCTAACTTACTTCAGTGCAACGTGGCATGCTTGCCTGCTCTGGGTTAGTGGTGAGCAGATCCAAAAGGGTGCAGGAAAGTTGAGTCTGCAGCCCTTTTTCTTACAGTATGCCACTGGCACTCAGAGCACATTCCAAGCATTCGCTGACATGAGCAGCCTTACTCCCTAATAGCCCAACCCTGCTATTTGATATAGGAGTGAATGAACAAGTTCATTTGAGCCTCGTCTACTCTAGGAGAATTACTGACTGCCGACTATGGGTGTAGCTCAACATGATTTAATGGCAAGTGTAGACCAGGGCAAACTGTATTCAGCACATATGCTCAAACTTTGCTCAGTGCCTGACTTTCAGAAATGATACATCTCTCTGTGTGTGATTTGGAGATTAACAGTCCATTTAAAGAACAGGATTTTGTCCTAACTAGTAGCCCTGGCTCCCAGTCAAATATTGCCTGTATCAAAGCTACCTGTTGAAATGATGACAGGACCGCATCACACAGATCAAGTAATTTATTTTTTCAACACCAATATATTGCTTGGGAAGTAGTATAGAGTGGCGGGCAACCTGCGGCCCCTCAGGGTAATCCGCTGGCGGGCCACGAGACAGTTTGTTTACATTGCCGGTCCGCAGGCATGGCCGCTGCAGCTCCCAGTGGTTGTGGTTTGCCGTTCCCGGCCAACGGGAGCTGCGGGAAGTGGTGACCAACACATCTCTGAGGCCCGCGCTGCTTCCCGCAGCTCCCATTGGCCAGGAATGGTGAACCACAGCCACTGGGAGCTGCAGGCGGCTGTGCCTACAGACAGTCAAACTGTCTCACATCCCGCCAGCGGATTACTCTGATGGGCCGCAGGTTGCCCACCATTGTAGTATAGCATCCTAGGCAAACTTGGCTTCAGAAATTAATTGAGCCTGTAATTACATGTTTGTTAGGCTTGAAAAACTACACTCCTTAAGAGGGTAAATGGGCCTTAAAGGAACTTTGACCTCTCTTTATTCAGGCAAAAACATATTGGCCAACATAAACGAAGCAGTGATATTTAGGTGTTGATGAACAATGGAGTGTTGCGCCATTTATTGTCCTGAGATAACATTTTAATTGACTTTTGGGCCCTACGGTATATAAGCTTGTTCACAAAGTTAATAGAAACAGCCACAAAACCTAAATAATTGATGTGCTAACTAAGCTCAATTAAATAGCTGATTCCTTTAGAGGAAAAAGAAATTAAAGGATCATTATACATCTTATCTGGAAATGAACTGGCAAGTTTCCACCTTGAATCCCCTTTCAGGGGATTTCCATGTGGCTATTTGATATCCCAAAGTGACTACAATTTTTATGTGCAGTCTGATTCTCAAAGACTCCTGTACATTACAGATACCCTGATTCATTAAAATTTGTCTCACAGAAGGTACATTATTCATTTTCATAGCTTCATTTATTGATTTAATATAATCAGAAATGGAAGTTTTTTAAAGAATCAAATACAGTGTGCATCTATAAATGTTCGTCTGCTCTAAGTTAGAAATATCTCTAAAATATTTGGATTACTATAAATCCTAAAGCCATGCTCAGTTCTTCTAGACTTTTACCTAGAGAGATGGGGGTGCATTGCTGGGAGCTGATGTCATGTGTATTTTCTGTAAATGATTTAGAGTGGAACAGTTTGTTTTGCTCAGTGTATTTTTCAATGGAAAATCTAACCCTATTAGCCCCCAAATGGTGAGAAAAGCCTTAATCTGAAGGCTTGTTTAGACAACTCTCTGACTATTGTAGGCAGATGGCTATGGAAAGCTTGACATCAATTAGCATACATATTAGATGTCAATAGTATCTCGAGCAACTAATTCATAGCTGTCTAAACAAGGATAAAAATGGCTAAGACATTGCTTACCCATCTCATGCAGCAATGGGGACATAACTATTAAAGAACCAGCACCCACCCTGAGTGAACAGGTCCTCTTCTGGGGGTGATCCCCTAGGGTATAGATCTACATCTTAGGCAATGGAACAATAGCAGAGTCATATCATGCTACCTAACCCTATGAACTTTATCCCCTTTTTACACTGCTGATCAGACCTTCCACCTCCGGGGACAAGAATCAACTTTTATGTTCTAATATTTAATTACACATCAGCGGCTATGGCAGTGACTCTCGTGCCTGCTCTCTCTCTCTCTGTCTGAATATCTTTTCCACAACTACAGGAGACCCCAGTCTGTCAGGTCAAACTCCTAGAGACAAAAGGACAAAATTTCACCCCTTTTATGCTCTCAGTTGTTGATTTGTCATCCCTGAGCTGATATTAGGGAATTCTCTCATGCAGGATTAAACTACATATCCTATTCCAAAGCATGTTAAAATGTTTTAAATAGTAAAAATAGAAGCCATTAGAGGTGTAATGCAAATAGGGGAATATGAAATATGAATAAGTATTTGAGATAGGCTTTGCAGTAAATTGAGGCCTAGTAAGGCTTGTTAGTTTAAGTACTGTTAGGGTTACCATTCGTCCAGATTTACCCGGACATGTCCTCCTTTTGTGTGCTAAAAATAGCGTCCGGGGGGAATTTGTAAAGCACTCACAATGTCCGGGATTTCCCCCTCCCCCGGCAGAGTGAGCGGCTGGGAGGGCTGCAGGAAAGTCCCGGGCTGGATTCCGGAGCAGCTTCCTCCTCCCACCCCCCCCTCCCTGCATTCTGAGCCGGCCGGCAGCTCCTCCTCCTGCAGCCCGCTCCGGCAGCCCTGTGCAGGGCCAGGGACCGGGTTTTGTGTTGTGCTGGGGAGCTCAGCCATGTGTCCGGCTGGCACAGAGCCCAACACCCTGTTCTGAGCAGCAGGGTAAGGAGGTCAGGGGGCAGGAAGGTTCTGGAGGGGGCAGTCAAGAAACGGGGGGGGGGGGGGCTTTTGGAGGGGAGTGGAGAAAGTTTTGGGCAGTCAGGGTACAGGTAGGGGGTAGGGTCCTGGGGGGCAGTTGGGGGGGGATCTTAGGAGGGGGCAGTTAGGGGACAAGGAACAGGGAGTCTTAGGTAGGGGGTGGGGTTCTGGAGGGCAGTTAGGAGCAGGGGTCCCAGGAGGGGGCAGTCAGGGGACAAGGAGCGGGGGGTAGGGGGCTGGGAGTTCTGGGGGGGAGCTGTCAGGGGGCAGGAGTGGGGAGAGGGATCTGAGCAGTCAGGGGACAGGGAGCAGAGGGGGAGTGTTTGGGAGTTCTGGGGGGGGCTGTCAGGTGGCAGGAGTGTGGAGAGGGATCGGAGCAGTCAGGGGACAGGGAGCAGAGGGGTTTAGATGGGTTGGGAGTTCTGGGGAGGGCTGTCAGGGGGTGGGGAGTGGTTGGATGGGGCGTGGGAGTCCCAGGGGTCTGTCTGGGGGTGGGGGTGTGGATAAGGGTTGGGGCAGTCAGGGGACAAGAGGCAAGGAGGCTTAGATAGGGAGTGGAGTCCCGGGGGGCAGTTAGGGGCAGGGGTCCCAGGTGGGGGCAGTCAGGGGACAAGGAACGGGGGGAGGGTTGGGGGATCTGGGGGGGCGGGAAGTGGGAGGGGCAGGGGCGGGGCTAGGGCGGGGCTCCTCCCGTCCTCTTTTTTGCTTGTTGAAATATGGTAACCCTAAGTACTGTTAGCTTAAGTGTCGTAGGCAGTTAGCATGAGTGCTTGACCAAGGTCAGGAGATTTAGCAATAAGTATCTTGTGACAAACAAGTAACCATGAGATTAACCACATTATTGTGTTGGAAATACTGGGCGATGTATTGATGCAAATAGCTTATGTCAGTAATTGGAACCCCAATGATCGTTTCTTGGAAAGCCTCACATGGAGGGGGACCAAAGGGCAATTTAAATACCATCACCGGACATAGGTGGGTTTACAGAAAAGAGGTATAAAAGATATATTTCCTCTGGTAGGGTCATCAGGGTGACGATATGATAGAAGCCTGGATTATCACATCCCACTTATGATGGTCTCCACTTACTTTTCCTTCCATCTTCTTTTCTGATACTTCTGATGGTCTCCCTAAGATTGTGAGTATGCACAATGCAGGGGATTTTTGCTATACTTATCTTGCTTTTCTATGATTGCTATTACACTTGTGTGTATTTAAGTACTAAATAAAGTCCTCATGTCTCTGTGTGATTCACTGATCTCATCTCCTATAATAAATTTACATAGCTGCCTGAGTAAAGAACCTGTTATAAGTGACTTTGTAATTTTACACTCTAAATTAATCAAAGGCTATACAGTTTAAGCATTAAGGTCCTGATCCAAAGCCTATTGAAGTGAGTTGGCTTTGCATCAGGCCCTAAGGTAAAGGGTCTCAGGTGAGACCAGACACACTGCCCCATGGCTGGTTTTCCCTACAACCCCAGTGATAAGGGCAGATAGTTCTCTTCAGGGGCAGACGTTTAACTTCCTAATGGAAGGCCTATGTATCCAATCTAGAATACATCACAAAATAAAGGAGTGATGAAAATAGCTTTGTGACATTTTGTACAAGAGAGGTGAATGCAGGGGGAGATTGATCATTCAGTGACTACCTCTGTACAAACCTCACATTTCTTTTCTCTATGCTGCTGTACTTCAGAATACCCACAAAAAATCTAAAGTGTATGGTTGTCTACTTTCTTTGCTGCTTCCCATGAGTGGCATAAGCAGAAAAAACAGATGCTCCCTACATCTCAGTCTCAGCAACATCAAGGTGCGGGGAGAATGGTTGGAAGAGGCTCCATCATAAAACTGAAAAAATGAGGAAAGTACAATCTGCTTCACATTTTTGGCTGTTATCTGATTTCTGCCAGGGAGGAGAAATATTGATTTTTACTCTCATTAGCAGAAAATATTTGAAAACATCAGCATGTGGAGGTGTAACCCGTTAAATGTAATTCTGCATCTGAGCATAAGGTTTCATCACTCTGTGGCCACTAAGAGCTTAATCCTGCAAAGTCCTGAGCTCCTCCTCCAAGCTGCTGAGCCAACACAGGAACAGGAAAATGCCAAAACACCCAATCAAAAAGCCCCAAACTAGTTTGTAGTGTTGTTGTAGCCATGTTGGTTCCAGGATATGAGAGAGACAAGGTAGGTGAGATCACATCTTTTGTTGGACCAAGTTCTGTTAATGAAAGGTATAGGCTTCCAAGCTACACAGAGCTCTTCTTCAGGTCTTCTTTGAGTCCTGGGTACCTCACAAGTGTGTACTTTCCACCAACCAAAGTTGGTCTAATAAAAGAGATTACCTCACCCACCTCATCTCTTGCTCTAAAAAAATGGATCCCCCTCAAATTTTCCAAATTTCAGTCTACTCAAGAGTTGGTCAAAAGATGGAGAGAAGGGAAATTCTTAAAAATCTAGTTGAAAAATGTTTCCATTTATTTTTCAAATGTTTTCAAAATTCGAAATGTTAATTTTTCTAAACTTGAAAACTTCCAACCAGCTCAGTGACTAGTAGGTTTGGGCCTTATGTGCTCACTCTAAGGCTGGCCCTATGATCTGTTGGCTCCTGAACTTTGTTTGTCTATCATAATTGAAAGTTCTTCACTTGAAACATTTCTGAGTTCTTGGTGTATGTTTCACCAGCCATTGGACACATACCCTTCTGCCAGGCACCCAACAGATCCCTGTTTCACATTTGCAAAGTTCTCCAGCAGAATTAACCTTGCTCATCAGTCACTGAAGTCAATGAAGGGTCACCTTCCAAGGACCCACTCAGCCTGGCACAGGCTTGGCACCAACTAGGAGCAACAGATTTAATATTAATGTTCATAGGGCCTTAATTTTTTTCTTTGTAAGCTTAAATCCTGGTAAGTAAAAACAACTAATTAAACATCAAGGTCACTTTGCAGAACACTTGGTGAAATATGACAAAATACAGGACTTATGAATGACCATAACATGGGCATTCTGAAGTCCAGCAGTCTGAAATGCAAATTGCAATATATCAGCTGTGACCCAAGAACCCCTTAATGCCAGCAGGCAAGGGGATTATAGGAATATCCTGATTCTGATATGAGAATCATCATGTTGGCTTACAATTTTTTTAGATGAAAAGTTGTATTGTTGTTTGTTGTTGATATTGCAGTTGAAACTTTGGGTCTCCTGGAATGAGATCAAGGCCCCATTGTGACAGATACTGTACAAACATATAGGATGAAATCCTGGTCCTATTGAAATCAATAGGAGTTTTGCCATTGACTTCAGTGGGGCCAAGATTTCACCCATAGTGAAAGCCAGTCCTTGCCCCTAAGGATCTGCAGTTTAAATGGACAAAATAAAGGGTGGGAGGAGAAACAGAAGCACAGAGAAGTGAAGTGACTTGCTCAAGGTGACACAGCAGGCCAACAGCAAATCCAGGAATAGAATGTAGGTATCCTTGTATAAGTTACTTACTAACTACACTGAAGATTTGGGATTGCTCTCTGCTCTGTAAGGGAAGCCTAATTACTCACTTAGGCCGACATCACTTGAGATTGTGAAGCCATCTGTCATCTCATGAATATAAATTCCGTTCTCTCCAGTACAGTTATAGCATTATGGGACTGGCATGTTCCATATATAGAGAGGGAAAGTGAAACACATTCCTCTCTTTAAAAAACAGGAACAGTGTTCTGGCAACATACAAATGATCATGCATCCTGAAAGATAGATTATTTCCTTTTACTCCTGCTGACATGCAATATGTCAATTAAAATATTAACATATTTTTTAATTCAGCAGATTGATTTTCACTTTGCCTTATTTTAAAGTGATTCATCTTTGTTTGCTGCCTGAAAGAGATGTGATATGTTTATTCATTGTCTAGTCGAAAATAGTGATTGGTGTATGAATCACTTACTTCCAGTCTCTTCTTCCTCTCTAACACTCCTTCCATAAACCAGTACCACTGGCAGCTTTGTGCATTACAGAGGCAGAGGAATGCAATAGCAGGTGGTGGTGTGAATCCTGAATTAAGGCACATTGACAGAACCAGGGTATGGCTACAGTATGTGAGCCTTATTCTGCTCTCTGATTAGTTTTACATTGGTGTAAGTTCATTGACTTCAGTGGAGTTTTTCATTATTTATATTGGTGTAAGTGAGATCAGAATGAGGCCCCATGTAGCTGCACTAGACGTAGCTTTATAAACAGCGGTATCTATCCATTATCTTTGTGAATATCACATTCACACCAAATTTAAAAATAAAAATATAAAAAAAGAACTCATAGACACTAGTGTGAGAATATGCAAAGATAAAATCACAAAACATTAAGGCATCCAAGGATTAGAGAACGACACAGGGAAACTGGACTCTCATTTTGTTACTGACTCGTTGCATGACCAACACTGGGTCAACATTTTCGAGTTTAGATTCCTAAAGCTGTGCAATGAAATTGGGAAGTGAAATAATTGACCCAATGTTCAGAAGTGCTGAGCTCCTGCAAATCCCACTGAATTTTTAGATACCTAATGATGTAATTAGGTAGATAACTTTAGGCACCTACATTTGAAAATGTTGGCCTTAATCTGTACCTCAAAGGGCTATTGTGAAGAGTATTCTATGTTTCTAAGGTCTTTAGGGTTACTTGGATGAAATGTTGTTCAAGTGAAAAGAAAGAGTGAAAACAATAATGATATAGGATCTAATATAGGAATATTTGTTAAACAGATCAAAAAGCATTCTAGATAATCAGTAATATTATAAACTACACAGATTTTTAGGGCCAGATTTTCAGCCCAGCCGTAAAACCATTCTGGTGCTCACAATTTTGTGAGCACAAACAAGTGCAGGTACATTTGCGTGCCCACAATTATTTCCAGGTGTGGTTAATAAAATTAATAGTGCTGTGGCATTTTTCACCTGCAGATCCAATGTCCTGTACAGAGGTACAAGTGCTGCCATTTTTCAGATCTAGAAGCTAATAAGAGAAGTGACTTGCTTCAGGTTAATTGATGACCCAATGGCACCTCCGGAAGTAGAACTCAGATGTCCTGACTCAGACCAGAGGCCTACCCACTGGACCACACTGCCACTCTATTTAACTGGAAGGAAAATTTTCAATGAAAATTTGTACATGAAAAATTATAAAATGTTCCTTATTTTCCAGTCAAATGTTTATCATTTAAATGTCTAAGACTTGATCCTGTAACCAGTAATGTCAAGGACAAAGTCTCCACTGATTTCAAAAGTGCAGGACTCTAAACAATTGTTTAGAGAAAATCAGATACTTTAGTTTCTAAATTACCTGAACTGCAAAAAAAAATTTAGTGTCACCAATGACAGGCTGAAAAACACAGGCCAATGTTGGGCAATCTGTCTCTTAGTATTTACCTTCTCATAGCAGTAATTAAACTAATGAAGAATCTATGCCTGTCACTTCACTCACATAGGTTCCATTAGAATCAAATCTCTCCTTTAAAATATGGAAACCTGAGCACAGAAATTGCTCAACAACTGACTACCCATTTTGATCAGAACCATACTTCATTTTTGAAAGCAATTATTATGGTTCTTGACAAATGTAATATTCTTGCTGTAATCTTATTAATAGTAGCAGCAGTACTAAGACAAGTTGCAGTCAGGATGAATTTACTGCCAAGGCTAAACTATTTATTTTCAATGATACTCATTTTTCAAAGAGCAGATGGTTTAATTCTCCAACCAACTGCTAATAAATAGCATTTGGAAAATCAGAGGTGGGAAATTAAATAATATTATCCACTCTTGAAAAATGAAAGTTTTGAGATGGGTATGTATTTCTTTCTCAAGTGGATTTTTATCTTTTGACTACAGCAAAGAGACTGGGAGATATGCAGTGCCTAAAGTGGTATAAAACATAAAGAAGTTCATTGTAAATAACCACCTTTTCAAAAGCAAGCTTTGGGGTTTGTAATTTTGGGTGTTGAAAATGTTGGGTGAATAAATTTAGAAACTCAGGATACCCAAAACCTTGGAGAAGTTTGCCATAAATATAGTGATATGATTTGCACAAAGACTTGAGGTTAATATATTTATTTTTCTGTACTGGAGTGGGGAAGGGGAGATGTATATGTGGAATACTTAGTTGAACTCTATCTCAAATGTATCTTCAGAAGAAAGGTAAAGTTTTTAACAGCCAAGTGTCATCTGAAGCTTTGTCTACAGTAGACAATTGCATCATTGCTGTTTGCAGTGGTTTTTTCATAGTGTTTCAGGTTGCAACACAGCATCCACACTGGCCATGATGTTTGGAAGTAGAGTAAGCACCACATCTAATACACCTTGCTCCCTTCTACCATTAATAGATTTGTAGATTTCTGTGCGATAGCAACTTGGCCAACACACCATGGATTGAACCAGAAGCCTCCAGAGCTAAAAGCATGAGTCGCTACAGCTTGAGTTAAAAAAGTATCTTTTATCTTGCAGAAAATTGAAAAGGGTCTGACATTAAATTTAACCTTCACTTCTGAACAGCACCTAGCTGGTACTATAATAGCCTCAGATCCTCTGCAGATCGGGCACAGAGGGGGACCTGTAGTACACACTCAGTAGTGGGTGACAGTCACACCTATTCCATGCTGCCTGGCAGAGTTTGCTGGCCCATTCCTGGAACAGGTGCATGATGTTCATGACATGGCATATACTGTATATTTTGCAACTGCTGACAGTTTTGGATTGTTCCAGTGGATGCTGTGAATGGCCCTGTCTCGAACAAGGGTCTGTAGATGTATTGCAAGGACTAGGGATGACACCCTGCTAAGCCATCACACTTACATGTGGTATGGTAGAGAGTCCCTGGAAGCCTGGAACGTACATGATAAGTGCCATATCTTTGGGTGGTGGTGCTTGGGGGGATCAGAGAACTGTTGTTATGACTGTTGAGGAAGTTCCACCTTATTTCCTTCCCATCTCATACAAGGACCCAAAACACTACAGATCATCCAGGGAAGGGAACTGGGGAGAACATTAGTTCATGGGGAATTAGGTAGAGATCCGGGATTTACTCAGGTGGGCTAGATGGGTTGTCTTGTGTATCTGTGTGTGACATTACTAATGCCTTGGTTCTTGTTTTCTTTTTTTCAGACCTCAGAAGACTGTGATACAGCCGAAGCAGTTGCATCACTATGGTGCCAATCCCAATAAGGTAAGCGCAGTCATGCATTGCTCTAATGCAGTCAAAGCTTGAGGTGCAAGTTCTCATATCATGTTCCCATTTAATCTTGGTCTTGCAAGAATGTGGAAAAAAATCCTCCATAATCTCCTTACATGGGATTCATGGATTGTCTTCCATGCTTCCAAGCATGTCATGCTTCACCACTAAGCCATCGGAGATCAGGCTTGTAGCTTGCATTAAACTGTCTATTGTAGGTCAGTCTAAGAAGCTTCTGTCTTGCAGAAAATTGAAAAAGACTGTTTGGAACAAGGAAAATCAGAAAGCGCCAGTTTGCCACATGTCCAATACTGACTGTAAATTCTTGGACTCCTATTGTAGCAGTGTTGGGCCCACTGGAGTTAAGCCAGGGATGGATTTGGCACTTGATGTCTTTTCTGTTGTGGGCCAAAAGAAACAGCTTGTGAGGAGGATGAGCCAGGGGATGAGATGACAGAAATGGCAGTCTATAGTCTCGTATCAAACTGCAATTTGAACATGTCCTTCAATAAAAAAATAATGGTGTAATCTCAATGTATGCTAGGGTTGATAACAAGGAAAATCAGAGAACCGCTGCTGCCACCTAAGACTTTAACCAAATAAACAAAAAAATGGCCTAGGAAAGAAGAGTTCTGGAGGCACCACGATTTACAATCCTGTTGGCATAATTGACTATCTGAGAAAATGAAATCTCCTGTGTTTTTAGATGGATAGGAGTGTTTGGTTTTAGCAGTAGATTTCCTCTCCTACACTCCTCCTGCAGGGAAGTTTTCTGTATGTCTGTTTCACCTTGTGAACACATTATCATGGAGAGATCAGCTGGCAAAAAGGGTCCAGCAGTGAGGGCATTAGCCCGGGACATAGGAAAATGGGTTCATTTCCCTGATCAGACACAGACTTCTTATGTGACCTTGGGCAAGTCACGTAGCCTCTTCGTGCCTCAGATCTTCATATGTAAAATGGGAGTAAATAACACTTCCCTACCTCACACAAATGCGGTGAGGATAAGCACAGTAAAGATAGTGAGGTGCTCAGATCCTGTGGTCATGGGGGCTGTACAAATACTTTAGCTAGAAGGCAAACTTTCTGGTTATAAAAGGGTCACAAACCCGAACAAAAATAAGCATGCAGAAAGAAGGATGACTACAAAAAGCATGCAACATTATCAGAAGCAGTATTTAATGCTGCAAATAATGCAACCTATTCAGTTATATGATACAATGGGAGAGAAGGAAGGGTAGGATGAAGGTTTATAGCAATATGGTCATGCAGATGCTCCAGATAGTTATGCCTATGGTTAATTGTCTAGCAATATATGAACATGTGATTTTTAAAAAAAAACAAATCCCTCTCACAGTTACAGCCAAAAAATACCATCAGTCTTTGACTATTGGCAACCCTTGACTACAAATCTATGATTATTTTCTTTGTAAATTGGAATTTAACCCACTAAAATACTAAGCGAAGTACCTCCCTTGCTCATAACCCACTGCCATTTTCCCCTACACAATCCAAACTTCTCAGTTTTCCCCTAGGGCCTCTTTTTCTGTGTCCTCCCCACACCGTTCAGTTGACTATCATTCTTCCCTCTTCACATATGTCCCCACTAGAGCTATGCAGAGGATGGATACTCAATTTCTGAAGTATTTTTGAGATTCATAATTTGGCTTTGTTCTAAAATTAGGAAAGTTTAAAAATTCTCCACCAAGGAAAATTCTGAACAAAAATTGCTGAGGGTCAATCAAACTATTTCCTTTCAACAAAATCAAATTGTTTTGTCTCGATTTAGACCTTTTAAAAAATTATATTTATATATTTTTTAAAAAATGCAAAATAAAATGTCATTTCAAAACAAAAAAAAAACCCAAAATGTTTCATTCAAAAAATGTCAGAGCAGGATATTTTAACGTTATCATAACTTTCTTCTGGTTTTCTTCTAAAATGAAATTTCAGCAAAATCTCTAGTTTCACAAAACATTCCAGCTGAATGAGGTTCTGGGAAAATTCTCCCACCATCACTAGCTCCCACTCATTGTACTAAAGAATTCAGAAAAGTAATTCCTAACCTCACATGGGCTTTTGTGAGGGAGACATGCTGCCCCATGTGGATTTGATGGATGTCAGGAGTGGGGTAGTGCTGGGGTGTGGTGTCTACTAGGGTCCTCCTTCTGCTACACAGAGGAGGGACTGGGCCTTCATGCTTAAAGCTAGCCACTGGGCAGCCATGGGCTCCCCCTTTGTTCTTCCGAGGGGAGCAGAATATAACTGCCATATATCTGTAAGTCAGCAAGAGTCAAGATAAAATTATAACTGATAAACACTTAGTACCTAAAAAAGAGCCTTAAACTGCGAAGCAAACTTTTCTGGAGCACTAATGACATTTTAATAGGGCTATCTATTTAGACAGGAGACAGCAACCACAGCTGTACTAGATACATTGGAGGCTTCAAGCTTTCAAGAAGGAATGGCGTTCAGCTCTTTGCTTGTAATCTCTGTGGAGATCTACAACATAAGGGACTCTTTTTTGCTGCGAGTTGCACATTTAGCAACTAATTGCTAGTTGCACATCTTACCAATAAGAGAGATGTGCCATTCTTTCATCCCCTTACTAATCAAACAATGATCTGGAAAGGAGGAAGATGCCTCTATTAAGTAGCTTGTCCCTAGTAGAAGTGATTAAAGTTTCTGGCCTGGGCACAAAGAGACCTGTGTGTTATGAATGCTTTGGCAGTGATGGGAAAGATGCACGCATAGAGCAATGAATGGCACTCTGCATCTTGGATGCTTCATCGGAGTGGTTATGAAGGTTTCTTGGAGGTTAGGAGAAGAGGTGGCTTAAACACCATATGGCCAACTCATACATGAGCATAATTGAGTTCATGATGTTACTATGTTGATTATAACGTGCAATATAACACTGCTACTATACCGGATCCTTTAGAAATAGCCTTTGTAAACACAGTGCACCTGCTTCTTCAGCATTTTTCACAAATGGGACACAAAAATAATGACTGATAATAGTGGTCACACTCGTGCATCTTCTGAATATTGTTAAAGCACCAGTTGGGCATGTAGTTCATACTTATTCATATCTTTAGTCTTTCTAAAGCATGGACTTCTGGAGGCAGAACAGTGCTCCTTTTGGTAAAATAGATAAATGTTTAATACCGTATATAGGAAACAAGAGAAAAGGCTAAAAGGAATGAAAGCTCCTTCATTACGGCCCTAATTCAGGAAAGCATCATTATTCAGGAGAGAGATCTGACTCCATTAAACCATTACTTCAATGGGATTTACAAACATGCTTCTGTGCTTTTCTGAATCAAGGTCCAAACATTTACCATTCATGTATTGCTTCTAGTGCACTGAGACCTATAAGATATTTTCTTATATGTTTTGGACTCAGACCAAAATGGCTTAGTGGATACAGATCTCACACAAGAGATCCTGGTTTTCCATAATTACTTTGCTACTACTAGGGAGGGGGAAGGGATAGCTCAGTGGTTTGAGCATTGGCCTGCTAAACCCAGCATTGTGAGTTCAATCCTTGAGGGGGGCCATTTAGGGAACTAGGGTGAAAAAAAAACTATCTGGGGTTTTGTCCTGCTTTGAGCAGGGGGTTGGACTAGATGATCTTCTCAGGTTCCTTCCAACCCTGATATTCTCTGATTCTATGGCATTCACTGCCCCTAAATTGAATCTGATGTTTGGTCTATACTTAAAAGTTACATCAACATAGCTACAACAGTCAAGTGTGAGCAAAAATAAATAAATAAATAAATAAAACCCACACCCCTGACTGACATAGCTATTCCAGTCTAACCCCCAGTGTATATGCAGTTCTGTTGCTGGAAGAATGCTTCCATCAATGTAGCTACCATTGTTCAGGGAGGTGGTATTCCTACACCACCAAAAAACCCTTTTTGTTGCTGTAGGCTGTGTCTACACTATGGGGTTGTGCCAGTATAGTCTCTGTAGGGTAGGCATAAACTGAATCCAATGGACAGATTTAGAGACAACTAGTACATTAACAAGTGTCATACTCTTTGGAGCCGTGTCAGAGTCATTGCCAAATTTCAGTACCCTTTCAGAAAGGAAATAGCAAACCCAGAGACCACACAGCTCTTGCTAGAGTCTGCAGCTGAAGGACTGAGCTACACATTTGCTTTTCTGTTTTGCCAGTAAACTATATTGGGAATTGAGCTACAGTGATAGCCAGACCTGTCACACACATCTGTACGCTGAAGATCAGGCAGGCAACTGTGGGAGTTTTATTAACCATTGCAGATCCTTTTGCAGAAATAAATAAGAGCACAACATTAACAAGGTCTGTTAAATTTCCTTTCTTGATTGCTTCTGCTTGTTTCTGCCAGCAAAGGTAATTTTTTGTTTTTGTTTAATTTAAAATACTTTCCCCCCCATTTAACATGTGTCAATAACTGTGTCACTAGATAATAAACAATCCTAGTAAAAATAAAGACTATATTGATTATCAATCAATTCCAAAGTAGGACCCGTAAATACTGAGCTAAGTTTTAATTACAATGCCATTTACTAATGTGGCAAGTTTACACTGCTCCCTGGGTTCTTTGTTTTATTCCTTAACCGAATAGCTGAGGGATGTTTAAGGAGATCATAAAATCTAGATTATTTAGTTGTCAAACAGATCTACTATCAGAGTCAAACTCATTAAAAGCAAAGATCAGTAATGCTGTGGCTTCCATAACATTTATTTGTTGCGTCCCTCCATGTTCTGACATTGGCTGACAAGGCTTCTGAGTTCTGGAGATACAGCATTGACGTTCTCTGGTGCTGAATAATAATCATGTGAAGAGGAGCAGAGAGAGGATTTTAGCTGAATTACACAGTAAAGGTTATCTGATTCATTAGTCTCAACGTATGTTTCATAGTGCAGTGTCTGTTATAAAGGGAGAAGGAAATCAGTGGGACAAGACTGGTGCTTCCGCTCCTTCACTATTCTGAAATGCAGTTTTGAAGCCAGTCAGCCCTGACGTCATATTTCCTGCTCACTATTCCAAGCTGGAAAAGAGACTGTCTTCAAAGTGGGCGAGCCTAGCGGCAATTAGACAGTGGCACAGGAAAAAAGCAATAATTTTCATTAACTTGATAGTGCTGAGCATTTCAGACTAGAAAGATTTCTGAGTGAAACTGTACAGTGAAACTTTATTAGGATGAAAGTCTCCCATTGATGTAACTAACGGCTTCTGGTGCACTCATTCTCTTTCTGTTTCTTGCTTTCTTTCTGCTGTCATTAATATGGGCATATATTGCATTTCCCACTATTTTCAGAGTGGTGTGCACCAAAGTACACTTTGAAAATCTGACCTGTTATTTCTATAAAGGAGGTGTAGAGTAGTAGCAAATCAGGCCCTAACATGTATATTCTGTCATAAAACTGTGTATCATTTCCAGAATTTCAAGTGTCCCAGTTCATGTCACTCCTTAGAGTTGGATGAAATTTTTTGGACAAATAGTTTATTAATTGAAAAATACAGTTTCAAGGGACACCGCCACCACATCCTTGGGTTTTGTGACTGGCACGTAAGCCCACTTGTGAATCTAGCCCAAAAAATCAAAATGTTTCATTTAGAAAACTTCAATGAGCGGTTTCAACACTTAATGTTTTTACCCTTTTTTCTGAACAAACCAATTTGCCGAGTTGACACAAATTTGCTACTTGAATTTGCATTTTCCAGCCAAAACATTCACCTCTCTACTTCTAAGTCATTTAGGTCCATATTTTCATAGATAATTAGGCACCTAAAATACAGCTGGACACCTAGTGAGATTTTCAAAAGTGTCTATGCAGTTTAAGTGCATAATTCCCATTGATTTCAACAGGAGTTAAGTGCCTAACTCACTTAGGTGCTTTTAAAAATCTCACTAGGCACCTATGTGCATCTTTAGGCATCTAAATACTTTTTCAATCTGGCCACTGGGCACTTTAAAAATGTTATATAATATCTCACTTTCTCTTCCTATTAAATTTTTCAAGGAAAGCTGTCACTTTCTGCAAATTTCTCAGTAAAACAACCAATCTTCCACCAATAAAAGAAAAGTTTCCAATGGAACATTTTTCACCAGTTATTTTTGACTTATCACATATTACTCATGTCCAACTTTTATTTTTTAGCGTATTTGTCGGTGGTTTCTAATTAGGAGTGTTCAAAAGTAAAATCTAGAGTTTAACAAAGTTACATAGTAAAATGAGCTGAAAAAAATCATAATAAAGCACACATAAAGAGAAAAATACCACACTCTGGAGTAATTAATAAGTTAGTCTATCTTAATTTCATATTTAAAAGTTATAATGGTGAATTGGATTATGGCAATTAAACAGCAAACAGTAAACATCCTGAGACAGCAGGTAGTTAAGTGTGATTTCAGACAATTTGGATTGCAAATGCAAGTTTGCATACAAATTCTGGGTTTGTGGCTACAGATGGTAACATATATTTGTGCCATTGCACCAATGTTTGGAAACTTGGAGTGCAAGCTCCATTTATAAACATTCTTTCCTAAAAGCTTGTGTTCTGAATACTCCATAGAATATTCTCCTCTTAGTGCCTATGAAAAACTCACATAAATAGACTTGGAAATGCACACCCCCAAATACTGGAAAAACATTTATTTATTTTTTTGCAAGTAAAAAAAATCACTCTTTTTTTCAGGGCATATTAGCGTGAGATGGAGAAGCTAAGTGGAAGGAGGAGACAGATGGATTGACAGAAGGACTAATGTAGTAAAGTTTATTTGCTGTTGGCCTTCTTTTTTTGCTTGGCATCCACTGAAGCATTTGATTATTTATTCCAATGAAACACAAGCTTTTTCCTCCTGAATGTCACTGCAGAGTGTCTTGGCCTATTTTCGCAGCCATTCTCCTTTGGCTTTGGTTAGCAGCTTCGTGTTCAATTTTTGTGCATGTTAACGGTGCTGGTAAAAATCAGAACCCACCTCAATATAAAAAACCCACCCACAATATAAAACTGAAGCAAATACTCAGTAAGGAAAATGTATTGGTCCTATCAGTAAATAAATAGCTCCATTCCTATAGGCTAGAGCCTGCTTATCCCCGACATGGTCTGCCATTGCGTGGTAGGAGTAAAGGGAATAAGCAGACTCTCCCCTCCTATTTGTGTCTGGGCAAAACTGCTGCCCCTGCACTCAGACTGTTCCCTAACTATTCCCTAGGAGGGCATTATGTTCTGAGGAAGATGGAGACAAAGAGAATTCAGAGCCCTGACTGTCTCATCTATATACCAGCCAGCTGAGCTGGCTGGCTTCAGAGAAGGGAGTATGCTGTATCTTTAAAGTTGCAGGGTGGTGGAAGGCCCGCCCCCTGTAAGACTTTCATGTGCAGAATGCCTCCTTTATGCCCCCACTGGGTCAGTGCAGGTCTGGCCCCCATCTCAATACAAGCTAAATTGCACAATCTAGACCTGGGACAATGCTTTAAAAAAAGCAAGCGCTAATCTCATCAGTCTAAAGGCAGTGCAGTGTGCAACCATGCAAAGATCCAACACCCAGGCTGGTGGGTATAGCCTTTGTCTGGATGATTGTTTACAATTCCAGAATTAGCATTGATTTTTAAAACCATCACTCAGAATGACCCCATGCTGCCAGCCATTAAAAACAAGACAGCTGAAGAAAAATATACCTTGGGTCTATCATCAATCAAAGGGCAGAAAGAGTGTGTGCGGGGGGAGAGGGGAGCGGTGGGGGGAACTAACACAGGCACCATTTGTCATCCAACCAATCATCCATAGGTTAATGTCTGAGGCTAAAGAATATTTGGGGGAATAAGGATGGGGAGAAGCAAGGACAAATGTTTGTGGAGCCAGGAATGCTGAATAAAGGAGTGAACCCTGATTGGGGGATGGCCTTCTTTCCCCAGGTTCTTTTCTCATTGCTTTCCACTCTTTTAGACTTTTGAACATTGATTTATCTGTTTGTGCCATCAAGATTCAATTTCTCTCTGTTCAGATCTCTCCAAAAATTTTAGCCAAGATTCTCAAAACTGGATGCCTGAAGTTAGGCTTCTAACTCCATATTTAGGCACCGTGAGAAGATATCTGATTTTTCAAAAGTGCTGAGCTCTCACAAGCTCCTATTAAAGTCAATGGGAGCTGCTGGTGCTTCTGATAATCAGGCCACTTATTTAAGTTCCTAAATAACTTTTGGTACCCAGTTTTGAAAATCTTGGCTTTTGAGTCTACCATGCACTTGGGCCTTCTGAGCTAGATTCAGAATTCACATTGTGAGACCAAAACTCAAACTGTTTATTTGACTATATTTTACTTTAAATAAGTTTGGAAAGCACTGAGAGATTTTTTTTTGTGACTGGTGATGTATAAATGGGACTAAATTCTGCTCTCAGTGTGAATTTGGAGTAGCTATTTCAATGGCATTAATCTAGTTTTAGCAGGGTAAGTGGAAATTGCATTTAGCTTATTATTGCTCTATTCCAGCCTTTTACTTCCATATGTTACACATTTTATGCTGATTATAAAGTGTGGCTATTGTTAGAAAAGAGACTGTATTGAGTTTCTAATTTGATCAGTTTACAAGTCAAAGGATGTTTTCTTTCTAACTGCCAGAGCTGTAAATTCAGCTGAGATCTGAAAGTCAAGCTGTGAAGAGCAAGGATATCCTGTTCTCTGCCTCATTCACATACATTGTCAGCTAAATTTTGCTTGCAGAATCTTTTATTACTAGAAAGAGAGACACATCATCTTAATTTTCAGATCCCGGAGTGTCTTACTCTTCTAACACTCTGCAGGTTCTATTATAGACCAAACCGTTCTCAAGAAATCACAGTCCGGAAGACAGCTCTGCAAGTACTAAGAGGAACAAAAATTGTCTTTTCAGTAAAGTCAGCAGAGATCAATTAAAGATAGACAGGAATCTTCTCCCTGGTTCTTTTTTGGATTGGGAGACAATAGAATAGCTCAATACTGCTGCCACACCCAACTGACAAAGGTGACAAAATGGCAACAACAGTCATTATGTTAAGGGCTATCAACTTAATAAATTGACTTATAAAAGTTTATAATTAATAACCAAACTCTTTTAGGGATGAAATTCTCCCCTTTGTAAAGGGCCCATGCCTCATTTTAATTAAATATAAGCCCTGTCTTGACAACGCAAGTGGTACATAGGCTGAGTGCTGTCCTCACCTTTAGATGCTTTGAATATCATTGGTTAATATCAATCTCAGTATTCAGCAGATGGAAAAAGGTGGCAAGGTTGTGAAATATACTAATAAGAGAAAATATAAATATAAATTTCAATTTATATTCTGTGCTGAAGTGGGTCCATTTTTCTCTGATTAAAAAAGGTTTTTAGAGCGTCCTGCATTTTATTTAGGGAGGAAACAGCAGCAAAACGTTTGATGCCAAGACAATTTGCTTTTTCTTTCAAAATATTGCATTGTGCTTTTATCCATTTGCATATCTGATTGCTCAGTCTAGACTATTTGCCTCTTAAATGAACGTTTTTGATGATTTTCATTGAAAATGGCATAGTATAATTAACATCTCTTTAATTCCAGATTTTCCTTCTTATAGATTCCACATATAAAATTGTTTTCCCACTTACTTTCCATATATACAGAGCAAACTATCCAGATGTTGCTGAGAACAGATGTTGATAGGAACAAATAGATCCATATAGTGTTTTGTGTTTTCTGCTGGGGATAGGGATGTGCTGGCTGCTGCTTCCCGCAGCCCCCATTGGCCTAGAACAGCGAACCGCGGCCAGTGGGAGCTGCGATTGGCCGAACCTGCAGACGCTGCAGGTAAACAAACTGCCCCGGCCTGTCGGCAGATTTCCCTGATGGGCCGCGTGTCAAAAGTTGCCTGTTCTGGACCTATTAAAGTCAATGGCAAACTCCCCTAGACTTCAATGGAGCGAGGAATCACTCTGGATGCTTAACAGAATCAAATCAATAGTATCAATGAGAGGGATGGAGATCTGAGGAAAGGCCTTACAAGACTTCTGGTTTTCCGCCCTTTTGTCTGGCTGGAACGGTCATGAACCAGGATGTGGGCAGTGAGGCCTAGTGGCTGGGACAGGAGCCAGAGTCAGGAAGCCAGTAATCAAAGCCAAGGGTCAGAGCCAGAGTCAAAAAACCAGTAGGGAAGCAGGGCTGGAGTGGACTGGGCAGGGCAGGACAGGAGCCAGACTGGGAACAAGGCAGGATCAGGGGTGGAGCAAGGCAGGTCCAGGAAAGATCACAGCTGCTAGCGTTGTGTTCAGCAGCCAGAGACTAGTTGTTGAGGTTGGGCTTAAGGGCATGTTTACTGACTTTCCTGGCCAGTCAGGTAGCACTGCTATGGCTCAGCTGTGCTCATAGGCTGACCAGAGACTGGGCAGGTACAGCTGCAAGTCCTCATTCCTGACAGGAATCAAGTAGCTCAGGAGAGGCCCAGGCTAGAGCCCCCTGAATTCAATGGGAGTTTCAGACTGTCTCTAAAACTTGATTCCTGTTTGATTCCAATTTATTTTCTCTGACCTGGTGCACCCATCCTTAGCAGTGCCATGGGCTGGTAACTATTGACTTCCATCATGGCTACCTCTGACCTAGTGTGTGCAAAGTAACTGGAGTTATTTGTATAGTTTGAAAATGGTTCTTTTCTAACTTTCCCTTTGTTTCCTTAGTCCCCTACCCCAATGGGGAAGCAACAAACAGATGTAGCACAGGGCTTTCTGGCCACCCCTGGGCCACCGTGTCCTGACATACCCCCTCCACCAGGGGTTGGAAGCAGGAGCAGAGAAGAGCCCCTACACAAGTTTTATGCCAGAGTAGTCTCAAGGAGCCATTTTTGCCCCTTGTTACACTGCCAGAGTGCTAAAAGGAACATAACTGAGAATTTGGCCCAATGATTCTCACCTGGACAGAAGTGGGGAGGGTAGAGTACGGGGTGGATGAATCTGATGCAGCTAAGGAAAGGAAAAGCTGTAATGTAAAACCAGTGAAGCGGAGCATCAACATCCTGAGGAACTGCTGTCAATACATCAATAAGGACCTGTATCTTCTTGGAGGAAATTACAAAACGTCTTAGCAATTTGATTCAACTCTTCATTGACACCACCACAAGCGGTGAGCCAGCTTGCAAAAGAGCTCTCTCAAAATGACTGTCTCTGCATTTCTCTTTATTCTACTTTTGGCAGGACGGCTGTTTAGCAATCAAATTAAAGTTCATTAGTTACCAACAACCAAGGCGGCAAGTCTCGGGTCAGTCCCATCTTGTAAGATTATCTGAAATGTACTAGATACTCCTTCATTTAAAAACAAACAAACATCTTTGCCTATTTGTCTAAAAGGTTTGAACGCTTTCAAACCACCTGCCGGAGTGGATTCTACACAGAGCACGCTATGCCGAGAGAACGCTAGAACAAGTCCTTTAAAAAGCAGTACTTCTCTATATTGAGCAGGAGTATACAAGTTAGAGAGGAGCTGACTTCCTACTATTTACACAGAAGTTCAGTCTGTGAACAGCAGGCAGTCTGGCCTTCTCAGGCATTCAGTTGGTGCCAAATTGCTGAGTTATTTTGGGACTCTACAAACAACCCCTTAGGAAGGGGAGGGTTTCCCCCACAGCTCATTTGAGACTTTGCTCCAGATCACTCCTTTCTGCAGAAATATCCCTGGTGAAGGAATAGGGGCGGGGGAACAGCTTCCAGGACCTTTCCTGGTGTCCCTGTCAATTGGATAAGCAGATGACAGCTGCTGGAAGGATCCATTGAGAAGCTGAGCTGGCACAGCTGATGGCCAAGCTGGCTGGGCTTATATGAACCTCAAGAACTAATCATTAACCAGGCTTTTCATGTTGCTGTTTTCCTCTCTGTGGGTCCCCCACCCCACCACAGCTTCCAGAATGATCCTGTGCCCACCACTCTGACACCCTGCAGCACTCCACTCCTCCTGCCAGCTACCCTGTTTTTCACTATGAACATCTGGTCACCCTAAGCATATCAGAATAGAACATAAGAACGGCCATACTGGGTCAGACCAAAGGTTCAGCTCGCCCAGTATCCTGTCTTCCAACAGCAGCCAATGCCAGCTCCAGAGGGAATGAACAGAACAGGTAATCATCAAGTGATCCATCCCCTGTCACCCGTTCCCAGCTTCTGGCAAACAGAGGCTAGGGACACCATCCCTGTCCATCCTGGCTAATAGTCATTGATGGACCTATCCTCCATGAACTTATCTAGTTCTTTTTAGAACCCTGTTATAGTCTTGGCTTTCACAACATCCTCTGGCAAGGAGTTCCACAGATTGACTATGCATTGTATGAAAAAACACTTCCTTCTATTTGTTTTAAACTTGCTGCCTATTAATTTCATTTGGTGACCCCTAGTTCTTGTATTATGAGAAGGAGTAAATAACACTTCCTTATTTACTTTCTCCACACCAGTTATGATTTTATAGACCTCTATCATATACCCCCTTAGTCATCTCTTTTCCAAGCTGAAAAGTCCAAGTCTTATTAATCTCTCCTCATATGACAGCTGTTCCATACCCCCTAATAATTTTTGTTGCCCTTTTCTGAACGTTTTCCAATTCCAATATATCTCTTTTGAGATGGGGCGACCACATCTGCATGCAATATTCAAGATGTGAGTGTACCATGGATTTATAGAGAGGCAATATGAAATTTTCTGTTTTATTAGCTATCCCTTTCTTAATAATTCCCAACATTCTGTTTGCTTTTTTGACTGCAGCTGCACATAGAGTGGATGTTTTCAGAGAACTATCCATAATGACTCCAAGATCTCTTTCTTGAATGGTAACAGCTAATTTAGACCCCCATCATTTTATATGTATAGTTGGGGTTATGTTTTCCAATGTGCATAACTTGGCATTTATCAACATTCTGCCATTTTGTTGCCCAGTCACCCAGTTTTGAGAGATCCTTTTGTAGCTCTTTGCAGTCTGCCTGGGACTTAACTATCTTGAGCAATTTTGTATCATCTGCCAATTTTGTCACCTCACTGTTTACCCCTTTTTCCAGATCATTTATGAATATATTGAATAGGACTGGGCCCAGTACAGACCCCTTGGAGACACCACTATTTACCTCTCTCCATTCTGAAAACTGACCATTTATTCCTACCCTTTGTTTCCTATCTTTTAACCAGTTACCAGTCCATGAGAGATCCTTCCCTCTTATCCCATGACTATTTACTTTGCTTAAGAGCCTTTGGTGAGGGACCTTGTCAAAGGTTTTCTGAAAATCTAAATACACTATATCCACTGGATCCCCCTTGTCCACATGCTTGTTGACCCCCTCAAAGAATTCTAAAATAGGAGGTAACACAGGCCCAAACTCGGCAGTGGATGATGTGCCTCCCCTTGTGTGCAATCTAGCCATGTCAAACAATGCTAATAAATCCTCTCCACAACCATTATGGATGTGTGGGCAATGTTATACATTTATTTTGTTTTCATTATATTTTACATGAATTTACTGCAGTTGAAAAGTACTAGTACGATATTTCTGAAACTAAACTCCCTTCTTGCTAGTAGGGTTGGTTCTTTCTAGTCAAGGTTAAGGCACATTGGTAGAGATGTAAAGCAGAAGTGTTGTGGCTTTTGCCCTTCATACAACTCTATTGGTATAAAAAAATACCTGGGCATAGGTGCCCACTTCCCGGAACCAATAGGGCAAGGCTAAGCAGGTTGATAGGTTGCACCTGGGGAAGAGGTGGGCCCTGAAAAGCTAATTGATGATGAAGCCTAGCTGGGCAGGGGCAGGCTGAGCTTGCATAAAGCCTGCGAGCTGAGACCAGAAGGGGGCAAATGGTCTATTCTTATTCTCTGGGAGAAGGGAGGTGTGTTTAGGCCCATAAATTTTGGCAGCAGCCCAAATAAAGGAGTAGTCTACAGTCCCTCCCTTATTCCCTGGGAGGAAGGAGTGTGGCCTGGTAAACTCAGAGAGGGACTCCAGAAGATAGAAAAGAGAAATAGGAAGAAGTCCAGGAAATAATGACAGGGTTGGGAGTAAGTAAACAGTAGTTACTAGAGATAGGGTCCCTGGGCTGGAACCTGGAGTAGTGGGTGCCTCAGGTTCCCCTACCAGCTTCTGGGAAAGTGGCACAGGTCTGGCCCTGGGCTAGAAGACTGGAGTGGCATGAGGACAGCTGATCCAGTGGAACTTTACTACCTTGCAAGGGGAGGACTATAGTGACCTGGTTGGACAACTAAGTCATGATGAGGGAGTACCCTGAGTCCCAGAGAGAGAGAGGGTTGTGATATGAAGAAGGGGGTATCAGACCTGAGTGCAGTTAATCCCCAGATGCAACCACAAGAAGATTCTCAATGGTGAGTGGACCCTGTGACACAATGTTTAATAACTAGGCTTTGCATGTTAAATATATTTATGTACATACATTTCTCCTCTGGGTGGGGTTTAAAACAGCACACAAAAAGCACACTGCAAGGCTCACAAACTATTAAAGGGATACTACCCAATTCATATATTCTACAGCAGTGGTTCTCAACCTATTTACTATTGTGGGCCACATATGCTGCATCCACTATATATATATATATATATATATATATATATATATATATATATATATATATATATATATATATATATATATATATATACATACACACACACACACACACACACTATCTGTATGGCCCTGAGGATGTCACATGGGCTGCAGCTGTGCTGATTGGGCTGTGGTTTTGAGAATCACTGCTCTACAGGAAGCTTGCATTTCCATTGCCTGTACTGTACCTCTTATGCAGTTGTGTTTCGGTTTCCACAGCTGCTAGTCCATCACTGAAATTCACATAAGAGTAAAAATGATATTATTTCATACCTGAACTGGTCTCTGCCATATTGCAATTTAAAACAATTTTTTTATGCTTAAGTTGTTATAAATGCCCAGGAGTTTAGGTTGATGATGGAAATAGTAGTTTAAGCTGAACTAAAGCAGAGCAAACAGGTTAATAAAGTACTGTATTATGAACTACTATTGAAATATTGCAATTAGTACTATGAATGCAAATCTCATAGAATAATCTGACAAAATCATTAGAATGGGCTTCAGTATCCTGATATATTTGTGAACTTGTGCAACTGGGTTGAATGAATGAAAAACAGAGTATAATTCTCTGTCCCCACTATTTCCTTTAAATTGTTTGTAAATGAATAAATCCTACAGTATTTTTTGACTGTTAGAAAACACTTTCTCATTTGGTCAAAAGCCAGTAATAAAAAATAGCTTATTAGTATAAATTTCTAACTTCAATTCAAAATGATCTCATTCCTCTATGCTGGCTGCTGCAAAGGCATCAGACAGGCACTGTGCTGGCAGAAGCATGCTTGGAGGCTGTATCCTTCTGCTTGTCTGCTTTCAGAAAAAAATCCAAGCTGAAACATTTCAAAACAAATAGCTTTTAGCATAAAATTAACAGCTGTTACTGTATTTCCCCATCACACCATTTCTGGCCTGCTTTCCAGGCTCCTAAACCATCTAATGAGCTTTTTAAAAAGGTTAAGAAAAACACAAACATGGGTGTGATTTCTTTTATTGCACATAAATACAAATAATCTGGGAGAGCTTTCAAAAAGTCCATTCTCTTTATGGGGCTGTATAAAAATCGCCCTCTGATTCTGGGGATGTAGATCGAAGAACCACACCAGATGCATAGGTGTAGGTGTGGATGTTGTTTGCCTATGTCTAACACAATAGACATGTAGGCAATATTCAGACTAAAGGAGAACAATGGTACAAGCTCCCCCTGCCTCTTCTGGAATTGGGTTTCCTCTTTGGATGTTGTTAAACTATCCCTTGTCCATTATGATACATCTGTGAGCAATTTTTTTTGTCTTTGACTCAAGCTAACTGGCATGTCTTTTCCAAGTATTTTTCCCAAGAGATTGAGGATATCTCCAGACCCCTATAAAAAGAGAATTATTTATTCCACCCTCTCACTTCAAATGCCAAATGGAGTTGGCCTTGGGGAAGGGGAGGGTCACATACCCATAATTGTCCCCTATTCTCCTTGATAGTATCTCTTTACCATTGACTAATCTTCACATGGCAACATAATGACCACTGCATAATAAATAGGTCCAGGTAGAAACCAGCTCTACTTTTCCTGTAATACAAGCAAATATATGTTGACCAAAATTGCTATATACTCTGAACCAAATGTTGCCCTCTGATGTAAGCAATTCAGCTACAGCTGGGCCTGAAATCTTTTTGACTACACACTGCCAAAAACACACAAGTTTTCTAGCAAAATATTTTGGCTGTCTGGCAAGACTATTGTTGTTTTTGAAGTATTTTCAGTGGAAAACTTTCATCTTGTTGAAAATCCAATTTTCTGCGGGGGTGTATGGAGAGGGAGAAACCGTTTCTAACAGCATAAGGACAGCATTTTCTTTGAAAGAATTGAACTTATTTACAACAGAGCTGAATTTTCTCTTCTGTCTTAAGCTTGGGAAATATCTGGGTTTTACTGAAAATAACCTATTAGCCTAGATATAGTAGCATATTATCTCTTCAAAATATTCTGCAAACATTAACTATTATTACTACATGGACAGGGGTATGTGCTATTCAAGCAGAGGAACAATGACCTTTCCCCCACCAAACCAAGTGAGTCATGGCCAACAGATGCTTATAAACGGAGGTACAGTAATTTCAAGATAAAACAGTACTGTAGGCCACCCTACTTTTTTTTGTCCTGGCCTTCAGATGTGCAATACACACGAGCCTGGGGTTTCTCCAAACTTACTAAATTAGTCATTAGAGGCACATGCATTGTCTGATGTTGATTTTTCCTGAATCATTTCTTGTTCTTGAGGCAAACTGAATTCCCAGTGGTGTCTCAGATCATCCCTCCAGTAGCCAGCTTGAATACCCAGAGGGACACTGACGAAACCTGCTAAGCCATTTGGGCAGGTATCCTCCCTGACTTGGACTGAGGAGCGGGAGCAGTCTGGGTCTGCAGTCACAACTCTAGCCTAAGATCTGGAGTAGGCTGTGTGTAGCCTCCACTCCACATTTCAATAATGTGAAAGGTCCAACCTTCTTCCTCCAGAGCCCTGGTTGGCTAGGGGGCTGGCAGGAAATCCCACCCCTTTTTTGTGTTGCCAACTTTGCTCTGATTATGGGCAGCTGGACAGAGCACATCTTGCTGTAAGGACACAGCAGGGTAGAAGTTTGGAACTACTTACCAAAAGGAAGCCACCCCACAGTTCCCTGGCTCTACTGCAGACCTCATCTCAAAGAGAAAGGACCAGAGGGGCAGAATCTCTCCTGCACCCTCCTCAATGGGTGGCCACACCAAATCCCCTGCAGAGGGTGATAAAGCATCTGCCTAGCCATAATGCTCTATGCCTCTACTCCTCCCTACTCAGTGGCCCCACATTAGTTTCACTTCTACCCAGCGGAACTGGGGAGAAAATTTTGGGTCCATAAGAGAAAGTAGCTTTTCCTGGACTAGAAACATTTGACTCTACCACACCAGCCGCAGCCTCCTCAGTGTAATTATAACTGACTAATGCATTAGGATTTGAGCTCTTATTCCAGCCACAGGGAAAGTTCTTAGCTGAGTTTCTCCTAACTGTATATAATTGTGGAATATTGGATATGATACCAAGTTTGGTTTGAAATTGATAGCATGGTAGTTTTTATTTAATTTGATCTCTGAGCCTGACAAGACTGACACATAAGCATTAGCTAGCAGGAATATCTTTAATCCCAGTGATGGGAGACCTGTCTGTCTGTCTGATTTAATATTCAGAGGTGGGGTGGGGGAAGTAACACAATCCAAATTAGGTGAAGTCGTTTGAATTAGGATTTGTAAATCTTCCCTTTGATTCTATTGGGTGCTTGCTTAAGGTAATTTTTCACATTTATTTTCCAGCTGGATCAAAAATGATGGCTGTCACAGGTGGGCTGATTAGACATTGCCATGTAACGTTTTTGTGTATGTCTATAGAAATAACGGGCCAGCCGATAAGCACCGTTTTTTAATTGAAAGGTCTCTGTCTTGCCATCTGACATGAATGCCCTAGGCTGAGAAGCTATTTGCTTTTCAGTATCTGTCATCAGCTATTGTTTGTGCATTTCCCTCAGTGGAAAATTAATATTTTCCTTCCATACTTTCCTTCAGTTTTAGCTGCTCAGGAAAAAAAAAATCATTCTAAAAGATAGCAAACTTAAATTCTCAGCATCTGAGTACTAGCTACATATTTGAAAGACTTTAATAAGGCCCACATTTTCAGCTGGCCTATATGAATGCATCTGCTTAATTTGCAACTAGTTGCATGCACAATGCACAGTTGCGTATATAAATTTAAATGCTGTAAAGCCATTAGCTGAGCGTATCACTTTCTAACTGCACAGAGATATTTCACGTGCACTGATACATGCACTGAAAATATGGGCTATATAAATACCTTAATTCAGATACACATCTGCATGTGGCCATTTTAGACACCTTTGGTGACTGACAGGTGAGAGGCTGTGTATACAACTCCCAGGCCCTTTGAACCATCCTTCCCCCTGTGCAGTAGATACTGTTGGTAAACTCTGAGTGCACTATACAGTAAAAATTTGAAAGCATCATTTGTAGCTGGAATTTGTTAGGATAAGAAACAAGCTGCAGAATTTTTTTCATCCTTAGAATCTTCAGTGTTCTGAAGATATTCTCATGGCTTTGCTTAGTGCTAAATGGTATGTTTAGATAATGATCTGCTAAATCTTCAGTTCTCCACGATTTCAATCATATATACATTAAAATAAAGACCCCAGTTTGGGAACCACTGGCATATAGAATAGAGCATGGGCCGGGTTAAATGCTGTGTGTGTGAAGAGTTGGTGGCAGCATCCTGATTCTATGTTTTAGTCCTGGCTTCAGGACCCTATGCACCCCTAAGCAATCATACAACTAAGGAGAATTCTCTATCTTCATGGACAATCTCCTGTCACTTCTTTGTTGGGATGAATTTTTCTCACCTTACCCATTGAAGGCAGTGGGCGAGATGCTGCTTAATCTGGCCCAGAGAAAATTATGCTTTTCAAATGGTTCTAGTGAGAACAATACATCCCCCAATTCCCTCTCCATAGGCCTTCTCCTTGTGGAGAGTAGGAGTCCAAAATAGAGAGCAGGGATATTGTAACATCATTTTGCTGAGCACAAATGCATGTTGGTTGCCTCCCTTTGCTTGTGCTCCCATTGTGGTGCTTTATATCCGTCCAGTATGGCTGTAATTCCCTCTGTAATAGTGGGATGTCGTCCCCAGTACATCACATTAGTGCTTTACCTTTCCTTTCGAAGTCTGGCATACTTTATGACCCACTGCGGGCAGAAGGGTATCTAGCTAGAAAAGACTATCAACTTGAAATAGTAGAGAAACAGTCAGAAGGAGAATGTAGTTACAAGTTATCTACTAAAAATCGCATGTCAAAATCTTAATAGGAAAGTGTACAGTAACAATTATTCAAAACAAGAGACTTTTATTTAAGGGATGTTAAATAAGATATAAAGCTGAGTGCCAGAGTAGGAGGTATCTGTGATAGTCCAAGATTCCTGGCAAATGTCCAATTCAAGAATTACATTCTGGACCACCAAGCTTTCTCTACAATGGCTGCTCTGAGCCAAGGGCAGGTGTACTGATCCTGTGCTGATGGTAGAATATCTTGGGATACTTTCTGGAGATAGTATACACATAGTAATAGGCATATAGAGATAGAGAGATGAAAAGACATAGTACACATTTATATAATCTTTAAGCCAACTGGGAAACCTCATGCCTTTCATTCAGTAACCAAGTGGGAAAAAATGACCAAATAGCGTGTGAGAGAGGATTCCTTTATAAAACCTTGACAAGTACATGGTGACTTTCTCCATATCTTTAACTATGGATAATGATAGGTGTTTAGAAATTTGTTCGCCTTTTTAGTGTACTCCGAGGAGCAGGGCTCCCCAGCCAGCAAGACAGAAACTCTAGCCAGGTTCTTTGACTATTAACCTGATCCGTAATAAATGTACAATACAATGTACTATACTAATAAAGGGCTTCAGAACAGGATGGGGTTTTTTTAAGTGTCAATCTATGAAAATAATTTATCTTTAAAAAAGCCCTGTTTCTACATAAAATATCTGCAGCAAAATCATGACAATCAGAGCGGTTTTTCCTATAAGCTGAGCTTTGGAAACTAATTGTGTCCACACATTAACACACAGGTAAACAAAACAAAATCATGCACCACTAAAAACTCTAATTTGTATGCAAATTTATGGGGGGGAGGGGAAATGGATACAGGGATTTTTCTTAAAAGAGGAAATGGCTCTAGATAAGAGGCAAAAGGTATTAACATATGACATTTATAATCCCCGGATGTTTGAAGCTGGAAAAAGGTGGATCTCCACTCTGCAAACTATTTTAATAATAATGACTTTACACAAGTGAAATTACTAATTCGTCTAATTTACATTAGCATGTAAATTATTCATTAGCGAAACACACCGAATATAATTAGACTAGCCAGTGGAAAGACTTATAATTGTCCATGTTCCTGCCCTCGGTGTGAGATCTTAAATCATGTATAATTTCAGGGAATAGCAGTGCTGTGTGGATGACACACATGAAAACTATCTAAAATGTCGGTATATATTTGGCACAGAGAGTTCTGATATGTTTCACAGTTTAAACACTGAGAGGGACACTGCCAAATATATTTGTTTATAGTTTTCACTTAAATTTTAACTCCCTGCTATTTGTAACTTTTCCATGGAATCTTGACTATAACCCCTTTTCCCCATTGTTTCCTCTCCTCCCCGTCTATTTGACAAATATTTCATTCTACTGTTTTTTTCCCCCCAGGGCTGTGGCAGGAAAACCAGGTGCTTTTATTTATGAATTAGTCATTCTGTTTCTGAGCAGTGGGAATGCTTGCTGCACCATTTGTCCTAACTTGCTTTCACAGATGGCCATTTACAGAGGCAGTATGGGTAACTCTGGAAATAACAGCCTATTTTTCATGTGCATTCATCTATTTTTGGGGCTGAGTCTGTCCAAGGGGAAGCATCCTCAATGCTCATTCACATCAGTGGAGGTTGAGTGTTCTCAGCAGCTCTCAGACATCTTACATCCTTTCACATCAGGCCCCTTTAGCTTATTAGTGTAGGTTTGCAGACTCAAGTAGGAAGCTTGCTCCATAAATTGCTTTTGCAGGAAGCCAGGAAAATTAAAATATGCAAGGTTCACAGTCTCTCTTGGGGTGACAACTTTTCATAGATCTCATCAGAGAACTGTTTTTCTTGTAGGAAAACTTCAAGGCATAAAAAACTTTCTCCAGGTTTTAAAGATGGCTTCATATTTCACCTGAGCGACATGTTTCAAACAATGCACTAGTATAGAGCTTTTCATTAGAAAACCTCAGTGCTCTACGGACATAAACTAATCAGTTCCTACAAGTTGAACGCTCCTGTTCAGTAGAAATCCATAGAGATCACCTCATTCATCACCATGTACAGCCAGCTCTAGAGTAGAGTGCAGCAGTCACTTCACAATGCACAAGATTACAGAATGGCTTAGAAAAAGAAGCGCAGAAGAAAACTGCATCCAATTGAAACTGCAGGAGAGCTTAGGCCGGCAAAGTAATTGTTGGAATTAGATTTTGGCCAGAAGATCAGGACTAAAACTCTTCCAAAATGTCCCAGGGGATCTTTAATCACCTCAAGAGGTTAAGAATGCAGTGTGGCAGCGTGGAATATTCCACACAAGTGTGAAATTCACCCCTGGACAGCCGATATAGCATTTAAATCCTCAAAATAAAGGTTAAATGGGGACTGCATAGGTCTTGTGGTAGTATTCTGCACCAGGGTGAATTTCATCCAAAAAAGTGCAAAACTACTCAATCACTTAACACTCCATCACACATTAGAAAATGGGCTCACTTCGGCAAAAATTATGCCGATGATTGTAAACCAATTGTAAACTCTGAGGCAGGAATTGTTTGTACAGTGCCTAGCCCAATGGGGCTCTAGTCCATGACTGGAATTCCTAGGCACGGCCACATATGAATCAATGTTTTCAGCTAAAATCAAGCTTCTGAGCAAAGATGACTGTCACATCTAATACATGTAAAGAGTGGTTTCTTTGAAATGAAAATAAGAGCTGTTTCCTCTAAATGAGACATTACGGGAAGGAACCTGAAATTCCACAACAGGAAACAGCAAACATTTTTCTAAAGCCATTTCAGCAAATGAAGGACCAAATTCTGAAGCCTAACACACATGATTCAGGTTGCTGGGTTCATGAATGTGAATTTCACACAGCTTTAGTCAGAATGACTTGTTTTATATCTCATTTGAAAAAAAATGGCTTTCTTTCCTTGCAATATTAAGTAAATCACTAAACTTAGGGAGGAGGGAAAATCCGTAGGAGGTGGCCCTTGTGGGTGGAGATGAAATGAGCTATCTACAGGCTATGCTGAAAATAGAAAGTAAACTCAACACTGTCACTTCAGCTACAGCTATAAGGTCAATATTAAGTGCAAAGTAACGAACACTGGAAGAGAGAATCCCAACTGTATATACAAAATGATGGGGTCTAAATTAGCTGTTACTACTCAAGAAAGATCTTGGTGCCATTGTGGATAATGTTCTGAAAACATCCACTCAATGTGTACCACAGTCAGAAAAGATAATGTTTGGAACCATTAGAAAAGGGAGAAATGATAAAACAGAAAACTACATAGTGCCACTACATAAATCCGTGGTGCCCTCACCTTGCATACTGCATGTAGTTCAAGTCATCCCATCTCAAAAAAGATGTATTAGAACTGAAAAAGTACAGAGAAGAGCAACAAATTACTTAGGACTATGTATGAAGGACTTAGGACAGCTTCCATATGAAAAGAGATTTAAAAAGACGGGGACTGTTCAGCTTAGAAAAGAGACAACTAAGGGAGATATGATAGAGGTCATAGATAGATAGATATGATAGATATAAAATCATTACTGGTGTGGAGAAAGTGAACAGGGAAGTGTTATTTATCCCTTCACATAACACAGAATGAGGAGTCACCTGGTGAAATTAATAGGTAGCAGGTTGAAAACAACATAAGAAAGCACTTCACATGACACAGTCAACCTATGGAGGGATGTTGCCAGGGGATGTTGTGAGTGAGGGCCAAAAGTATAACTGAGTTCAAAAAAATTAGGTAAGTTTATGGAGGATAGGGGCTTATATGCCTACTATCAAAGATGGTCAGGTATGCAACCCCATGTTCTAAGTGTCCCTAAACCTCTGATGACATGAAGCTGGGACTGGACAACCGGGGTGGATCCCTCAATTCCCTTCGAAGCATCTGTCACTGGCCACAGTCAGAGACAGGATACTGTGGTAGATGGACCACTGATCTGATCCAGTATGGCTGTTATGTTCTTGGGGGTTATTTTCACTCTTTATTCAAATATTACGTAGAGGAGAAAAACAATTCCTATTTCCTAGTGTGTTCCTCATGGGTAAATCCTGCAATCCTTTCTCAGGGAAAACTCCAAACACTGCTTGTCCTGAAAATTTCAGAGCCCATTCTGAGAGTTGTTGAGTTCTCAGCAACCAGTTGGTTTCAGCAGCAATTCAGTGTTCCAATCTCACCAGAAGTGAACACCTACTAGAAGGGGCACTGCTGAGCATACTCAGTTACCACTGAGTCCTAGTTGCTACAGGATTGGGCCCATTGACTTTTAGTTGAGTTTTCCTTGAGTAAGGATTATAGGATTTGGTCATCAGGGTCTTGTGGTCAGAACTTTGCCTACTACTATATTTTTGCACCCTAGCCAATTTATTACAGATGAGATGGTGCTAACCCAACATCAGCCTCCTCTGTAGTCATTTGATGCAGAACATGAATTATTTTACAACCATTTTTGCTAAAATGCCTGGGTTATTAATTCAGAATATTCAATGGGCCAAATTCTGCTCTCAGCTATACCAGAGTGACTGCTGTTCTCGCTGGAGTTACACCAGCATTCCACTGGTGCAACTCAAAGCAGAGTTTGATCCAGAATCTCTCCATTGTTAATTATCATAATGGTAAACAAAGCCTAATATTATGACTGCATTAAGAGTCAATGAAAAAGGGCATTACAAAGTAAAGTGGTGGGTGGATCCATCTGCTCGTCATATGTTAAATAACCCCAGCGGTTAACTTCTTTGCTGGCTCACTGCTTTGCCTTCTATTTTATAAGAGGAAAGTTATTTTTGAATATAAATTGGGGAGCCAGGCTCATGCACCATTTTAATGACTAATTACTCTTTCCTGTATTTACATGAAACAATTTGAACTTAAAACTCATGAGCAACATTTTCTCCATTTGAGAATGCACTTTAAATTGCAGCCAGGTATGCTAGCAATCCATCTAAAATCCGTTAGCTGGCTAGTACAACAATACTTCACACTACTGTAAAAACAAAATGATACGGCAAAGATTATTTGTTGTACTATCACTTTCAAAGCTTTCTGGTATTTGCAAAGCAGCCTAATAAAATATTGGCCTGTCTATGAAAGATTGCTCATCAGAGATCATTCTAAACAGGTTAGATTATCGCTGTGCTTGGTGTGTTAATTGCTCTCTTCCAATAGCACTGGGCTTTTAAAAACTAATTTTATTACTGGGAAGTCATGTGAGACCTCTGTTTATTTTGTGCTATAAATATGCACCAAGGAAGTCAAGTGACTGTAGATGTTTTAGTTTGAAGTGGAGCATATATTTTTCAACAAATTCTAATTGTGCAAAATACATCTCTATAAAGGAAGACTTTTTTCCCCCATTGCCTAGTCTTTGAACTTTTCTTTTTAAATATCCTCTCCTGATAGCAAAAGAAGTTATAATGGAAAAGTCTTGATCCCTTGTGTATTGATGGAATAATAACATGTTATACATGGTACCTAGTGGAGGAACCAATATGCCAGTGGTGTTAACCACTGGATCATCCTTCCACTCCATAAGTCACCATCCCTACCTATAGAAGAGTTGGGCTTAGTTCCCTACTCTGCCACATACTTCCTAGATGGGCAAGTCATCTAATATCTCTATGCCTCAGTTCCCCATCCGTAAAATGAGAATATTTGAACTTCCCTGCTTTACAGTTGTGCCATGAGGATAAATATATCAAAGGCCTGAGTGCTCATATACTTAAATGATAGGGGCCAAATAAATACTATAAATAGAGAACCAAAACAGTAATTTTGTCAGTGCTACATATTGGCACCTGCTTCACTCCCTACCCAGCATGGATTTTGACTAGACAACTCAATGACCATGTCCATGATTCACCTTTCCCAATTCTGCTGACTTAGAATGCACTTAATCCGTAGCTTGAAGGCCTTCACAACTTTGGCAGCCCAGCTGATTTTTGGGCTTTGTGCAAAGGAAGCAGGCTGTGGACCAAACGTAGCTGTTGTTGCTATTGAAAGGAAAATGTGAACAAGGCACATCCTGAAATGGAATTGAGCGGCCATATCTCTTCTTTTCCAGCTGCCCTTAGAACTAAGTAAATGAAAATGTCACCAAACTTGAATTGTTTGCCCGCATTGGCTTGAGCCAAATTCCAAAACAACTATGCCAATATGACCTAGCTCATAAGGACCTATAGCCAGGCTCCTTACACATCCCCTGGGCATATGTGGGAGGAAGCCATGGCCCTGAGCCATCTTAAATACATGGGTCTACACTTTCAAGTGACCAGTGACATTGTTTTGGGGTGCCTCAGTTTTTCAGTTGCCCAATTTGAGGCACTGATTTTCAAAAAGTGCCGATTTCAGCTTTCCAGGGACTCTGATATTGATTTTACATGGACAGTGCTCAGATGAGTGGCAGTATAAAACCCTGAGATAGAATAGACAAATAAATGAACCAACCATATAAATCATAACTCCAGGGGAAAATTTAATGAGTATTTTTAAGCACAGGACCCTTGGCATTGTGACATTAGTCAAACAGCACCTACCACACCGACAACTCATTAACAGACCCTTTCCCTTCCTTCCTACCCCATTCCCTTCTCCTGACCCACACATGGAAACTTGCCTTTAGGTAGCCACTCTTTTGATTAGTTAGAAACTAAGCCCAAAGCATATTCAATATCAATTTCCCTATGAAGAAGACATCTTGGTCCCTCTGGATAAACATAGAAGCAAATGACACTTGCTGTGACTGTACAGATTGCAGATTAATGGGCTATCCTGCTATGAAGACTAAAAGAAATGATAGCCACCTTGCAGTATTAATCATTTTGTGACAGTCTGCCCTAATAGCACCATTTTTATACCTCTATAGGAAAATTTAGCTTTCAGAGTTAAATCATCCCATTGGATCTCATCCATCCTCCCAGTGGCATCCTATGTTTCTAATACAAAATGTTGAATAAAAATGGAATGGGAGAGAGGCGGTTTAACTTGTAATGTTTTTGATAAATCAGATGGCTTGGTAGCACCTTTTGATTTTCAGATAGGCACAAACATAATCATATTCACAACATGGGCAAAGAAATGTTGTCTTTGAAGCTATAGATGAAAAGCCGGCACAAAATGAAAAGATTTGTTTTGTTCATTGATGTCAATATTTTCTCAATGCTTGAAAAGAATGAAGTCAGGAAAGGAGTCTGTCTGATGGGCCATGTTTGTGTTCCTGATGCATATGTGTGTGTGTTAACTTCTGTTTAATCCAGAGAATCATGGGTTAAAATGTTGAGCTCTAATCTTCCATTAAGGAAAATGCAAATATTCGCTTATCCAAACAGAGCAAGCCCATCTTTGAAATGCTCATTTTGACTTTCCCCCCATATTTAAAATTCTCTTATCTTATTTGATCTTGACAGTAGACCCCTCCTTCATCTATAATTCAAGGGAAAATCTTGTAGACTTTGAATTTAAATCATTGGGGTTTTGTTTATTCTCACATGAAAAAACGGATTCAACCCTGTTTTGACTAAGCTACAAGTACACAAAAGTAGCTCTTTCCCTTTATAGACTAATTTGCGAATTCAATGCCCACTGGAGTCTTCCCACTGACTTCCCATGTGCTTTGCATCAGGCCCTAATATTTCCTTTTACAAAACTCTTCCACCAGTTAGGGAATAATAAACTGTGATTTCAAAGATGTATAGAGGTTTGTAGGATGACTGCATTTGGTCCTCGGCTGAGATCTTGAGCACAAAAGTGAAAACTCAAGCCAATGTGCACTATCAAATATTAATTAAATAAGCTGCACTACCCAGTGCAAAGTATGCATTACTCTCATTTTACAGATAGCATTTCTGTGCCTCAGTTTACCTAGCTGATTTGCCCAAGGTCATCCAGCATGTCAGTGGCAGAACTGGAGATAGAAGTCAGTTCTTCCCCTTGATAACTTGACAATACTGCCTTGCAGAACTGTGCTATTATCTGTATTCAGTCACATTGGATAAGTGACTTAACCTTTTTGCCTTAATTTCCCTATTTATTTCCCCATATTTCTGCACACATACCTTACACAGCCAGTGTTAAACTATCCTGTGCTCTTTTGTCTGACATCACGCACTTCTCACATCAAATCATTCTTCCAAGCCGCTTCTTGTAATCAAGTATGCTCTGAGGCATGAAATGTGCATGTCTCAACCATGAAGAATTACTGCTAGGGTCCCACTGTGTGCTGCAGTGCACCCTTCTCCCCTCCCCCAGTACATCTTTTTTTCCCTCTGCTTTTCACACTCTGGACCACTATGGACTTGTTTTGCAAGCTTGTTGCTGTACAGCTACAAATTCCATTCGCTGCAGCCCTGATTTTCCAACATGAGCCCAGACAAAAACGAAAGAGGAGCACAAGCTCTTTGGTGCAGGGACCACCTTTTTGTTCTGTTTCTAGAGTGCTGAACATAATGGGGTTCTGGTAAATGACTGGAGCTCCTAGGTGCTCCTGCAATACAAATAACAATAAATGTGTTAGGGTGAGTACACTTGACAGAAAGATGTTGGACATTTTCCAGCAAGAAAATAGAATGGAATAACTGATTGGTTCACTGCCTGAAAGTCCTGCTTGGCTATAGTGGAGGACTGGAGCTGGTAATTACACTCCTGACATTTCCTTGGCTACTAGCTTTTCCCCCACCGTCCCTGGCCCCTCCAAACTTAGCAGGGGGGGGGACTTAGCAGTTATAGGGAGTGCTGCTACACGGCTCCATTCATCCTGCGCAACACAGATACCCTCTACTGCTGACGGCCTCCCCACCTGAATAGTGTGAGGAAGCAAGCATTACACTGATTCAAGGATAGAATGGATGCACTCAGTTGGTTAGAATAACCAATTGCTCTACCACAGATTGATCTTTCTAGTGCAGACATACCCCTAAATGGGTTATAATCCTAGAAATGAAATAAAACACAAAAGTAGGCGGAGGACGTATTTATACTTTCTGCTAGCAAAGTGTCAATTAGGAATCAGTAATGCAATGTGTCTTTACACAATAGCAGTTTGATTTTCTGTTGCCACAGACGCTCATTAGCACACCAGTTCATTAAGTTTCTCTTAATTGCTTCATTGGTTTAAGCTTCAGCAAGCATCTGAAAATATTTTCCATTCAAAATTAGAAGAAGCTGGAGATGTGCCCTACTTGATTTTGTTTGTTTTTATTCTTTAGAGGATAGTGGTAATTTTGCCTTTAAAATAATAGAAAATAGACTGACTTCACTCAAGGAGAGTAGATCTAAACACAGCCTCCTGTAGACTCTCTTTAAAAGATAGAGATTCAGGTGTTTGCCTAAGATAGGAATGTCTTCTGAATAGCAATGCTTACTGCACCCATAAGTCTCTGTCTGGGCCAAGGAATCTGAAGCTGCCTTCCCCTCTACCAGAAAAGATGTAGGATCCTTGGTAATCTCAAATGTTCTGAGACTCCCAGATGGCATAAGTGGTTCAGCATCTGACACAGAATGCTCTTCCAACCTCTCTTTAATGATGACGAATGGAGAGGGTTGCTCGATAGAGAGGCTCTTTTGGTCTGTACAAAATATGAACCTCTGTTCAAATACAAAGAGCTCCTTGTATATATCTGAGCAGGAATGTTCAGCTCAAATATAGGCTATGGCTAAAACGAAACGGGTGTATCAAATGCACTGCAGAAATGAACTGCTCAGAGTCAGTTGAAAAAAAAATTTCTGCAGAAAAATTCCAATAAAGGAAGTTTTTGAAATTTTCAGTCAAATTTTTTGACGTAAAAAACCCCAAAAAAATGAAAACCAAAATTTTCAGCTGACACTAAAAAAAAAAAAAGTTTCTTCAAAATTTAGTTTAGTTGTAAACAACATTGTCAGTTTCAACAAGCCCCTTTCAGCTATAAAAGCAATCCACCAGGTTTTTCTATTTGTTTTAATAGTCGTGGGGTTCATAGAAAACTCAGTCCTGGAAGGCTTGCTTTTGTATGTGAACTGACTCACTCAGCTGTACTCTTCTGTCCTGGTCAATGTTTGGAGAAATGCATCAGACTGACATCTCAAGGTGTCACCTTCCATGTGATAGGAAAAAACTTGGGTTGTCCATAACTCCTTGTATCATTAATGATCTCTTGACACTACTCTGAAGAACATTAATTCTTGTGTCCTGGACAAATATTATGTAAGTAATTACATTTCACTTCCTTAAATCCCACCAACAGAACAGAGTTTTTCACTCACTGTATCCAACGTAGGTTTATCTACATGAATACTTAGTTTGTGTTGTGACTCTACCTCACGCTAGCCCGCTGCGCCCTAAGGGTATGCTTCTGCGGCCTGTGGCTGTGAGCCTCCGAGTCTGCATCGACAGACTCGGGCTCATGGGGCTTGCACTACCACACTAAAAACAGTGCTTTCTAAGTTGTGGTTTGGGCCCTGAAACTCACTCCTCTCCCTCAGCTTCAGAGCCCAAGCTCCAGTCCAAGCTACCACATCTACACAGCTATTTTTAGCGAGGTGGCACAATCCTGAGTCCTTTGACCCTGGCTCAGAGGCTCGTTGCCACAGGCTGTGTAGACATACCCTAATTGTCCATGTGCACCTCAGCAGGGGTTCACAAACCGCTCATTAGCACTTTTTGCAAACTCCCATTTTGAAGTGGGGTGGATCCAAGTGGAGATGGTGGTGGTGGTGGTGGATTGAGGACTGTTGAAACTGCAAATGATCATGATAAAAGTGGGAGGGTTTCCTGGTCCTGCTTGCAGGATAGGGGGCTCAGTGGCAAGGCATATGATCAGAGTCAGTCTGAAAAGACACAGCTTAAATAAAGGTGGGTTGAGTAGTGCCTCACTGCCTTGGGGAGCAATCTGCTTTCTCTCTTTATGGGTTCTTGTGTGTATATCACTAAATTCTATGAAATAAAGCTGTGTAATGTTGCAGTCTTCCAGCAAGAATATTTGTTTGTATCTGCTTTCTCTGTGTATGCTGTGAATATAACAGTAATATAATGACAAGGAGTCCGGTGGCACCTTTAAAGACTAACAGATTTAGTTGGGCATAAGCTTTCGTGGGTAAAAAATGCATGGAGTGGAAATTACAGTTAGTCTTTAAGGTGCCACCAGACTTCTTGTTGTTTTTGTGGATACAGACTAACACGGCTACCCCTTGATACTTGAGTAATGTAATGGTGACTGTGTGTGTCTGAGAACAGTATGCCATCCTCTTGTGGCTGACTGCAGAGAGAATAAAATTCGTACTGCTTCTGAGAACTGAGATTATCTTGTAGCTAACGTGCGCTGTGTTTTAGGAACAAAGGACGAGATTTTTAAAGGTCTTTAGGTGCCTAAAGATACAGATAGGCATCTCATGTGCTTTTAAAAATCCCACTAGGTGATATCTTTAAAAATCTAGGTCCCAAATTCCCAGGTCGTGTCCATTTTGGCATGTAGCTCTTTTTTGTGCCTATTGTTTCATTGAAGATTGGACCAAACATGATGCAAGTAGAGGATTACAAACCAGCAAAGCATGCACAGGATTTATTGCCAAAAAATTTTTTTTAAACAAAACTGTGCATTGTGGAACACATTAGAATAATTTTAGCAATGACAAGTTAGTAAACACCACTGCCTTGATTGCCCACTTTAAAAGGATGGTTGATAATCCTCCCTCCAGTGTCTCTTGTTTGATTTTCACCTCCATCCCCACCCTCACCGAAACTTGTTGAATGAGAAGATGCTACAGCTTCTGGATTTATCTGGAGTTTTTAGACTGAAACTAGTTACTCCTGAGGGCATTCTATGCCAAAAATTAAAAATTCTGCGCACAAAATTTTAAAATTCTGCAAGTTTTATTTGTCAATAAATAAATGCAGAGGCTCCAGCATGGAAGTGGGGAGCACAGGCCACTGCATGAAGGTGGGATATCACCTTCCCTCACCGGGACATGGAGGCTGCACCCAACTCTGACACAGCACAAGGCCTGGGCCTGTCCCAGAAACACCCTGAGGCCTTGCCCCTATGTGCCAGGTGCACCAGGAGTGGGGCAGGCAGGCTTACCCAAGCAGGATCCAAGTGTGGAGGGGCTCTGTGGGGGGGGGGGGATCCAGATGTGGGGTGAGAGGATTCTATGTGGGACAATCTGGGTGCAGGCAGCTAAGTAGGGGATTTGGTGTGTGTGGGGATCGTTGGGGGGTGTTCCAGGTGCTGAGGCAATGGGATTCTGCAGGGGCTTCCAGGCAAAAGTGGTTAGGGCTCAGCGGAGGGGTGTGGGGTTCTCAGCAAAGGGGTCTGGGTGCTGTGGGAGTGGGACTTGGTGGGGTGGGCGTCTGGATGCAGCTAGTTGGGGTCAGTGGCATGGGGTCTGGATATGGGGGCTCAGGGTGGTGCAGGGGGTGGGGCTCATCATGGTGAGGGTTTGAGTGAAGGGAGCTCAGTGGGGAGTGGTCTGGGTTCAGGGGTGGGGTCCATAGGCAGGGAGTCTGAGTGCAGGTGGGCTCTAGATGCAGGGGATGAGGTTCAGTGGGGTGGGGTTTGGGTATGGAGGGCTAGGGGAGTTCTAGATGTACCGTGTGAGGCTTTGCAGGGATGTTTGGGTATGGGAGGTCTGGACGCACAGGGGTTGGGTGAATGGGGGAGCAGCTCCCTGTATTGTGACCCCCAGAGCTGAGGAGCAATGGGGACATGAAGCATGGGAGGATGCTGAGCTTCCTGCAGCTGGGGGAGGTTTTTAGGGGTGGGTCTGACACAGCCCCAGCAACTCCTTCCAGGGGAAGAGGAAGTCCTGTTCTCTCCTGCCTCCAGCACAGCCGGGACTAGCAGCTGATTACAGCTTAAGGTAGGAGACACTGACTGGGGTGTCCCCAGCCCTGCAGTGATTTACCTCTCTGCTGGCTGCTCTGGGTGCCTGAAATGATGTACCTGCGCTGCTAGGGAGTGATGCACATCTGCTCTTAAAGCTTCCCTTTGCTTTCCTGTCAGAAAGTCATTTTTTTCTGCAGGGAACCAAAGAATTCTGTGCTCGTGCAGTGGTGCAAAATTCCCCCGGGGTAACTAATCAACAGAATTTTGTGCATAGCAATGATTTACTTTGGCAGAAGTCCCATGTTCAGCAAAGTCCAGTGTTCTTGTCCCTATGCTAGATCAATATCCCTATCTGATCACTGATGGAGTTAATGTGAACTGCTTAGAAATCCCAGCACACTAAGTAAACTAAATTAACTCTTTCTACTTCTTTACAGTGCATAGAGTGTTTAAAGCAATGACTCTCTTTTTTTTTTGTCTAGAAAACCAGTGCAAATCAGAAGTGTCCACAAATTAGACAATCAGTTTTGTCCAGAAGAGATTGAGGTTGGTGATACTGAGATACACACACCTCTAATGGATAAGCCTAAATCAAAACTTCAGTCATACATCAGCTGATCCACTCAGAAATTACAAAGATGGTGCAACATGTAATAGTATGTTAACAGTATTGTCAGCCTTACACAGTCAAATCATGAGATTTAAAAAAAATAAAGGTTGTCTTCTCATTTGCTTTGGGGTTTGTGAGTCTTTCCGATTCACACTTTCCAGCTTTTCTCTGCAACCATGAGAGCTAGAAACATTCTTTTTTCAAAATGACAGCTGGAATACTGAGTAATTGCATGACTCCAGGAGTTGGGGCTTAAAGAAAAACACCAAATGTTGCAAGGCTCACAATAAAATCATGATCTGGCAACACTGCAATTAATGCCCCCAAATCTGTTTAAAACACATCAATTCCATTTGATTTATTCCATTAGATTATTCACTGCTGTCTGGAAAGATCAATCACTACTGAAAAGTGCATCCTAGATTCAGATGGGTTCCTAGTATAGAAAGAAATCTTATAGATCAAGGTTGTTAATTGAAGAATTCTATACAATAAAACAAAAAAGACCTGCTTTTTCAAAATTGTAAATCTTGCTTGTAAAGCTTTCAGCTGAATTTTGAAAACAGGTAATTCTACATACATGGTTAATTAGGTGCATTTGCACATGCAGTTAGCCAATTTGCAAGGGCAATTCTAATAAATGCATGCCATTGCACATCTTGCATAACTAAAACTCATGTCTAATGCAATTTGAAATGAACTGAGAAGTCCAATGAATGCCTCTGGGGCTTACACTAAATATTGCACAAATATAATGAACTTTTGTACCTCAAGCAAGTCCCATTAGAATCACTGATTTAATATAGGGAAGTTTAAACAAAAGTAATGTTTGAATTAAAGTTTAATGTTAGGGAAATGGACTGTCAGGACGTGTATAGGCTGAGAAGGAACGGCAGCACTTTAAGATTGTAAAGTGTTGCTAAATGTCATAGCAACACTTATTTTGCTGTGGAAATTAATAATGTATAAGAGCTTTTGCAGCCATGAGTTAAGCCATGACTGGCAACTAGAGTTTTTTCTTTCAGTCAAGACCGTCTCCCTTTTAGGTATTCAATCCTGCTCCTACTGGATTCAATTAGAGTTCTCCCAATGACTAGCTATACGTGTTTAATTAAGTCCTGATTCTGTTCCCTAAAGTCTTAACTTTGTAGCATGCGTAGGTCAGAGGACAAGACCACAGGTGAAGCTTTAGTAGGCCAGACTTTCTAACAGTGTAAATTGACATTGCTCCTTTGAAATCAGTGGAGCCATGAGAACTTCTATGAGCTGCGAATTTAGAACAGAAACTCATACTAAATAGTATGAACAGACCTCACTTGTTCAGCCACACAGTCACTAACTATTGCTATTGACATAGAACCTGCATATTTACCATTTAAAGGGCTCCACTGATATTCAAGCATTAAGATACTGGATCCACAAAGTACATAAGCACATGCTTAACTTTATTACACGAGTAGCCCCCATTAATACTAGTGGGACTGTTCACATGCTCTAAATTGCTGAATCAGGGCTTTGCAACCTTCTGTGGTAAAGCTTAAGGGAGGGAAGGAGGAAAGTACTCTTGAAATTCTCAGGGGAGAAATTAATACTTCCCCACAGAAAAACCTAAATAAATGCTAGACTCGCCAAAGGCTGGCCCTGAAGGGTAGGGCATGTTAAAGAATGTCAAAAAAGCTCCATCTGTCATATGTTCCCACAGCTGCCCCATCCTCCAATACTCCTGTTTGTCTTGAGTGTCTTTGCCTTCTTCCATGCAACTGGAACACCTGGTCGAAAAGGGACCCTCCCCAGCCTGGTGAAAATGAGTGAGCGAGGGTGGGGGAGAGCGAGTGATGGAGGGGTGTGTGTGGAGTGAGTGGGGCGGGGCCTCAGAGAAGGGGCAGGGCAAGGATTTTCAGTTTTGTGTGATCAGAAAGTTGGCAACCCAACATGCAAGTTGTGACTTAAGAGCCACATGATAGCCCTGAGTAACTTGCTCACGGTCACAGCCTGTCAGTGGCAGAGCTCAACAATTCTGAATCCTAGTTCCAGGAATTAGAAAACCCTTTTTACTGCACTTAGAGGAACTTAATGGAGTTCAGCATCCAAATCCCATTGCAAGTTCAATGGGTTGGGCTTCTAAGTCTGTTAGACTCTTTAAAATCCCAACCAAAGTGAATTATTTCAAATATATGAATGTCTAAAGTTCAGACAGTTTGAGTTGAGACTTTAAATAGAAGCCTATTGTGATGTGCTTAAATGTCAATACGAGAGCACCCGGACAATTTTTCATCTCTGCTTCAAACCTTCAGACGGTGCCAAAGGACAGATAATGCTGCTGCAGCAAGAACAGGTACTATTCAAGCTGACAGTCCTTTTTTTTTTAAAAATCTATCTTAATTCTAAAACCTCACCAGCGTTTTGTTTTCAAAGAAGATCTGTGAGCTAGATGGTGTATTTCACAAGGGCTGCTCTTTGAATGACCATAACTTCGGTTTCAGTAGATTAAGACAAAAGATAACATTGATTAGTTAACAGAAGCTCCATTGTGGGAGTCCTGCAGTCTTATTTTCTTTCAGTACTGGATAAAAACTCCTTGACTAGCATAGTAAATGAAGATGAATCAATGTGAAGTTGAATCATATTTATCAGGAGCACAGTGCATTGGACAAAGCACATAGCCTGAGACATGAACTGCGTGCCCCCAAACTGTCCAAATACCATAAGAATTCCAGCTTACTCCCCGAAAGCAAGCTGAGCGAAGGAAGAAGACAAAGAGGCCAGTCTATTTACAGCAAAACACTTATACCCTGATTGTGCGTCTATTGCATATTAACCAAACATGAATTCATGCACATAGGATACTGTGTACACTAATCAGTCTTGGGGCTAGATCCTAAAAGAGGATTTAGGATTATGTTAATGCAAACTAGATACCTTTGTAGTTTGTGCCAGCAGCATCCACATGGGGCAGTTTTGAGCACAACACTGGTGCGTTTTGCAGTTTGCATGTCCACAGCCCACACTGTGCTGCAGTGTAGGCAAGCCCTTGGACTCAGCGTTGCAGTGCCTTACTCTTAGATGTTATGCCACCTCGTGGAATGCACAGCTCCAAGGTAGGTGCCCAGGCTCACTATACAATGCCTGAGGAGAGCTGGACCCCTAAGAATGGGACTCACAAAAGCCAGCATGCTGAGTGGGAAGCCATCTAAACTTGCCAATAGGCCATGCCCCTCTCTTCAGCATTTCCTAAGTCTAACCCCTCAAAGGGACGTAGACTAAATTGGAGGCACCTCCCTCTGCTTGGAATTCACAGCTGTGAAACCTCCCCTGAGTTAGGAGTACAAGCCCTTTCTTGGGCAGGTACACACATGCAGGTGCTCCTCCTAGATCCAGTAGCCCATGGGTTAGAACACTTACCCAGGGTGTGGGAGACCCAGGTTTAGTTCCCCCCGCCTCCCTGATTTGGAGCAGACATTTGAACCAAGGTCTTCTCCCCTTTAAGGTGAATGCCCTAATCACTGAGCAATGGGGTGTTCGGGATGGTTCTTTCTTAGTCTCTCCTGTTGAAGCTGTTCCATTTGTATAAATAACTAAGTAGTCATTGGAACAGACTTGAACTTAAGTCTCTACCATCCCAGCTGTATGCACTAAACACTGGGCTATAGACACTGGGTGAAAGAAAGAGGGACTAGTAAATACTCTATACAAAGGGGAACAACTTTAATGGGAAAGATGCACCCTAGAATACCCCAAAACCCCCTGGTTAGGGCACTCTCCTGGGAGATGGTATTTGAGCCCAGGTATACCTACTCAATGTCAGGTAGAGTGAGGATGTGAATCTGGGTCTTCCACACCCGGGGTTTGGGCTCTAACAATTAGGCTAAAGATTTTAATTCTCCTTTGTTTTGTGTGAGACCTGATCCAGTAGGCATGCTCTGAGCACATCTATCAGACTGGGACTACAGACAAGGTAGGTGGGATAGTGCCTAATGTGAGGATCCCACTGGGGCTTAGGCAAGAGGGAGGTACCCAGGCAGCTTGTGCATGCCCTGTGACAGATACATAGGCAATCCTGTGAGGTTTTGAGCACCTGCAAAAGTCCTAGTGCCATGAATGGGCGTTAAAGGTGTTCATTGTCTTGCAGGATCAAACACTTACGTCTCATGAAATTAAACTGAAGAGAATGGAAGGGACGTTGTAGAGGCATAATGGAGGGAAGAATTTGATTCTACAGTTCTAAGGTGACAATACTTTTTGCTGTAATCAGTTAAAGCCACCCAGTGTATCCTAATTTTTGTCAGTCCTCTACATGCCAAAGGATAAGGGCATGAACTATGCAGTTGGAACGAAGTTTAATTTATCTGAATACAGAATTAAAATCATGGAAGCAGGAACAAATGTAGGTCCTGACTTTGAGACAGTTTAGGTGCAGAACAGTGTGCCTATATTGTGCATACAGGAGAGACTTTCCAAAGGAGATTTGTCCTCCTAAAACCCATTAGCCTATTTTGAGTATTCTCCCACAATTACTATGATTTCAAGTAATGTCAACTACATGTAAGAGGTGGAGTAATGTCAACTACACGTAAGAGGTGTAGCTATAAGGAAATTCTTTCCAGATTGCTAAATCTTTTGGAACAGCTGAAAAATATAACTGGCCTCAGAGAATCCTGTCCTTTTTTCATACTGTGTCCATTACATGCTGGGACAGGACCTAGAGTCTAGTGAGCACTGAGTGAAATCCCTTCCTCTGCAGAAGGCCTAAACATCACTTACGTTCAATTTATGTTGTAAGGATAGGCTTGAATTTCGTTCACAGTGCAGATATGATTAATAAATTGTCTTTCATAACTTAATGTCACAGTTGTTACCAAAATCTTTATTCTACACGTGAGCCTTTTGCTACCACTATGTTACTGAGGTACATACATATTTCTGAGTGCAATACACTTTAGCCATCTTTACGATCATGAAAATATTCATCACATTTTAAATAATATTGTGACACAAGCTCATGCCAAGGCCCTGGGCCTTACTGAACACTGACAAATGAAGAGCTGGAAACCAGTCTGCTTCATCTCTATTGTGGAAATAAACATTAGAGTTATAAGAATGTGTTTAGTATTTAAACTTTTGGAATGCTTGTAGGATGCTGCATGTATTAATCCTACTTAAATCTGTTTACCATGTTATAAGGTAACGTTTACATGTTTGCTCCAACTATAAAAATGTTTATGAAGACTGTAAACTCCCTACAGTCAGGTGAGAAGTATTACCAGCTGGGCAATGCTAGCTTACCACAAGAGGCATTCTCCCCAACAGAAGAAGGTCTATAGACATCCGACAAGCCATTGTGCACAGGAGACTATGTTGATTGCTTCCCCCAAACCCCTACAGAGTGTATATGCACAAGCCCTCATCCCATCACAGCTTGAATGCTGGGGGAAGGGAATAAAAATTCCTGATAAGGAGAAAATGTTACCTTTATGCTGTCTGGACTCTGAGGGGCAAGGATTCCTAAACATGGACAAGCGATCCCAATGCTGCTTGGCTTGGGTTAGCTCTAAAGGACATAACACTTGCTTATTCTATAAACTTCTGTTATATTTTTGAACTTAAGATTGTGTGTATGTGTTTAACTACTTTAGCCTGGCAAATAACTCCTTTCTTTTTTTTCCTAGTTAGTAAACCTTTAGTTACAGGATTGGCTTCAGCATTGTCTTCGGTTTGAGATCTGACCTTGGGTAAGTGACTGGTCCTTTGGGACTGAATATTGATATTTTTGGTGTAAGGGACCATCTATCACAAAAGCAGACTTGACTGTGTGGCAAGATAGATTGGAGAACCCAAGGGGATGGTCTGTGGCTCCCTATTAAGGCTATTAGAGTGCCTGAGGTGTTCACACTTGTTACTTGGTTGGTGAAATCTAAGTATGGAACACACAACCAGTTTGGTGTTCATGCCCTGTTTTTTGACAGTCTGCCTTGAGTTTGATACTCATGGTCGTGAGCCACTCCAGACAGCGTGACAAATATAATACCTATGTGTTTTAACAAGCTCCCAAACCTTTATGGAGCCAGATTTTGAGCAGTGCTGGAGTTTGGAGGTGCGGGGAGCGACGAGTCATTGGTAGTGCGCCCTTCAATTATATCTATTAATTTGAAAAAGTGCCATACATACACCTAAAAGCCAGCTGAGGGGGGCAGTCACTTCCTGCCCCCCATCAGTCCCACTGTCCCAAATCATGAGCTAAGTACCTTGTTTTTGAGTAAGAGGAATGTCATCATGTTGTCCAGGTAATTGCATTTCCTTTATTTTGTTTAGTTCGTCTTTGAGTTAACGATTGACCACAATGTTCGCTTTCAGATCAACTTTCACCTTGAAAAGTAGCAAAGAACACTCATGAATCTGGGGCAGATTTTCAGACAAATTAGACGTCCGGTTCCACATGCAAATTGCCACAGTTTAGTCACTTTACACACAATTGTTACTAAGAAGTAGATTGAGTCTTCAGGGTCAGACAATATTTAGGGGAGGAAAATAGCTGCAGTGCCCCAGATAGCCTTACAAAGACACTGTGACTCCGAGTCCTAATTCCTGCACTGAAACCCACCTGGCTCCTATGGAATAATAACTTACCACATTCCTTTACTGGATGCACGTTGCACTTCCCCACATGTGACATTTTGGAAGAACAGCGTGGGAGCTAAGACTGACATACTCTGCCCCTTCCACATTCATCTGCTCAAGTGGGAACAGTTCTGGCGCACAACCCCTCCATTTCCCACTTACAACCCCAGCCGCATTGCTAGAGCACTATGTAGGCATAGTTGAGGGTTGTCTCAAACCCGCTTCCTCCCCTGAGCAAAAGATTGGACCAGTCATGATCTGGTCCTGAATGAGCAAATGGGCAGTTCCACTCACTTGAATGTGAAACCAATTGAATTTGGGGGTGCAATTATGGAAAATAAGCTTACAGTTGCAAACCCAAACCCTGAAAATCTATTCCAACATTTATTGATTATAAAGGCAGTACAGGTCTGTTGCATCTTATGCTGGGGTTACGTTCCGCAGTCAGCGTGTAAAGCGAAAATCGCGTATAGTCAAAATTCCATTGAGTGTAATGGCGGGCGAAATCGCCCGCACTACACTGCAGTATTGAAATTGTAATTTTTCTCTTTTGTTTTGTTTTGTTTTTTTGTTTTTGCCGACCGCGCAAAGCTGAATTCGCACATGTTAAATGCGCATAAGATGAGACAGACCTGTACATAAAACCTGTCTATGGTGTGAAATGAGACCATTAGTATCTTTTAAAAATGCAATCGGCAAATACTATAATTAGACAATTTATTTTCCTTCTAACATTTAACATCAACAAAAAATTGTACACTTTCAGCCATAATTTTTCAACAGACATGCAGCAATAAATGCTTAAATATGCATTGATTCAAGATAAGAATTTGCCTTGGAGACATTGTTAACACAGACATCAAATTAGCTTGACATTGATTCAGTAATGAGTATTTAGGGCAAAACAAACTTCACTGGAATCAGTCAACATTAGGAGACCTACAAAGATAAATGTGGAAGCTTAATTCATAAATGAATTATTTCTATTTGTTCAAAATTATATGATAGAACGTGAGAAGCTTTCATCAGAAGTGGTGTTTTCCTAATGATTTTATTAAATGTATGCTTTATTTAAAATTAAATGTGAATGTTTCTTTGCCACATCAGACATATAATTGTCAGGTTGAAATAGCTGGAGGTCCCTCTTAAAACTAACAAACACCACCAGCTTAAGCCCCCACCCAGGATGTCTTGGCTCACTAACTACCTTCCCTGGGTGCCCTTATAATAAGCAATACATCCCAGTTTGCAAATCTGTTGTCGGTGTGTGTGCAAGTGTGAATTAAACAAGGTAAACTTTATTGGGTGAATGTTGCTATGTTCCCTGTCTATATAAAGAAAACACTCCCCCACAGTAACTCTGGCAATAGCCCATTAACTTGGACTCCCACCCGCCACTGAATGTCCAATAGGCAAATATCCTTTCACCACATCACTTCCCTTTCCTGTCCGTGAAACCCCAGCCAGTTTGGTGTAAGTGGGTAATGTAGTTCCAATGTCCTCATGTGCACTTGCGCAGATCTGTCTCAAGTTCATTGACATGCTGACTGAACCTGTTCTTAGGCTCCACCACCTAAACCAGATACGATTTCAGCTTTATCAGCTGGCTAGGAAGGGGCCTCACTACAATTCACTCAGCTCTGCTGTTTTCCTCTGCAGCTTCAGCAATAAGCTATCTGACTGTTGCACCTGGCTGATACGCCTCCTGTGTTATTTCCTGTCAGTCTTCCCAATAGCACAATATCCCCAGAGAGGAACCAATACCATACAACCACGCCACTGGGGATACATTTCTTACCACAAGGGAGATGCCCATATTTTCCCCTCCTTCTGTCAGGTCAATTCTGGTACACAACCAATTCTGAATTTCTGTATAGCATGGCAGATCCCACAGTGCCACTAGAAGAATTTGGGGTAGAAAGCTTATGCAAATGAAGCACTCATTCTGTAACTACTTCCACCTGTTCACCAATAGAGGGGGGAAGAGAGCTCCAGGCCCTCCAGAGCATCAGGTCACAGGGATCATAGTGATACAATTATGTAGGACTTTATGAACTGGATTTCACTTTTTCAGGTTGCTGAGACTTCCAGAAAGAAGTATGGAGACAAAAAGGGTGAAGTTCAGCACTTGATGTTTACTCCACACCTGAGGAGAGAGGCTTTAAGACAGTGACTTACAGAAGGGCTCAGCAACCTGAGCAAACCTTTACCAGAGTGGTGAGAACAGGTGAGTAGGGGTGGACGTGGTTGTGATGGGACAGAACCGGCAAGTGGCCACAACATATGTGCCGGGAGTGCAATCCAGTGCATAGTGGCCATTTTAAGGATTTTTAATTACTCCCACTGCCTGCCAGGAGAAGAGGCTACATGAGTTTTGTCAAGAGCGGCGCTTAGAAGGAAGTGGGTCAGATCCTTGGCCCCTCTTGTGGCAGCACAAGAAAGCAGCCATTGAGCTGCCCTAAAGTTAGTTGTGGATTTGCCTGGCATAGGAAATTCCCAGAGTAGCCTAAGGCTGACATAACCGGCTTTATACTGCCCACTCTCCTCTCTCCCCTCACAAAAGAGGCATGTTTGGGTTGAACAGAGCCTCTGGCTCCCAATTGCTAGGAATTCTAGCCCCTGACCTGTCTATAGAGGAAACATTCCTGCTAGTACAATTTAGAGTGTTTTTAGGATGGGATTTGGTCAATTGAACGTGGGGTCAACCATGAGGGCTGCTGATACAGAAATGTACCTGAAAGTTCTGAGCAAACACTAACCTTCAGCCAACTGTTGGTGCTCCTGATGAAAGCCAGGTACAGTGGACCTGCTAGTCCACCAGACTTCAATGCCCACACCTCTTGCCTAACTTCTCCTTAGTAGATCATGAGTAAAAAAGCACACTACTCAGGAGCTCTAGTGGGGGCTCAACACCGGTCCCACACAACTCTTATCAGCACGCGGGCAGGATCAAGCTCTAAATAAGCAATGGGATGACCCTCTTTATATTTTATATTAGTATGTCATGCAATCTTATTTTGTGGATACACTTTCAAAATGGTGTACAGGGATTTAGCTATGCAAGCTCCGCTGACATGAATGCAAGTAATGCAGCTAAATACCCACACAATTTAACATATCTATCTCTTAAGATATAATGTCATAGATTAGAATTTGCATTTTGCCATTGCTGGTGCCTGTATCTCCAGAAAAGTTGCACTGCTTCCTTGCTGCTTGTAGTTGGTTTTCACTGATAGCTATAACAACAGATTTAGGACTAATCCTGGGAATAATGCTCCCTGTGCTGACTCAGGCTGAGAGAATTACATAGACAATGATTCCAGCCACCCGGAGAAGCTAGCCTGTATCAGTCAGAGCTCTCCCTTAGCAGCCAGTTCAAAGGAAGCTGTCAGTCCTGGAGCTGAGCTCTGGTATGCTGTAGATTCTGATGAATTACATACTGGAAAAAGAAGAATGGATGATGATGACCTTGTGATCTGACATTCAGTTCTACTTAATTCCTGAGTCACTGTTATGTGGCTGGAGGAAGGTCCCTTGGCATATGTCCTCAGGAGATTGAGGATGACAAAGTTGTTCGGATACTTGTAACCTGTCAGAGAAACACAAAGCAAACAAAATAAATGTTTGGTTTCTCAGTAGGTCCTGTTACCCAGGATTCAAATGCATTCATTTTGCTTGCAGATTTAGTCAGCATATATTTATTTTTATCTTAACATTCACCATCTTGACAGTAATTTTGTTAGGCACACAATATTAAAATCAGAAACACAGCTTCCAGTAAAAGGACACATTCCATTTGTTGTTGTTATTTTTAATATATGCTGTCTCTCTCCACTTTGGCCTATATAAAATAAAAATATTTGAATGGGACAGAGGCAAGATAATTACACTGCACAACCTACGTTACTCCATAAACTGGCATATCAGCCTGGTCAATAGATTCTTTATTTTCATAAATCATAACATTATAAGGTGTTTTCAGTAAGAATTTCTTTCCCAGTTGTGCAATGGGTAAATACTTCTATGCATTAATGACCACATGTATTTGTTCTTTAAAGTTAGGTGGGCAGTGAGCTGTATTTGTATATGCTGTCTCCTGATTTGCAGGGGCAATCATAGTAATTTCATTCAAACTTAGGTCCATATTTTACTTACTTCACATTCTTGAAAAGCTGGCAATAAATTAGGACATTGAGTGGGTTCTAGCAAAAACACTCCATAGATTTCCAAATATAAGGGAAGAATAGAGGCTCCAAAGAATAGCCCAATTTTTAGGGCTGCCCAAATTTTTTTATCAGAACATACGATTACTTTGCCAGAAATATGTCCAAGTAGACTTAGGGATTCACAGTCTTTGATCACTCGTGGCCATGGTTAATAACCCCACCACGCTGGCCTGACTGAGGCATAATTCCAGGGCTGAGCCAGGACTTCTGCCTTCCCTAGACCTTCCAAGTTCTACAGTCATCCTCTGCAGAAAATGGTCCACACTGATCATGTCAAGATAATGACAATAAGTGTTCTTGGAGTGAACACTGACATTTTCCCAAGAAATCCTCCTAGAGTTAAGTCTTTTGTGTCCAATGTTAATGTTGCTCCATCTGGTTGCTCAAATCAGATTAACTGGATAGCTGCATAATTTAGGAAAGTCTCAAAACATTCCTATAGCCAAGATAGGGCCATTTTTGGCCTTGTTTAATCAGACAGAGTGATTATGTAGAAGAAGGCTCCCCCTTGATTTTCTCTTTATATAAAAGGATGTCACAAATAGAGAGGATAAAGCTATGCAACCTGGTTAATTCCATGCCAAGTAAAGAAACCTGATATAACTTTACAGTCTCTCAAAGTCCACAACCCTCTGTTTTGAAAAGAGTGCTTATTGGGGACAGATTTTCACCAGTCAAATTACTTACAAATTTAAATAGACTTTTGGGTTACTAAATGTTTATACACACTAGCTTTGCTCTCAGCTTAGTTCCATATATCATATGAGAGACAACCAGTCAGGAATAAAGGAACACGTGCAAGGTCAAATTCTTTTCAGTGTGTGTTATATCTTCTCTTCTAACACCAAGTTAAGATTCCTCTCAAATCAAGTTAGGATGTCTTTCTATGCGATGTGCTCTAGTGCAACCAAAAGTTGTGGACATTTGCAGGAATTACTGGGTGAAAATGTATTTATTCCCTGTGTTCTGCAAGAGGCCACTCTAGATGATCATGATGTCCTCTTCTGGCCTTAAGAATCTCAGTGGGGAAAAAAAAAATCTTGGATCATCAAAAGACAGAGCCGCGGTTTATGTAGAAAATATTACCATGGTATTACCATTACTATCATCTGCTTTCATAGCAATCATACAAAATGTCAAAGGTAAAATTAGAGAGCTCTCTCAGCTGAAGAACTTGTTTCTCATCATAAGAACATAAGAATGGCCATACTGGGTTAGACCAAAGGTCCATCTAGCCAAGAATCCGGTCTTCCGACAGTGGCCAATTCCAGGTGCCCCAGAGGGAATGAACAGAACAGGTAATCATCAAGTGATCCATCCCCTCTTGCCCATTCCCAGCTTCTGGCAAACAGAGGCTAGGGACACCATCCCTGCCCATCCTGGCTAATAGCCATTGATGGACCTATCCTCCATGAACTTATCTAGTTCTTTTTAGAACCCTGTTATAGTCTTGGTCTTCACAACATCCTCTGGCAAGGAGTTCCACAGGTTGACTGTGTGTTGTATGAAAAAATATTTCCTTTTGTTTGTTTTAAACCTGCTGCCTATTAATTGCATTTGGTGGCCCCTAGTTCTTGTGTAATGAAAAGGAGTAAATAGCACTTCCTTATTTACTTTCTCCACATCAGTCATGATTTTATAGACCTCTATCATATCTCTCCCCTCCCCCCCCAGTTATCTCTTTTCCAAGCTAAAAATTCCCAGTCTTATTAATTGGTCCTCATATGGAAGCCATTCCATACCCCCTAATCATTTTTGTTGCCCTTTTCTGAACCTTTTCCAATTCCAATATATCTCTTTTGAGATGGGGCAATCACATCTGCATGTAGTATTCAAGATGTGGGCATACCATGGATTTATATAGAGGCAATATGATATTTTCTGTCTTCTTATCTATTCTTTTCATAATGATTCCCAACCTTCTGTTCGCTTTTTTGACTGCTGCTGCACATTGAGTGGATGTTTCCAGAGAACTATCCACAACTACTCCAAGATCTTTTTCTTGAGTGGTAACAGCTAATTTAGACCCCATCATATTATATGTATAATTGGGATTATGTTTTCCAATGTGTATTACTTTGCATTTATCAACACTGAACTTTATCTGCCATTTTTTTGCTCAGTCACCCAGTTTTGTGAGATCCTTTTGTAGCTCTTCACAGTCTGCTTGGGACTTTAAAATATTGAGTAGTTTTGAATCATCTGCAAATTTTGCCATATCACTGCTTACCCTTTTTTCCAGATCATTTATGAATATGTTGAATAGGGCTAGGCCCAGTACAGACCCCTGGGGGACACCACTATTTACTTCTCTCCATTCTGAAAACTGACCATTTATTCCTGCCCTTTGTTTCCTATCTTTTAATCTGTTACCAATCCATGAGAGTACCTTCCTTTTTATCCCATGACTGCTTAATGCATTTTATCCCATGACTTAAGAACCTTTGTTGAGGGACCTTGACAAAGGCGTTCTGAAAATCTAAATACACTATATCCACTGGATCCCCCTTGTCCACATGCTTGTTGACCCCCTCAAAGAATTCTAGTAGATTGGTGAGGCAGGATTTCCCTTTACAAAAACCATGTTGACTCTTCCCCAACAAATTATGTTCATCTATATGTTTGACAATTTTGTTCTTTACTATAGTTTCAACCAGTTTGTCTGGTACTGAAGTCAGGCTTACCGGCCTGTAATTGCCAAGGCCACCTCTGGAGCCCTTTTTAAAAAATTGGCGTCACATTAGCTATCCTCCAGTCATTTGGTACAGAAGCTGATTTAAATGCTAGGTTACAGGCTACAGATAGTAGTCCTGCAATTTCACATTTGAGTTCCTTCAGAACTCTTGGGTGAATACCATCTGGTCCTGGTGACTTCTTATTGTTTAATTTATCAATTTGTTCCAAAACCTCTTCTAATGACACCTGGGACAGTTCCTCAGATTTGTCACCTAAAAAGAAATGGCTCAGGTTTGGGAATCTCCCTTACATCCTCAGCCATGAAGACTGATGCAAATAATTCATTTAGTTTCTCTACAATGGCCTTATCGTCCTTGAGTGCTCCTTTAGCACCTCAATCATCAGTGGCCCTCCTGGTTGTTTAGCAGGCTTCCTGCTTCTGATGTACTTAATTTTTTTTGCTATTACTTTTTGAGTCTTTGGCTAGCTGTTCTTCAAATTCTTTTTTGGCCTTCCTAATTATATTTTTACACTTCATTTGCCAGAGTTTATGCTCCTTTCTATTTTCCTCACTAGGATGTAACTTTTTAAAGGATGCCTTTTTGCCTCTCACTACTTCTTTTACTTTGTCGTTTAGCCACGGTGGCACTTTTTTGGTTCTTTTAGCAAAAGGTGGGTCCATGAATTAGTCCATGTAGGATATGGAGTAGAGAAGCGGACTATCACTGTGGAGAAAATAGCATGACCTAGGACCTGCCTTTCCCAATACAAAACTGTATGTGAGGTAGTAGGTAAAGCAGGAGTTGACTCCTTAAAATATACCAGCATTCTGTCCCTGGTCCCATCAGCTGCATTTAATGGAGATGCCTATAAAAGCAACTCATAGTTACAGGGCTACAGGCCCAGATGGGAGACCACATGCCTACACTCACTGCTTCCATGGCTCTCAGTGAAATTATAAAACCTTATGTGACTGGCCAACTTGTTGCTGGTTTGGTGCCAACCGTATGCTTAGGTCTGTACAATAGACATTAAAAAAGCAATCCCTGCCTGAAGAATTTAGTTACATACCTAGAAGGTACATTCCACATTTACTATTGATCTCTGGCTTTCAGTGACTCTTTCCTGGTCTACCTTGTAGCCATCTGCCCAGCTCCTCTATAAGAAGGATGTCATTGCAGTAAGCTGGCAGTCTCAGTCTAAAAGGGAGAGGTATTTGAGTATCCTCCTACCCAGACAATAGGTGCCTGTGTTTAGAACTGTTAACAGGTAGTAAAGGATGCATTTTTAAAAATGTCCAGTTTTACACAGTGAGCAATTCTTTCCCCAGCAATGGGGTGTATGAATAAGTCATTTCAACAACAGTGGTGGGGGTGCCTGAAGTTCTCCCTTTCCTGGTTCATTGTTATGCTCAGCAGTGCTTGCAAACATCCGAAAGCAATGACTATCCACCGGCTGCAGCATGCTGCCCAATGCCAGCCAAGTTTTTTTCATCGGGACAGTCACACATTGCCAGAGTAAAAGTGGCATATGTCTGTGTGACATTTCTACCACTTCCACAGGGCCAAGGCTCAGGTTACTTTCAGTCAGAGTCTGGAGTGGTGCCAGTTGACGCCTGTTGAGGCAGCCAAGAGACTTTCTGGGATATGCACCTTCCTGCAGAAAACCACAGGTCACCATCACCTGTCCTGAGAATTGCAGGACAGCCCCTGTTATTGAGCACTGGTCCTTTCTTATGTGGATCTTAAACTTGGTACACATACACACACAAAAAAGAGGCTAAGAGCCTGATCCAATGCACTTTGGAGTCTTTTTGTTATCTCCCATGGACTTTAAATCAGGCCCCAAAACAGCATGTCCGTTTATACTCAGGGAATTATATGTACATGCTGAAATATTGTAGGACAGTATCACGTTCAGTGGTTTTAAGGGTGATGTCCAATTTTTTTTTTGCTCCCAATAAATGACTTGCCGTGGTGTGTGTGGGGGCGGGCTTGTCTGTGGCTCAATGTGTGGCATGTCAGGGTATGATGATACAGTGCACTAGTTTGCTGTGCACCATGTTGACCTGTGGACCCTGATACTGGGCATGAAAAGTTCTGACCTGTTTCAAACAGCAGTATGTCAAAGCATGCTCCAGAACTTCTAACTAAAGTACCTTGTTCCAAGTGGTCAGAGTGCTATAGATTTACACCTGAGCTCATCACCTTGCCCCCTTCTCCACCTCTTTGCCCCAAGGTCCTGCCCCCCTCATTTACTTCTCTCCCCCCCTCCCTGGATCATCTCCACTCCCACTCCTCAGCTGGACTCCCTCTGCTTCGGGGCTGGGATGGGAGCTGATACAGCCCGACAAGGAGCCTGCCCGCAGGTAGGAGGTGGCCCTGGCTGAGCAGGGGCTGGCGTGAGTTAATCACCCAGTGCCTCCCCACCCTAGGGTGACCAGATGTCCTGATTTTATAGGCAAAAAGAAGAACAGGAGTACTTGTGGCACCTTAGAGACTAACAAATTTATTAGAGCATAAGCTTTCGTGGACTACAGCCCACTAGTCCACGAAAGCTTATGCTCTAATAAATTTGTTAGTCTCTAAGGTGCCACAAGTACTCCTGTTCTTCTTTTTGCGGATACAGACTAACACGGCTGTTACTCTGAAACCTGATTTTATAGGGACAGTCCTGATTTTTGGGTCTTTTTCTTATATAGGCTCCTGTTAGCCCCCACTCCCTGTCCCATTTTTTCACATTTGCTGTCTGGTCACCCTACCCTCCCACCCCACGGTAAACGGTCTTTTGGTGGCCAGTCAGTACATCTCACTGGACACTCCCAGGGTCCCCTTTTTGACCGAACTTTCCAGACGAAAACTGGGCAACCCTAATTAGGGCACCCGGACATAGCACCCAAAACCCAGACTATCCCGGTAAAACGCGGACAGGTGGCAACCCTATGCTCAGTCCTATAAAAGGGGAAAAGAGAGACTGAAACATGGGTAATGAGAAGGGGTGAACACAACTGAGATGATGGTGAAAGAGGGGAAGAGACAGAAGAAACTGGGACAGCTGCCGCAGAGCATAGAAATAGACTTAATAAGGGTGAAGATAGGTAGTGAAGAAAATAAAAAGGACGAGTAAAAAGAACAGGCAGGAAAGCTAAGTCAGTCCAGAGTGTGTGTATGTATTTAAAGGGGCTGGGCAGAACATGTAGGGAACAGGAGACAGAGAGCAACTCACAAAGCAGCAACGTTTTTCAGCCAGCCCTATTCCACCAGGCTTTCTCTCACCCCCGCTCTCATTGTCTCTCTTGCATCGACCATAATTCTCCCTGGGATCCCCCCCCGCAACTTTCCGGTGCTTCCCCCTGTGAACAGCCAGGACTGCTGCTTCTCCAGGTGCAGCCCCTGCTAGGTGCGCTGGCCCGGGGGCTTTCTGCCCCGGTGGGGAGGAAGGCAGAGGGCGGATCCCGCTGTTCTGCAAGAGGAGAGGAGCTGAGCTGAGCTCATTCCAGCCGGCAGCGCCGTCAGCTGATGCAGAGGGGGTCCTCTAGCCTCTTCCCCCCTCTCCCAAGTGGATTAAAACTCTTGCCGCTGAGTTTCTGGGTCAGGAGGATTATTCCAGGGGATGTGGGCTTGGTGAATCATTTCAGCCACAGACTGGATTCAACTTGGGCCAGCGGCTCCTCCCCACTAAAAGGATGGCTTCCAATTTTAATGACATAGTGAAGCAAGGGTATGTAAAGATTAGGAGCAGACGTTTAGGTGTAAGTATTTGTGCTTTCCCTTCCTGTTTGTTTGTTCTTTTTCTCTTTTGGTGGTTCAGGGTGACATGCCTTAGCATTCTCGTGGGCCAGGGCTGGAGACAGCATGCGCGAGGGCTCCGATTGTTATTTCTTTTGCGAACTGCTCGGTGGCTGTCTCAGGGGGAAAACAAAAAAAAATGTTGCCTTCAGCTCCCAATCCAGATCGCTACTGTGTCATTTGCACACTACAAATATAGAAACAGCTTGAGGTGCAGCGCAATAGGCTGCTTGCTGAACAGATGCACTTTGGTTTTGGGGAAAGGGCAGACCAGAACTTGGACTCTGTTCTGCTTAGGAACACAAGCAAGATCTCCATTGCCAAAGGGCTCTAGTTCACTCAACTTTGCAGTTGAGCTGCAAGCCTTTTGGTGACAGGGACGGTGGATCAGAGTCTGACAGTAACATGCAGCTACAAAAGAATCTGAACTGGGAAGATAGCTTCTGAAATGGGGGTGGGGTTGGCTTTTGGTGGCGTCTTTTAAAACAGATGTATG